>NC_134366.1:9702160-10049243 GCF_035582795.1 Mycteria americana | reverse complement strand
CCTAAAGTTCTTTACAAATGAAAAATTTGCAGAAGAACCTCCAATATGTACTTACATGCGGACTGAAAGCAAATGGCCAAATAGTTTGTTCACATGTATTACAGATGTGGCAGTGAAGGGAGTTTTGGCCAAAGAACTGTTAACAACTTTAATCAAAATCACTGTGACAGCCCTAAGTTTGATTTTAAAAATAAGTACAGGCAAATGCATGCACACAGCTGTAGTTAAGCCTAACTTTGAGGAATCCAGCTCTGAGGATTCATGCAGAGTAGTTAGGACATAGGTCGTTAAGGTCTTATCTAAAAGATAATCTCCCTGAAAAATGATGGAAGCCTATTGCTCCAGTCACCCAGAACTGGATGAGGCATTGAAGAACATGCTTCAGGAGTAATCCTCTACTGGCAGGGGAAGAGATTAAATGGCCCAATAGCTTTTTCCGTTTTTAGTTGTTATGATTGCACTGTAATCCGACTAGTGTCACTTGCCTGAAGAAGGGAAGAAGACCTCAATCTTGGGGGTAGGGAAGGACACAATATTTCATTGTGTACAATATTTCAGATGCTATTCTTCCCAGAGAGCTCCTCTCAGATTAGTGTTGTTGGGAAAGGTTTATCATTTGCATTCCCATTTCTGCAGTCAACCCAAGTAATATGATTGTGGCATTAAACTTATCCTACAAAAGGTATTTGTTTAAGACATTTCTTTTCCATTATTACTCACACAATGAATGTATGCACTAGGTTTCTAGAAGTCTGCACCAAAAACAACTTTTAAGCCCAGAATCACATTTCCTCCTCCATCGGCCTTAATTCCTCTATTGAAACTTTTTGCTGACTAGTTGAAAGGGGCCGTTCACTCACTTTGCAAAACCCAATATGCGATTTATTCCCACATTTCAAAGGAAGAATGGGAAGCTTTTAAATCTCTACAAAGGAACCGAGAAATACTGATCAAGCCCAACTGACAAGGGGACAGATGTAGGGTGATGAGTGAATTCTATAAGACGCTTTAAAATTTGGATCAGTGAAGACAAGTGTCTTCCAGGGGTAGCAATTTGATTATCCCCAGCACAGCTCATTTGGCTGAGCAGAAATGTGGCAATTCCTCTTTCAGTCTTCAAGAAGCACAAACTCCATCTCAACAAGGTGGACATGTTGCGGAGGTAAAGCGTACCGCAAAAGGAGGTCACCTGCATTGTAACTTCTTGGAGCCTCTAAATCCAAAAAGCCTGAACAGCAAATGGATTTGAAACCCTTTCTCACCCAGGAATGCTCCTCTTGCTGTTCCCAGCTCTGGAACTGTTTATCAGCTTCATCTGCATGTTACTCCTCGTGCCCCAAACTTTCTTGAGTTCTCTCCACTGTTGTATTATGCACAACATTTTTAACAATAATTTCGCGAAACCATCCCTCTCTGCTCTTCACTGCATCTTGTGGTACTTCCAGCCACACAGCAGCATCATCTGCTATCGTGTTTTTAGCTCCCTGCAGAGCCATATTTTGGTTCTTCTGTTATAACTGAAGGATCTGACTTGGCACTGTTTTGACAATGAATTTTACGCAAAATTTCCTATGAGATTCATCCCATTAAAAGTGGGCAGGTTGCCATGACCTGCTGGGTCCCTGATCTACTATCAAAGCTGGTGCATCCCTGAGCATTTCTTGTCCTTTTCTGACTTCATTAAGGCTCTGATTGGGGTAGGAATATGCCCACACAACACAGAATAAAGATTTTGGACCCCATAGGAAAAATGTGAGACCCTAACAATTGCTAACATCTTAAATCCAGTCCATCATTACAGTTGCACCATAAATAACCATTCTTACAGGTGCAAAATGGGTGTAAAGAGGCAACTTGGGAGTCAGGAGTACTCTACCAATATAGGAATGGTCACAGTTTTTTAAACAGTTGCAAACCACTGGGGAATTTAAGTACACAAGCAGCAAGCTAGAAATGAGTTTGGCAGTTATTTGTACCCAGCAGAGAGGATCCCTGTGAGAGTAAATAAGAAACTAACTGAAGAATTTGGTTTTTGCCTTCTGGCTGAGGACAGTTACCTCGTTTTCAGCTAACACAGAATTTACAGTGGTTTTCCCTGCATGATAAAAATGTCTGTTCTGATGTTTCTGCTACAAAAACAATTCTGAAGATATGTTCACTTGGCTTTTGAGGAAATACAGATAAATATTGCATTTCTGATTAAGATTATTAAGATTTCTGAAGAGAGTTTCTGTATATCCTTTACCACTCAGGACATTTGTAATCATTTTACTACATAACACATTTTTACTGTATTTGCCTCTTTAAAAACTGAGTCAATGATTTCAAAATGTCATAGCCCTCCACTGGAAGCTGTGCAAGTAACACAACCTCGCAGCTTCCCTTTGCGTAAAAATAAACAACCTTACAACAAACAACTGCTCCTTGCTATCTCAAAAAATAAAGGCTCTCCTTTGCTCCACATCCTTGTTATTATTTCAGTTATTGTACTGCAACAATTGTGGTGAGGACTTGTAGTTTTTGGAGGGTAATGTAAACTGTACTTCCTCCAGTGAACTCTACTATCTGTGCCCAAGAAAGGAACGTAGCGTGGGATGGAGCTGATCAGGCAACGTGGGAAGCATTCTGCCATGTCAGACCTGCCTTGCACGAAGCTGCCTCATCCTCCAAGGAGTGTTTTGATGTACAGCTGTAATGCAAAATGTGTAGAGTCCTGAGGGCCTCTTTCCATTTTGTCCTATTCAGCTAAAGCAACTTGAAATAAAATAGGGATCTTAACCCTTGAAACAGGAGAAATTTAGAGTTATTTCCATAAATGGAAATGACTTCTGGAAAAGCAACTATAAACATGAAGGGAGGAGGTAGTTCTTTTAGTTTGTTTTGTTTCCTTACCTTCCTCCAAGCGTGCTAAGGGGGAAAAAAAAGATAGGCAGACAGAAAGATGCAGACGGAGATACAGAATGTACCCATTAAGTATCTGCGAGGAATGCTTTATCAGCTTGCTCGTCGGCTGCCGAGTTGTGCATTTGAGGGCATTAGATTCCCAAGAGCGGGGATCTATAGAGGATTCCTACCTTTGGAAAAGAACAAAAACACAGAATAAAAGCCTTAATCTTATAACCCCCAATCTAGCCAACTAAATCCCCAATTAGCAATTCAAACAGATTAATATAGTCCTTCCCTCCATTAAGCATACCCGACATCATGTGGTTGTGTATTTTAAAGTTACATTTTTCTTGTGTGCAGCTCTCTTTCTCACCAAAGTTGACAATTCCTTTCAGACCATCCTATTTTCCCATAGACTGGGAATGGAAAGTTTTCTTTTTCTTTTCGCCTTTTTTTGCCTTTTTTTTTTTTTTTTAAGTGCAGTCAGTCTTGTTGATGCACTCTGGCAAAATCTGTTAAATTAATGCTCTCCTTTATTGTACATGTCTCCAAATGCCTGTCCACCTTGTGGTTTCCATACTGCAGGCTGTTTGCAGGGTTCCCACCGAGAGCAATGCAAAGGGTGGAAATCGCACAGTTCTCCTACTTGCTGGAGAAGTCATCTTATTCCCATAAAACTCCTGAGTGCTGTAAGTTTAATGACTGTTTCTCCTCTTGCCTGAGGAGAAACCAAAGCAAGGGGCTGCCCCAGCCCAGAAGAAGCACTGCTAAAGCATCCCTGAGCAAGGCAGATTGGATCTTTCCCAGATTTCAGAGAGTAAAACAGTCAGTGCCAAATGCCTTCAGACATACCGATAGCATGTTTCTAGAAGTATGAATTACCTGCAACTCCCAGCGACCACTAGAGGTGGCCAGCAGTCTGTTGACTGACCCTATAACTAGTTCTCCCATTTTTGCAACCCCATTGGGCAGGGTGTAGCAGAGGACCATGTAGGTCCTTGGTCCTCTCCCATCCCTCACTCCACTACGTGTAAAACGATGGGGGGAACGTTTTGACACTTCTCTGCCCTCCCCCATCACCAATTGAATCCCTCTCGTGCAATGTTTCTTTTTAAGTAAAGGTAAGTAAAAGTTGACCATTTTTTTCTCATATTTTCTTAAGCAGACAATTTTTAAATCTCCTCCTTTTTTCCATGAGTTGCAGTAGATTACCAGCAAGGAGGCTTTGGGCGGGAAGTGAGTCTTACAACAGAGTATCTGTGGCCTCCCATAACCACCAGCTCTGTTTGGCAATGAGGTTTGGGAGCACTGAGGTTCTTGCCCATGCTACAGGCTTTCCTTGCACACAGGTGCAATAATCCTCAGCAAGGGTGAAGACGCACAGGCTTTTTGTTCTCTTCCACGTGTCTCTGCTCAGCTTCAGACAGGTGACTCAGAGGAAGACTACTTGGTAAAAGTAAACTTGAAAGGCTTAAAACTCTTACAAAAATACAGTTGGTGCCAATATTTCTTTCACATCTGGTCCTGCACTCCAGCAGAAAAAGCAAATAAGACATGGCTTCATAGATAAATGTGGGGAGACAGCTCATATTTTCACAGTTCTTATCTTTGTGTCTTTGGAAATGAATAGTGAAACTTGAAAGATAGTGAAACTTGAAAGAAAGTTTAGTAAAAGGAACACAGGCATGAGTATATGCAGATTATTATAATGATCAGCATTCTGCATATTTCCAATCCATTCTGCACACGCCTGATCAGCAGCAACATTTCGTGAATACTTTGCTACACTATCTAGCATTTTACATATACAGGTGTGCTTATACCGTATATAGACAACAATTGGGCCCAGTCTGACTTGTGAAGCATAACAGGAATAACAAATACACGGCTGCTTCACTTGGCTACCAGGTGGAACAAAGCTTCCCTAAACATTTTTGATCAAAGGCACTTTCCATCAAACAAACTTTTTGTCTGTATTTTAAAAGTTTAACTCAACTTTTCTATATTTTAAGTTTGCTTTATTTTTTTTTTTTCCTTTTTACTTAGGGCTTAAAAATCTGATAGTCAAAGAAAGCAGTTCTGCTTTAGAAAAATAATAAATATTTTTTTAATATTTCCAGGGAAAAATAATTGATCAATTTTATCAGTTCTCATCTTAAGCTTTAAGAGATTCATCAAATAAAGAACTGCTGTTCTGGTTGAACTTGCTTTGAAGTTTTGCTACCACATATCAGAATTGCTCATATTTTGTATTTTGTTACACGTCTCAGTTGCTGGTGACTTTCGTAAAGCTTACCCTATTGGAATAAAAAGTTTGTTCCAAAATATCCATTTTCTCTTTCTATAAAAGTCTCTAGCCCTTAAGACTTAAGGATTAAGATGGGAAAGATGATCAGAATGTATCTCAAAGACCTTGAAACTATGCAGCAAATAAAACAACCTTAATGGATGCTTGTTATATTTAAATCTTACCATTTATTGGTAGCTTCACAGATTCTCACCATTTTACGTTGGCCACACTGAAGTATCAAGAGCAAGCTTTATTGAAAGTGGTTTGTATGGCTATGACAATAACAGATGGATATGCATAAAGACGTGGAGTTCAGGGAGGGCTTCTGACCTTCTTGCCATCCAGAAGACCAGGCGGTGAACAAAACAGATGGGAGAGGACAACAGAGAATAAGCAGATGTGAGGACTTCACATCTGATGAAAGCCATGTCACCACAGCTCCTGGCCAGTTTGGTTCACGCACGGTCCCTTCTGAAGGATGGATCAGCCCTCCATGAACATGCACGCACAGGGCAAACACAGAAGGTTTTGCAGTCTCAGCTGCACGGGAAGTGTGGACCACGCTGAGAGCAACGTTGGGGGGAAGGTATCAACCTGGGTAGATGGGCGCAGGCTGGCCCCGGGGGCATGGACCGGGGGAGAGGGGAACCGAGTGGGGATTTCCAGCGCTGAGCTGGAGAAAACAGGCGAGAAGGAGGAAACGCTGGCTGAGCCAAGCTGTGTGGCATGACTCCCAGAAAAGGAGTCAATATTGCAGGGATCTGGAGACATCAGAGGCGGTTTTCAACAGCTGACTTTAACAGCTGGATGTATCTACTTTGCCGACTATGAGACTGCACAGTAGCAGGGAAGGGAGCAACTTATCTCCTGGCTATCCCGAATCCATGTGGGCTGGCCAGGGGGTAATTGCCGGCAGCCAGAGTAACTGGGCAGACAGGCTGATTTTTAAATGGAAGCTAAACGCTTGCACAGAAGTCAAGCGCACAGGCTAAGCTGGCTGTGGGCAGAGAACCACATGCTGTACTGATACAGCCTGTGAGTCATGGGCAATATTTTCACCAATAGCAGAACATGACTTTTTTTAATGACTCCATTAATAGGCTCCCTGCAAGATCAGGCACACACTTCTTGCTCAGCCTATTTGCTCTTTGCAGGAGTATTCTTCTTATGCCCAGTGAGCTCTTAATTTGCAGTCAAGTTAAAACCTGACCCGGTTCCTTCCACTGTCAAAAAATAGCAATGTCCTCTGAATTCCTTGTTGTGCAGAAGAGCCAAACCTCACCCATGCGCTGGCAGGTTGCTCATTTTTGACAGCTAGTGGCTTGCAGCAAGCACGCTTTTCTACCATGAGGAGCCAGGTTAGGCCCAATCCTGCTAACACTTAATACTAGACAAAGTCCTTACTCACAGAGGTCAGCAGGCATCATTCATTGCAGGAAATACTACACATATTAGTGTTTTGCAAACCCTTTTTGCTCAGATACTGACAGAAAGTCTCAGATATTCTTATTTAAGAATATGTTTGAGGCTATGTTTCGCTCTCCTTTAGGAGATATGCCATATATAGCTTCATTTATCAAGGTTTAAGTTCTTTCTTCCTGCGATGTTTGTATTCTTCTAATGCCACTTTTACAGTACAAGCCACCATAACCTTCTTCATGAACACATTTTAATAGAGTCAATAAAGACTTCAGTTGCAGATACCTGAAGTAACAAATGATAAAAGTCAGCAACATAGACTTTGTAATTTAATGAAAAAGTATTTTAATGAATGATTGTATTAAGGGGAAAAGAGTGCTCTTAATCCTATCATAATATCTCTAAATATATCTTCTAAACCAGCAGATTTATGTTTCAAGAGGCTCAGGTGCACAAAAGGGGGGAAAGCTACCAACGTCTATCAAAAGGTAAAACACAAAGAAGCTAATAAAAGAGTAAAACAGCAATGAAAACAGTAAAAATGACAACACATTAGTGTGCTAAAAGCTGTCTAAGTTACCAGAGGCTGCACTATATTATGGCAATAGTTTTATCAAAACACATGTAAACATCTTTTACAAATTAATGTCATCTGCAATTTTTCCTCTTCTCATTTCTCTCCACTCTGCCCTGTTATGATGGATTTTATATCTTAGCTATTTCCAGTTCTTTCTAAAGCAGGGCTCATCACTGAAGGACGCACACATATATATAGATACAGAACCTTAAAAGTCTGCAAGTTTCCAGAGGACACTCACAGGGGTAGCTTTGTGGATGGGAGGAGGACACAGAGAGTTTGCTAGCAGGCACCAATCCAACGGAGGCTGGGAGTCTGATAAATACAGAGTGTGGCTGGGCATAAATAGCAAAGAGATACAAAGCTTAATGGAGCTCATTTGCACCTTCAAGCCATCACTTCCCTTCTCCTTGTCTCATATCTCTTTTGGTAGGAAGCTCTTCAGGATACAGACCATCTATTATGGGTTTGTATGGTGCCATGTCCATTGGCCTTCTATTGGGGAATCTTCATTGCCTTTCGTTGTGCTCCAGGATCCTCATCCCCCCCATCATGACTACGGGTATTTGCACCTCAGCTCCACACTGGCTAACAGTTTCTTTGTCAGGAAACCCCCAGTACAGATTATTCATGTCAGGGTCTGCTCCTGGTGTATGGCATAGTTACAGGTCTATCTACCCATTCAGCCTCAGGAATGTGGGCCACTGTCTGACATGGGTAACGAGGACAAGTATGATATGGAAAAGCTACCCTAAGAGTGTAATGATGGCATGGCAGAGTTAGGGCTTCAGCCCAAGACTCCCAGCCCTGAATAAAGTAGGCAAGCTCTTCTGATATTTGCTAGTAGGAAGCTAGACTGAGATTTGCATGCCTCCTCTAAGAGTAACCACAAACCCTTTGTCCACCTCTAATCATGAGTTTTTGTAGGGTAACCAGGTCTGGGCGTCTCCCATTCACTCAGGCAGAGGCTCCTGGGCAATGCAAGGGCTTTTTGAGATCCTTGTTTTTCAGAAAGAGTTGGTCTTTCACGTTGGATAAATCTGCATCTCAGGGATTAGGGAGCTTTCCCTGGAAGCTCCCATCCTTGCAGCAGTTTCTTTTCTCTAGCCTTAGCACGCACCCCACTGCTGTGGCTGATATTTCTGGAGGGCTGGTGATGTCCAACTCTTCCTTGGGCATCACCTCTGGCTTCTCTTTCAGCCCTGGTGGCACCTGCTGAGGATGTCGTGGTGGTGCAGAGCAGGGCTGCCTGTGTTCACTCTGCCCATCAGCATCCCCAGGCGAGGGCACCTCTCCCAGGCCCCTGGCACACCCGGCCGTGCTCCGTCGAATGGCAGGGCCCCGGCAAGCAGTGCCCGCAGCTTTCTGCCATTGCAGAAGGGGAATGCATGGGCACCCGGCCTCACGCACTTTCTAGTTCCACAAGCCATTTTATCAGGCTTTTTCCTCCCATTTTCTCCCACTATGGTTGTAGCAGCCATGGATAAGACAGGACATTTAAGTGTCAAGGTTACCATCCCTCCCACCTCCACTGAGAAACCTCCCACCCCTGCCTAGACACGCTTTCTGACATCTCAGAGCCCAGTATCCTCTTGATCCTTTGGCTAAACAACAGACCTTCACTATCACTCAGGAAGCTGAGCCTTTGAACTCAAATAATGTATGTTTAAGGTGGGGAAAACCATATCTCTGTGTACGGAAAAAGAACGAGTTTTCTATTTTTTTTTCCCTCAGTAGCAGTTTTAAGGTCTGATTTAAAAAGGAGGAAACAGAAAATCCTGGAAAATTTCAGGCTGGATTACTTCTCTGCAGTAGGAGGAAGAATCCTAAAATAGAAAGGACACCCGAGTGTCATCAAATATTCTGTAATTTTGGCTCAGAGCACTAGCAATCACAGAGCTAATAACTTGGCTCTCTACACACAGTTACTTTTTAACTCCTGCAAATGCAGCTACTGAAGACAAAACCACATGTATGCACACACACAAAATAACAATGACCTGATATCACCACCTTAATGAAATTGTGAACTTTATGTAAAGATTTTTGAACGGATTTTATTGTGTTACTCACCTTTTTTTATTTCCCTAGTAGCAGACAATTGCTACTTTAAGAAGGATCCCTTTAAATATAGTGAAGCACATTCAAAAAAATGACAAGTTGTATTTGTGGTTTTCAAAAGAAATAATTTTTGAGTAGAGCTGCCTTTTTTGGCATAAAGTAATTGGAAAGTACCATAGATATCTCAATAAAACACATCAAAAGTAACTTTCTATAGCTTGTTTTGACATGTCCACTTGTGGATTGTATCAACTTTAACTAAACATCAGTTTTTCCCTCCGTCAGTACAAACCATTAAAAATATTCAACAGAAAAAGCAAATAGAAATAACTCAGTACTGTGTTTGCCTATTTTCAAATAAAAAGAGATACAGAAAGGAGTGGTCACTGCAGTTGAAAGTGCATTTTTCTGATTCATATATTTGCTGTAACTATTTGCATAGGATTTAAATGTCTAAGAAAAATGCCCAACCATTTTAAAGAGAATGCTGCATTTGAAAAAACTGAAAATGCTAATCTGGTTTCATATTTACAAAGGTTTGTTTACTGTATGTGTGATCAATTCACCAAATGACAGAAAACTTTGGTAAATACAGTTTTGATGCCAAGACTCTTTGACCTGTTTATGGAGGAATAGAAACCTTATCGGCTCTAGAACCAATCCTAGAGGAGCACATTGTGCTGATTTCATTTGAGATCTTATCCTTTCTCTCTCTTTCCTTCTCTCTCTTTCTCTCCCACCCTCCCTTCTTATGAACACTGAATGCTAAGTTATTTCCTTGTCAAGGTTGCTTATCAGGACTAGATTTAGACTTGATATCATTTTGTAAACATGTAGCAAATGGTTTATACATTAAGAGAAAAAGAGAGCAGGCAGTGTTTTCATCTGAAGAGGAAATGAATCTCAAGAAAATATATGGCTGTTAATATTCTAATAAATAATAAATAAAAAAAAATCATTCAATCACAGAACAAGCCTAGGAAACAGGCAACCAAATTAAGACTAAAAATAGGTCTACACACTCTTTGTTTACCCTGCACACTCAGAGGCACTTTCTGTTCAGCGATGTGATGCAGGTAAGTTAAATGCACAATGGAGGGTCTTTTCCTCAGGAAAAAAAATTTGTCTCAAACATATCAGTGCATCAGCATCCTGCCACTGCTATAGCAATGTTTAAAATGACAGTGTTTGTCTTACAAGAGAAAAACCTATCTAAGGCTTCCTTATACCTAACCCAAGGTAACTGCATCATTTGCAAAGTCAGTAGGCAATCAGGTTGGGAGTTAGTCAGTGAGAAAGATGGAGAGATAATCTATACTCACTGGGCTTGCTCGCTGCCTATGACCCTTGTCAAGCAATGCATGCACAGACACACAGATTGTCTCAGTGACCTCAGTGTTTAAACTTTCCGTGCTTAAAGATTCCTGTATCTTAAGTGCTTTTGCTGGAGAGATACCCATGAGAGCCCATGAGAACCCAAAGCTTATTTCAGGGAAGTCCAAGCTTGGGCCAGCATCTACAATAAAGGCAGCAATAGCATCTGCTCTAGTGTCTGAAAATGAGAACCATGGATGTTTTCTGTAGACTTAGATGACCCCCAAATGAAGAATTCCAAACGGTGTGTAATAAAGAGATGAATCTGTAACACATTACTACTGAACAACACCTATGTAACCCACATAACCTGTAAAAGCTTATTACTGAATAAAAACACCTATAGTGTTTTTCTGTTACTAAATCCTAAAATACATCACATGCATTTTCTACAGACATGATAAAGGTATAGGAATGTATTATATCGGATTAGGCTAAGTGGTAAATTTATAGCACATCAGGTCCTCTGCATCAAATGCCCATATTCCTGCTTTTCTTCTACAGTTCGTGTACAGTAATACCAGGCATCCAGCTCCTCAACAGGCAGGAAATCATTTATAGGTGCCCATCTTTGGGGCTAGCACACTTAGAAGCAATACTCCCCTGGTCTCTCTGCTTAACCTTGGCAATTAGCTCATGGGCCCAGACTGCCTGAAGCCATCCAGGGCACCAGGTCCCCTCCCATCTTCCTTCGTGGACTTAGGGAAAACAAGCAAAAGTGCAGTGATCTCACCTTGCCTTTCAGATGTGATTATCAATGGATGAGAGGGATCTAGGGCTGGACTTGAGCCAATTCCTGCAGGTTTGGAGAAGAGATCTTCTTTGCTGTACAACACTAAAATCCTAATTCTTCCTAGGTTATGTGCTACAGACTGCCAGAAAGGGAAAAGTAGATCTACTCTTCACTTCTCTTTTCTGATCTGTTTTGCTCTTCTTTCAACCTGCTCCCCATTTTCTTTCCTGCAACCTGCATTTTTTCCTGCTCCTTATCATTACATCTCTGTTCTCTACTGATGTATTTCTATCTTCATCCATTTTCTTCTGCCTTTTTCTCCTTTTTCCTCCTCTTTCCAGAGCTGTTCTTTCAGCCAAGCCTCATCTTTCGCTTCCTGTTGTGGAGTGACCAATGGGAACCTGAGAATGAAATTCCCTCCCAGGGAAGGTGCAGAAACCCAGGGATCTCACAGTCCGTTAAAAAGAAGTCGCAGCGATGCAAGATTTCCAGTGCCTTTTCCATTAAAGCTCCCGAGGCAATTGTACGAGTGAGGTGGAAGAAAGGTAGCCATGACAACTGAAGGCTTAATAGTATCTGGTGCCTTCTGCTGATGAGCCTCTTACGGACCCCAGAGTGGAAACTAATGATGCCATCTCCAGGGTGATGCATATCCTCCACTATGACCTAATGGACTAGAGCAGAAAAGGGGCAAATCTGGCATAGAGAGCACTATTTTGAATGCAAGCCAGAAAGTTAAGATACACCATTAATCATAAACTGAAAAGGAGATATGCCCTATTCAGGTCCCAGAGAGAAGTAGAGGTTGCGACCAGATCACGTAGGCTGAATACATAACTCAGAATTTGTGTCTGTCTCTCTGAGTTGACTGGACAAGGATCCAGGCTCTGGCAGATTGGCAAGGTAGTCTGCCTCATCAATCTCTTGAATGTAGATGACACTGAAGGTATCAATTCCAATGCAAAGTGCGATTGCATGTGATCTGAATATACTCCTTCATGGCCCCTCATAAAGAGCAAATGAGATGTTGCAGAATGTGACTTATGGTGTGGTCACCTTAGATGAAGAGCAATATGGAAATTGAAGGACTAAAAGTGAGTCAAACAACAGAGCCCACTGGTGGGACACTGCTTGCTCCACACAGACTGTGGAAAGAAAATAGGACTTTTTCGTGACTGTGTCATTGCAAATTCCCAGCCAATCCCCTCTTCCTTGCCAAACTCTGCCTTTGTGAGTCTGTAGTAACATTGTAGTGGGAAAAGTCCCAGATATGACCATAGGAATTCAAGTGATGCCTCTAGCCTGTTGCTGTGATCCAGCCTGGCTGACCAGACCACCAAGAAGCACACTCAGAGAAGGCGGGCTGTGGATCCAAGAGGCAAACCAAGGCAAGAAGCCAATCGCTCCTTAATATGATTGACTCCTACTAGTGGACCTCAGTCACTGAGGATGGAAAATAGACTAAGCAAGAGAAGAAATTTTATTTTTTAATAACTTGATTAAGTTGTGCATGATTTAAGATGCTTCTGACAAGAAATGCACTTAGAAGCTCTACTATTACATCACACCAAGCAGCAATGGGATAAAGGTTAAAGTACTTAGCTTCCAAAATCATATAGAGCCAAGATCAATCAAGTGGGAACAAGTCCCGTCTAACATGTCTGCCCATATTATTAATAGTATAGTGGTACATAATGCAAAATCAGATTCCCCTAGTTAATTCCAAGGGTGGCACAGGTGCTGTGCCATATACTGCCCCAGGTGATTTATGAGCCTTATACTATGGAGCCAGATGAATCCATGGTCAATCAGTTGTGATTTTAATTGTGATTCCGAACTTTGAAGAACTTTGAAGATGTGTTCAGGACTCATCTGTTTTCCTACTCTTCATGAAAAACATGGCACAAGTTCTAAATAGCCCTTTGCTGCCTTCTTCTTCATGAGACACATTTCATTGATTTTATCTCCTGAAATCTGGTCATCACTTAGGGATTCTGAGGTCACCTGTCTATAGATTAAAATCCCTGGACTCACTTATTAGTGACGTCTTCTACTTCCCACTGAAATTCATGCTTATGAAAGAAGCCTTCAGAAGGTCACATTCAGAGGCTTCCTTCACACTGTTTTACAGGACCTTCTGTTGTGGTTAGTCATGTAAGGACAGCCATACTGTCTATACTTACACTAGCAAATTAAGCTGGATAGGGACCATTTCTGCACCCTGAGGCCAACTAGCACTGCCCAGCTTGCTTGCCATGAAGGCAGAGTCTTACCTCCAAAGCAGCTGGCCATGTTGAAACTGAGTAACTGAATAACTGCTGGTCTGTACAACCCAAACTATCCCTGTGCATTTTCTTGGTAAGAAAATTTTCTCATAGTTGGCATAGGTCAAAGCCATACCAGAGACTAAACTCATAAATTAACTGTGACAGCCCTCTTGCCTGTGTCCTGGCGTGTCTAGTTTACTAGCATAGGCATAGCCACAGAGTCAGAAAGGTATTCTGCTGCCTCCAACAGCATTCAGAAGTGGATATTCAGGAAAGTGCTTAAGAAGCAAAGTACAACATAATGCTACCATGTCATCTGATCTCCGGTTGTGGCAATCAGTAGATAAAGGTCTCCATTAACCAGATTTGCACATGGATCATAATTTTTAATAGCCACCACTCTTGATTTTGTCTCATTTGGAATTTTTCTAGCCTTTTTGAACCCACTGCATTTCCATGCTCCACCACATCCTGTAGCAACAGGTTAGTACTGTTCTATTGTGCAAAAAAATTCTTCCTTTTTACCATTTTGAACCTGCTGCCATTATGAAAATAGTGAATCATCATTTCCTCTTTATGTTCTTCACAGCATTCATGGATGTTTAGATCTCTTATCATATCCTTTCTTTATCTTCTCTTGTCCAAATTAAAAGAACCTTGTCTATTCAGTCTCTGCTTGTATGCAAGCTGTTTCATTCTTCCAGTAATTCTTATTCCTCTTCTTATTGCCTTAGACAGGGAGTTACCAGAAGTTCATGCAGTACCCAAGACGTACAAGTGCCATGGATTTATAGAGTGGCAGAAAGATGTTCTTCATTTTTCTGTGATTTGTTCCCTTCTCTACACTGTTGGCTTGTCAACACTAATAGAGGACGTTAAAATCTTCATTAATTGAAGTGGAGTTTTCAGAAATGTTGAGGTGAATTGTGAACACGGCCTTTACTAACATTCAGTGAGAGCTGTGATCCTAAGATGCTCTTAAAAATTGCATTATTATGCACAATCCATCACACATCTTTTTAAAGATTTCAGCCCTTGCTTTATTCTCTCAGCCAGTCAGATGCTATTAGGTGTTACAAGAAGAACCTTCTCCTAAAGAAGAAATGGGAAAACTCTTACAGACTTCATTAACAGAAAAACAAACATACTTGACCTATTTTCACAGTCTTCAGATAGAAACACAGTGAGCTCTTTGCTCGTATCTCTGTTCCAATCTCCATGTTTTCTGTTATCTTGGGATGAATCTGAAACCATGGGAGCATGGAGTGAATCTTGTCCAGCTGGCCCCAATACCTCCTTTGGCTCAAAGACACCCAGAAAGATAACAATGTCTTTAGCAAGTGTAAAAAGACTTCACCCTTACAAAGAATTTAGTACATTTTCGCACCCTGTTAATTAATTCAAGGAGAAAGTATTAGGCAGACTTGTGTAATTGTGCTGGTCCACTAATCTAAGGAATAGTATTTGTTTTGACTTGCGAGTAATATATGATACATTTTTTCATAATTATGAACTTCATCATAAGGATAGGCAAAGAGATTTTAATCTTGAGTTGATAAATTCTGCAGGGCTGGGTAACAGGTGGAGCCATTTATCTCTGTACTAACTTGATCGTGTTTATGAACCAATTGACGAATCCCTCAGAGGAGTTCCAGGCCCGCCTTGTTACTTATTTATTAACCACAAGGATCCATGGGAATCAAAACTGGGTTTACAGTGCAACTTGATTATCCAAAGCTGTAGCTGTCCACAATTCCCTCTTCCTCAAAATAGAGATTTATCCCTGCATGTCTATTAGTTACAATGAACATTGTCTGAATGGTCAGAAGTCTCAATTATCCAAACAAATCCCTTATGACATCGGGATAATTGAGCTCACCTACTCTTGTGGATTGTTGAAATACCAACATTCCCATGTAATTTCTCATTAGGATTTAAGTGAGCTTAGATTATATCTTAGAAGTCCGTCTTTGATCATAGAGCTATAATGCAAACATACAGATGACATTATTCCCACACAATTAGTCATTCATCTTAAAGTGTATTTTAAATATTAAGGATGATATGTCTTCTTGTAAACTCTCCCCAGTTTACCCACAGAGCTTACCAGAAGTACACCTCAGTACACCAGAAGACCGGGATGGTGACAATCTATTTTTTACCATAAAAAATGAGATATCATAATACGATGTAATTTACAGCAAGCAGTAGCTACTCTCAATGGAAATAGGAGCTTCCAAACAAATCACACAATTATATTCCTGAAATTAAATGAGAAAATTGGTTTAGGATAATAATACATCAAGCTCGATGTGGCTAGAAGATAAGGTTTTGCCTCAGTGAACACAAATAGATAGTATGACCCCACTGGGAAAAGGCCACCAAGGAAAAAACCATTTCACGAGGAACTGGACTGTCACTGAGAGCTGGTGGGACAGTGCAACAGGCACAGGGTCTGGTGTCAGGAGTGAAAGTTGCCCTTTGTCAAAAACAGACAAAATGTCTAATCTGCACCCAAACCTGCTCCCTGGGTGGGTGCACATCTTGGCCTTTGGTGCAGTGGACAGCACAAGCAGAGAGAGCCTGTGGACAGGACAACAGTGGGGTTTGTTCGTGGAGTCCTAGGTAAGAAAAGTATACAGTGGATGGCAAGGTATGGGGCATGGGCGCTGGTAAAAGACACTCATGGCTTTGGCCTCATTTGATAGCAACACTAGGGATGGTTTGGTCATAAGGGACGGGGCAGAGTTCTGCGCTCAGGGCAGGGATCTCAACTTGGGAGCAAGGAGGAACAGGGGTGGATGGTGGGAGAAGAGGCGGGAATGGGTGGGGAGGCTAGAAGCAGGACCAAGGGCAGGTCAATAACATCAAAACACGTTACTTGGAGCATCAGAGAAGCAAGCCCAGCATAACCTCTCAGTTCACGACACTTCCTTCCTTACTTTCCCCACAAGCTTTCCACCTGACTGCCATCTCCCTAGACTTTTGCAACACTTTTGCAGCTAGACTGGGACAAGCTTGTAAAAAACATCTCTATAACTCACAGCATAGGAACAACTCTGAAAATGCTCTGATCACTGGTTATTTTCAGCATGTGGCCGGTCACCTGGCATCAGCCAGTTGCTGAACTCCCTGCACACATATACCAAAGTTTTAAACGTCCTCATGGCTCTGAAGTCCTCAATCAGACAGCTACAGAGACAGCTGAATTCCCAATGCACTCGTGGAAGTGTTGGTGTGTATTTCAACCCGCAGGAGCTCCCCATGGCAATGCAATCACATACATCTCCCACCAGCAGACCAATGCATGTGCATGTTAACCAGCTGCTGTGACTGCTTCCAGCGCACAGACGTGCACAAAAGGTTCCTGGGGTCTGTCCATTTTGCAAAGATTGGAACAGACTGGCAGATTGCTAGTGGTCTAAAGGGGTAGAGACAGACTTCTTAAGCTCAATTCCCACTCACCCTGCTGCTCGAGCAGGGTGTGCCCCAACCATGCTATTTCCTGAGGCTACCGAGCAGGCTGAAGGAGTACTCATTTTGCTCCTACCACTGCTCAACTTGCTCAGCCGTCTCCTCTAGCTGTTAGTGAAGCAATGGGTAGGCATAAACCTCTTCCCACAACAAGGAATATAAAATACCTCTGGAGCCAGTGTGTCTTGGTGAGAGTAGGCAGCCATGATAAAAGCACAGAGACTGGTGAGAGGGCCCTGGATAAGGGTTTGAGCTCTCGCCATCCTGGTTTTGAACGGCCTAAGGGGGTGATTACAGAAGGGATTGCTCCTACTCTCAGCTGTCCCTGCTTCAGTGGTTGCTCTATGGAGGCTTTTCTTCACCCTCATCAGTGGAAGCTGTTATTTCAGAGGCTTGTGAATGACAATACAGTATTGGCTGGAGAGACTTGGACTACCTGGCAGACATTCTCCTAGAAGCAAGAGAGAATAGCCACTGTTATTTTTTTCTCGTATAGATATTTCTGTATGAAGAATCTATAACACTTTTCCCCTGGAGCTGGTCAAATTATCCTTTAGGACATTTCTGGGAGGACGGCTGCTAGAAGAACCTGATCTTTTGGAGGCATATGGCAGAGGGCAATGGAGGCTGCAAAGCAACCCACCTTACACTGTAATCCCAAGACTGAATTTGGGAAAAAACAAGCAGGAGGAGTCTGGGCTGGGAAAACCAGTGACCCTGAAGCTCTTAGCATGGATGAAGGCCTCTTGCCTTCAGTGGTTGATTACAACTTGTCTTTTAGGGAAAACAATTATATGGACTTGATGTCTTTTTGGAGGCCTTCAGCAGCACCAGCTTCTTCCCACTGGCTTTATGGGGACAAACACCTGCAGAAAGCAGTTTCAACCACCTTCTAGAGGGACGTTTCTCTCACTGATGTCATAAGGTGACCAGCTTAGACCAGATACCTTTTAGGCAGCTGAAGTTAAATGAGCTGAATCTCACCCCAGGACCCTCAACGTTAGGCACAGCTCTAGGTGAGGTGACTACACCCAGCTGAATATAACTCTGACTTTGCATCTTTTTGCAGAGCAAAGACCCGATCAAGAGGCGGGTGAAGCGATTAAGGCAGTGAGGGATTCTGCATGTCCTCTCAGCTGCTTCCGTTCACTGAGCTCCTGGAGAGCTCCAGTGGAAAATGAAAGCTGCCTTTGCTCCTCCACAGTATCCTCCAGGGAGGGCAGGAAAACACCTACCCTTCTTCACAGCAAATTGCCCCTCGGGCATAAGGCCTGGCTGTCACTGAGGGACGTGATTCACCTGCCATCTCAGTATTTAAGATGCTACTATATTTTTGAATCGTCCAATTCTATCAAAGTTGCAGGAGAAATGAGAGAGGCTTAAAATAGCTAAAGCAGAAAATTCCCCAACTGTCAGTTTTATAATTCTTAAATCCATTCCAGGAGAGCTAGCTTTAGCCCTATTTCCTGATCACTCAGAAAAACTGAGACGATCAATTAAAGTTTTCCCATGCACCCTCTTGGACAGATGGTTGAACCATTTTAATTAAGTGTATGTATTGGACTGACAGAGTTGATGTATCTGACGTGACAGACATTTTCTGTGTTCATTTAGGTTTTTAATCTTTCACTCTCTTTAGTATGCCCAGAATTGTGCTATTTGCACTGTGCTCTCAGAAGAATTATTCAATACACAGTCGATCGCTTGGATTATTAGATTTTTATTGCTTGTTATTGTTGATTTTGGCCACGGTAAAAAGCTCCTCAATAGCAATTAGCTACCACTCTGGCTCTAATAATGAAAGGATCTCATTTTGGAAGCCTCTGTTGGAAAAGGAGAGAAGAGGACAGATTTTTTAAGATATTTAGATGTTGAGGGGGGCAAATAGAAGAATATTGAGATTTTTCAAAAGCGTCTAGATACCCAAAGCTTCAAATTTCAATGGAACTTAAATGGTGTTGAGCTGGTTATCTGCAGCTCTAGACACCTAACCACCTTGCAAGTCTGCCTCACTGCAGTACTACGTGGTGGATGTTCTCTTGGGTTCCCATTTAAAATAAAATTAAATTAGCCAGATGCTCTTGCTCCAAGGAATTTTAAAATGAGACACATGCTTCTCTTTTCTTACATCCCTTTACATTTGGTGGCCTTGCATGAGGTGGAAATTATGGCATATGGCACTAGGGGCCTTCAAATTGAGGACAGGATGCCATGGAGTGTAGGGCTGCCCCTTACATCACTTGAAGGGTGCAATCTGGGTAAAAGCATGTTCCTAACATACCTCTTCCTCAAGTGTATCGGCCCATAAGTTTGTTATAGTACAACTGGTCCATGATAATGTTATAATGCACATATGGAAGTAGAGAATTGTCGGCATTTTTTCTTTCCATCTCATTCAATGGGTATTTGTATAAATATTAGACATTGCTACAATATGTCCAAGCTCTCTGACTTTACTGGGCTTCTTCACATGATTTTTTCAGTCCTGTTTTAATATTAATAGATATTAATAGGTAGATTTGGTATTAATAGAACCTACTCTCTGTAGTTTTCAGTGAATATCAATCAATAGCTGTAAAAGTACCATATACTGGAATATTGTAGTAGCTACAAGTACTTTTCTTATTTCCAGTACCTTTACTGGCTGACATGAATGATTGTTTTCACCTAAGATAAACTTCTATACTCTTAACGTGTTTCATGGCAGAAAAAGCAGTGTCTTCTGCTGGTGGGAAAACCATACTGGAAAAGTACTTCTACAGAGACCTGGCTGACAAGTTTATTATAGAAAAGAAATGTCTTTATTCTCAAGACTTTCCAAAATCACATGGCCGTTACCCCTCAATTCCAGGAAGCTAGATTGCCTGAATGGTCTTTGAGGAAAAGTAAGAGGAAATAATAAAATGCATGAATGTGGCCATATGTCTGACAGTTCTGGAAGAGATTATATTTGTGACATAGCAGACAACTAGAAAGAAAAGACTGAGGAAGAAATCAGGTTGTTCAGTTCAGGGAATGTAAGAAGACCTGAAGTATAAAAATAAATATATCCTCTCCTGGATAGACAGAGTAAGTGAGAGAGAGCCCTAGGTATATTCAGCTTTTAATAACATGTATGTATAGTCCAACCAGTGCATGTACAAACCCTGCACTCCTTCATACACTTCAAATACCTGCAGGCATAGATAAATACCTGGATAAGCACATACCTCTTTGCTTGCTTACATGGGAGATTTTGTTCATGCAATAAAGGCTGAGCGTTTTTTTTGCAAAACCTCATGCTACATCTGCATATGTGAGTATTCTGGGAAATTCAAAGTAGCCACACATCAGATGTCCCAATAACGTGCACTATCTGAGGGCTTTTGGAGAGTGGGCTAATGAACTTATCAAATCACTAACAATTGTTTTTGAGAGGTGAGGTAGAATGGCAGTGAGTGATGGGGGAAGGGAAGGAGAGAAGGAAGGAATATCATGCTGCTCTGCAAAAAATGGTGAAAAGCGTGGTCTTTGCAAACATTGATTGAAAAACACAGCGCTGAGCAATCTGCAGCTCTCTTCTAGCAACAAATCAGAAATGTTAATATTCTGTGCAGGATTACACCGGCTGTGATACATTGCACTGTCAGATCCACACACATGGGTTCAGTAAACAGATTCACTCCTTCTGACCCGAATCAGCAATAACACATTTGATTTTCTAAGAGGAGCATCTGATCTGATCTAAGAATATCAAAAGGAGCTCAGACTGACATTGTTACACAAGCAGTCACATTTTGATATTTAAGCTTGTACATTCCTTAAGCCTCAGTCGAATTTCTTGGCATTGTCAAAAAAAAGAAAGAAAAGAAAGAGAGAAAGAGAGAAAGAAAGAGAGAGAGAGAGAAAGAAAGAAAGAAAGAAAGAAAGAAAGAAAGAGAAAGAAAGAAAAAACAAGCTATGCTCCTGATGAAAGCAGCTGTCATTCAGCACTAGGACTTGCCCTTCGAACAGCTGTACTTGATCTCAAAACTCTCACCTGCACAGCATGGTAGGCTGAATCAACTCTGCTCTTTGTCTCACTACCTCAGATAAGCCTGTCATCAAAGTAAAGAGATAAAAAAGAGACAATCATAACTCTAATGTCATATTTGACAGAGGAAGCTGTTAGTCAAGTAGCTTTAAACTGTTTCTCCTCTACATGTATCGAGTGACGTCCTGGCACAGCGACAAGAACTTATCACGGTACTTTTTTATATGAGAAAGAAGAAAAAAAAAATACCAGAACAGATGTGTCATCACAGACACACCTTTTAGTGGACCTTCAAAGTGAAGAACTGGAGAGACTCTTTCATGAGACAAGTGTCACAACAACTCCATCTTCATAGAGGTTCCTACACAGGCCACTGCAGACAGCACATAGCAGATTATTAGAGGTAACTATCCTGGCAACTACAGGCCTGTCAGTCTGACCTCGGTGCTGGGGAAGGTTATGGAGCAGATCATCTTGAGTGCCATCATGCAGCACGTACGGGACAACAAGGTGATCAGGCCCAGCCAGCATGGGTTTATGAAAGGCAGGTCCTGCTTGACTAACCTGATCTCCTTCTATGACAAGGTGACCCACTTACTGGATGAGGGGAAGGCTATGGATGTTGTCTACCTAGACTTTAGTAAAACCTTTGACAATATTTCCCACAGCATTCTCCTGGATAAAATGGCTGCTCATGGCTTGGACGGACGTACTCTTCGCTGGGTAAAAAACTGGCTGGATGGCCGGGCCCAAAGAGTGGTGGTGAATGGAGTTAAATCCAGTTGGTGGCTGATCACAAGTGGTGTCCCCCAGGGCTCAGTATTGGGGCCAGTTCTGTTTAATGTCTTTATCAACAATCTGGACAAGGGGATTGAGTGCACCCTCAGTAAGTTTGCAGATGACACCAAGCTGGGCAGGAGTGTTGATCTGCTTGAGGGTAGGAAGGCTCTACAGAGGGACCTGGACAGGCTGGATCGATGGGCTGGGGCCAATTGTATGAGGTTCAACAAGGCCAAGTGCAAGGTCCTGCCCTTGGGTCACAACAACCCCATGCAACGCTACAGGCTTGGGGAAGAGTGGCTGGAAAGCTGCCTGGCAGAAAAGGATCTGGGGGTGTCAGTCGACAGCCAGCTGAATATGAGCCAGCAGTGTGCCCAGGTGGCCAGGAAGGCCAATGGCATCCTGGCTTGTATCAAAAATAGTGTGGCCAGCAGGACTAGGGAAGTGATTGTCTCCCTGTACTCGGCACTGGTGAGGCTGCACCTCGAATACTGTGTTCAGTTTTGAGCCCCTCACTACAAGAGAGACATTGAGGTGCTGGAGCGTGTCCAGAGAAGGGCAACGAAGCTGGTGAAGGGTCTGGAGCAGAAGTCTTATGGGGAGTGGCTGAGGGAACTGGGGTTGTTTAGCCCAGAGAAAAGGAGGCTGAGGGGAGACCTCATCGCTCTCTACAACTACCTGAAAGGAGGTTGTAGAGAGGTGGGGGTCGGTCTCTTCTCCCAAGTAACAAGCGATAGGACAAGAGGAAATGGCCTCAAGTTGTACCAGGGGAGGTTTAGACTGGATATTAGGAAAAATTTCTTCACCAAAAGGCTTGTCAAGCATTGGAACAGGCTGCCCAGGGAAGTGGTGGAGTCACCATCCCTGGAGGTATTTAAAAGACGTGCAGATGTGGTGCTTAGGGCTATGGTTTAGTGGTGGACTTTGCAGTCCTAGGTTAACGGTTGGACTTGATGATCTTAAAGGTCTTTTCCAGCATAAATGATTCTATGAGTCTAATAAGGAATTGGCTCAAAGTGCCAAGGAAACAGGTTTCCTAGGGCCAGATCCTGCATTTGCTACTCAGGCAAAATGCTAAGTAGTGTAGGAACTGGTCCAAAGGCAGCTTCCTAATAAGAAACTGAAAATAGCTTGCTCATCATAGCTGGCATTCCAGGAAAGGTGAGGAGGAGACCTAGCTGCAAATATACAGACCGGGGTGTAGCAAATTCAGGCTGTTGACTACTCGCAAGACAATTGTTAACCGATCCATCATATCAAATAATTATCAAACCTATATTTGGGTATCATCGAAGTTCCATTTTTAGTAGTGCAGCAGCTTAAATAGTACCATTTGCATTTATGCACTGCATTTAACCCAGGGATCTCACAAAGCTTTAGAAATTATATTCATAACATTCTGGTCAGATGGAGCTTTTGCATTCAGAAAAATGCTTATGCTAGAAAAGCATAAGCACAGCGCTGGGCCTATGGGGCCTTAGGTTGATATAAAAAGGAGATGAGTTGGACTTAATTCAAGAGATCCACAGTAATTTTACACACCTAAGCTACCTTGTGACTTGTTTACCTGCCTGAAGCTCCCATACTGATCTTACGCAAAACCTTCAGCATCTAGGAATTTGCCTTGACTGGGAGTTTTTGTTTTTAGCACCGTGTATCTTTTCTACAGGTTTCAGCTGGATCAAGGACAAGGTGAAGAATAAAAGTCAGTGAATTTAGCTCCTAACCCTCTAAGTTTTGACTTTAAAAGTGCCTAAAACATAGATGAAGCCAGTGCTAGCTACTAGTTACAAATGCCTATAACAGTATTGTATGGATAACTCCAGTACCATACCTCACCCTAGTGTTCGATTAATCTCCCATAAATTAGGTCTCTCAAAGTTAAGCGTCTCTTCTAAGCCATGGATCTCAGCTGTCCCTGGGGTCAGCGGAAAGAGTCAGAAACCTCCATGAAGCGAGCGACTGTGTCCTGAGCTTTGTGCCTGCCTTGAGGAGGCTGCCTTGCCCTCTGACAGGGCTGAGCTCCCCTTCGGCATGTGAGCGAGATGGTTTGCTTAGGTTAGACACGTGTCTTTTTGGTGGCTGGTGTTAGATGTGATGAATCCCGTCCTTAGAGCCAGATCTTTAAATGTCTCGAGGTCCTTCCAGTGTAAACAGGCAGAGGAATTTTCCGAGGTTTCTAGATGCCCAACTCTTACACTACCCTTCAGGAACAAGGCACCTCAGGAGTTTTTAAAGAAGTCCTGCAGACACCCGTCTGCATGGTTAAGGGCATATAACCCTAAATATCCACAGAAAATCAGGAGTGACAATCAATTCAAAACCACAGCTACATCACAGATGCATTGGGGGAACAAATATTTGTGCTGGTTAAGAATGACAGCCCAGTTGGAAATGAATTCGGGGTTTTTGAAAGATACCCTCTTTCTCAGTAAGAAAAATGTGATCAGATCACTTGAAATGTTGTAAAGTAATGAAAATATTTATTTTTAATCTCTCTGATTTTTAGGTCCTACCAACAAAAAAATTCCAAATTACAAGTAATTTTAAAATTTTTTAAAAATCAATTATTTTTCCAAATGCCAGAAGGGATGCTGGCAAAACCCCTCAACTCTGCAGCAGTTTTCTTCTGAATCTTCAGTTAAAAAATGTCATTTTCCCCACGTGTTTCAGTGTTTGCAGAATTACAGCTACCATTTCTTAGGCCACTTGTGAGTTATACTGAAGAAAAGCACAATGTGACCTCTGTGTTAAAGCTGTTGCGTAGCTAGTAAGTGTATGTGCAACTATGTGGTTCATGATACACAGTTGTAAGGACAAGTCCTGAACCTGAAAGCCGGTAAAGCTCCCTCTCTGTGGTTTTACACTGATACCAGCACAGGAAATGTCCAACTTCTAACCCGTGCTTTCATGGTTGCTGCTGGATTTCATGAAAGTACCTTGGGCAATGTGCAAAATTGTCTAAATGCTCTGCTGTTATTTCTCAACTTATTTTAAAGGATTTTTTTTTAATTTTACAAACTTTACACATTATAATTACGTATAAGCTACCATGTTATTATGTCCCTATAAAAACTAATTATGCACCTGGGAATAAGGAAAGATTGGAAAAGAAGTATTATTCCACCATCAGAGTATTTCCAAATTGGAAAGGATGTAGCACACCATAGCAGAAGTATTATCTGAGCACAGTACCCATAAGAAATATTCTATGAAGCACCATCACTTGTCATTGTGATGGAGTTACAGTGCTGGATATGCGACTCAAAGTCTCGTGATCAGCCAAGAATGGCAGTTCAATGACTTTGTTTTACGTGAGGGCCTAACGGAACTGCCACACAAACCCAGAAAAATTTAAGGCTGAGGTTAATGCTGATTTTTCACAGCTGCCTGTTAGTAGGAGGCCCTGAGTTTTTCTAGTCACTGCTGTCCCTAACAACCGTGGCCCTTGCTGGCACCGACTGACGGACACAAGGAGGAGCGTATTAGGAACTGAACCATTTTCTGCCTCGCAGTACTGCCTGCACCTCGTGTCATGGCTGCAGCAGGAGGTCTGGCCAGCTCGCTCCCTTCACTGCCCTGTGCCTGCGGGGTCAAGGGAGAACCACGTAGGCGGACACAAAGGGAAGGGAAGAGATCCCCTTTCTGAAGGTATTGGATCTGGCTTTCACCTTGGCCAGTGATCAGACACACGGGGACACGGACAGCACTGTGATCAAGGACGGGTGAACGAGCACTGAGTGCCAGGTACACCCTGCACCAGCCGCTCTTTCTAATGAACCCCCAACATGCTGAGGGGCAAGAGAATTGAGTCTTGGATAATTTTTACATCTGACCTGTGAAATGCAGGTCACTCAGCACGGATGAAACATAATACTTCCTAAGACCCAGACAGAAGAAAGTTTATTCCTACTGTGTCATAGCAGCTAAGCCACAGGAAGCTGTTGAAACACTCTGCCAGCTTTCCTGAAATAAAACAGTTTTAGTTTCATGCATGTAGTGAATTTTTACCTTACACTTCTGAATTTGAGCCACAATTATCTTATCTGCAGGCTGATTAAACAGCCTATTCTCTTCCCTCCTTTTCTGCTCCTTAGCCCAGGAGGGCTCTCCGTGCCCGGGGGCATCCTGCCTTTCCTCGCCACTGGTGGCTTTGCACACGTGTGATGGACTGGAGCATGTTTGGGAGAGCTTGCTGTTTGGGCAGGGACCCCGTCCAGGTGCTGAGTTTTCATTGATAGCATCATCACCCAAACTTGCTGGTTTACACCCTAGGTTATGTTCTTCTGTGGATTTACTTCCTCCACATTTATACTAGCTTTACTTCATGGTGCTATTTTTGAAATCACACTAGATCAAATTCTCCACTCAGTTCCTCTTGCATAATCACTGTGGGGCAGCGTGCATATAAATGAGGGCACAGTTTAGCCCACTGTGTATAAATTAATGTGAACTTAGATATTAAGCACAGGTGACTTGCAGTTTCGCTCTCATATAAGCAGACTCTGCTCTGAAATGACAGTGAAATAATTACTTTTAGGGTAGTGCAGAACTCAGCATTTTTCCCACATGCTAGTGCAAGCGAGTAACTCCTTTTTATGTCAGGTTTACTGTTGCCATCGATGGTCTACATAGCAGAAGACAATCATGATGTGGACACAGGGTTTACCCACTTGCTAAAAGGAAGACCATTCCTGTGGATATAAGAAAATTGCTGTAATGGGTGTATTTTAGAGAGATTTTTTTAGCCATGCCTTTCTGACACACCTTTATGGTGGGTCATTGGGCTGAAAATAGTAACTCAGGAAAACTAAACCAGAGCCAGCTAACCCCGAGTGTATACACATGCATTCCCTGTGTGATTAATATCTGTGTGTAACCAGTTTGTGTCTCAGGTAGACAGGGACCGCTGGCAAGTTTGACTTTTTCTGCTTCTCGCACTGAGCCAATCGATCTTTCCTGTAGCCTCGGACTGCACCAAAGGAGCCGTCAGTCCATCACTGGGTTAGTCACTTCCTTGCTCTCAAGTTATTCTCCTGCCAGGCTGTTGCTTTGTCTGTTATGATGCAGCAAAGGGATCCTTTCAGGATCCTTTCTAGCTCCATTTCTCCTTCCTAAGCCTTGAAGTCATCAAAACATGTATTATGTAAGGAGTGTTTTATCCTGTATTTCCAAAACACGGCAGAAGCATGGCTACTTTCTCATCCGTGCTGTCTAAAAGCTGTGGGTGACTCTGCCAGCTCACAGATTGCCGTAGTCTTCTTTGTAACATCAGAAAGAACATGAGAGTGTGGCATCCCCTTACTGCTCCCTGAAATACAAAACTCATCTGATGTTTGAACTTTAAACTTGCTAGCCCAGAAATAACACACATAATGTAAAACATAACTTGCAGCTTGAGGCCTGGGCATATTAACATTGAGAAGACTGACGGCCTTGTGGCTGCTGCTTCTTACAACCAGATCAATGGCTGGGAAATGACCTGTAGCTCCTTTGGCCCCATCAGAAGCTTCAATAACAGCGCTTCATGTCTCTGAAAAAGCCCATGTTTTTATACATCATTACCCATATCTAATACAAACTATGCATGAGAACACTATCTTTGCTGTCTGGTATATCTGCCTTGACCAGATTCTCCTACAGGACCAAAACTATATGAAGATTTTGCAAGGTATACACCTGATCACTAAAAATTACCCCAAGACTACATGGACTCAAATCTACCTTTGATATCAAGCAAATTGCTCTACAACTACATCAGCTAGACACTGAGGGGGCCAGTGGTGCCCCTCCTGTTTTGAGTCATTTAAACCCTTGCAACGGGGCATAAAATGCTGCCTCTCTGGTCTGAGAGTGATCCAAACCCACTTGCACTATGCAAGATGTGATCCAGTGATGAATCAGATCAACATTCCTCCACTCAGATACATGAGATACACAAGAAAAGTTCTGCCTGTGAAAACTTTAAATGCTAGCTATTTGGCTGGTAGAGCTAAAGAAGTCAGAACATCAAGAAATCAGAACCACAAATTCAAGCTCTCTGGCGTTTGGAACTACTTCACACAGACCTACATTCTCACCACCCACTCTCCAAACACACTCAGGTGCTGGCATTTTCACCCAGACTAATTAACAAATAGTGTGGCAATTAAATCACATGGCCTCACCATTGAGTTCAGAAAACTCCCTTACATCGCCGCAGAGTATAGCAACATAACTCATAAAATTATTTTATAACAACAATTTAAGTGAAGCAAATATCATGAAAATACAACACAAATGTGATAATTATTCTAATTTATGTGATAACAATGTTACGTGTAAACTAAATTGTCTTCCCAAGTCCATCCAACTTCGAACAGTTCCCTGCTCCACAGATGTGCCTCGAGTACCCAGCAGTGTGTGTGGAGTGGCATGGGGTGACTTTTCTAAATCTGACTTTGCAGAGCCTCCCACAGCAGTCGATGGGGCAACAGCCCTTTTAGAAGGTCTTCCAAGAAGGAGAGGTTTAGCTATCAAAAGGGCTGTCCCATCTCCCCAAAGAGCTAGGAAACGTCAGAGCAAGGTGGTTCTTGAAAAATACTGGTTTTCCCTTCCCAGCTGGTCCAGATGCCCCAGTGATTTCGGCACTGCCAGACTTCATGGTCTGCTTCCCCATGTTGTGTTGATTGGTAAGAGCCAGGAGGGACAGATCAGGGCCAGGATGTTGTCAAGAGCAGCTCTCATGGTTCACAACCCCAGAGCCCTGAGTGTAAGGGGTGTCTGCTATATTTGGTCAATGAGACGTTTGCCTTCCTGTTTCTCAGATCTTGACTCTTGGACAGCTGCAAGGAAGATAAGAAAAGCCTCAGGAAACTAGAAGATGCTCATTTGGAGAAGGTATCTAGAGGGGGAGGTTAATACACAAACAGAGAGAAGGAAAGCAGTAAATGAGAAAGGCTTGGGGTAATTTTTTTTTCTTATTTTTAAAGTAGGCTTAGTTAGTGGTGGAGAGATATCATTTCTATGAAGGGAAAATGAAAAAGTCCACTAATTACATACTATACGAACATGAGTAAGCCCAGCATTTTCTGAGTCACAACAAGCAGTTATAGAGTGACAGAGAAATCTTTTTAAGTGATGATTCAAAAATAAAAAAGGCATTTGGAGTCATTGAGCGTGCAGAGTTAGCCCAGGTAACCACATGATCTTATCATTACTACCCTTCATCTGTCTGCCGCCCTCTTCCCACCTAGCGTTTGATACACTCACTTGTTGCATCTTGTCTTGCAAGTGGCATGACTTCAATTGCACTAATTGTGTGCATAAAGTTAACCATGCATGTAAATGTTTGCAAGATTGGAACCTCAGATTATAAACACTGGGAGAGGGCTCATCTTCTCCAGTGTAATCATGGAGTGCTAGATGCATGAGGGACTCAGACAGAAGAAGAATTTTTGTGTATTATGGAAGAGAAATTACATCATTATTATGCTTTAGTATTTATTTTTTGATTCCTTTTGTCTTTGGTTATTTATCTCACATCCTCACTTCCCTTCTGTGTTCCTTCTTTTCTTTAAAAAACACGGTGGCAGAGAAGGAGCTGTAGGCATTTAGACAATTCCATTTGATTTCAGATGGAATGATTGTTATTGTGTATTCTCTTATCTGAATATAGTTCTCCCAAGGTAGCTACTGTGCTAATATTATACAAAATTACGTAGGTGTTGCATGAGGCTGTAATTTGCACTAGAGGTTTAAAGGTTGTTATTATTTATTACCCGCATTACAGCAGTATCTCAGAGTCTGGTGGGGAACCAGTGTGCTGCGTTCTGCACAAACACAGAGCAGAAGGAAAGTCCCTGACCTAATACCAACCATGAGCTCCACAAGCAGATCAGAGAGCATCCAGGTGGGGCCCAGGGCAGTGAGCCAGGGTGGATTGGGCCGCCCTTTTGCGGGAGATTGGGGATGTCGGGGTCCGAGTCTGTTAAGGCAGAGGAGAAGTAGCTGCCTGCCAAAACAGACTCAGATGGCAAATTTCCCAGGAAAGGGGGGCAGTGATGGCAAGGAGTGAAACTTGCTGAAAGGAATTTTTAGCAGCAGATTCTCACTGCCCAAAGCAAACCTGCCCCTAGAACAGCCTGGTCCCTGACCCGCAGAGCGTGCACCAGCGGGCTATAGGCAGCACTCGAATGCAGGCAGAGGGAAGGGTGCAGGAGGCGACAGGACAAGACCGGCCAGCCGCACAAACATGGTGAAGGCCACGCTATAAGGCATTGTAAAAGAGACCCCTCTCCTTAAATTTACAAAATGACTCACTAACCTATAATAACATTACCTAAAACTCATAGTGAGCTCTTCATCTTCAAAGCACTTTACAAAGATTAACTAATTAATTTCACTGTCAAATCTTTTGCAGATCTAGTAATGGTATTTGGCTCTACCTCAGAGAGCAATTTTTTCCAGGTACTGGCAGGGTAAACATTCATAATGATATAACCAGTGGGAAGAACTTTTTTAGCACTTGAACGATATTTTAATGAGAGACAAAGGTTATGGATTGACCCTAGACCAAAGGGCTTCACTGGGCCACTCACTTTGGAATCAGGACTCCCTCTTGTTCCTAGGCTGTTGCCAGCACTACAACCCGTGTGGCTTGTGCATACTGTATTTTAGGAAAACCCAACTAAAATGCCAGTTATTTACAGATGTATACATGGGTATGGCTATTCTTCTCAGGTTTCTGCCGTGTGTTCTCATACATTTTCCCTCCTGAGGACTCACTACCTCTGTCTGTCACTGCTCTGCCCACTATGGGTCCAACCTGGACCCTCAGCCAGCCCCGTGCTGGGCCACTGGGAGCGAAAACGTGACGAGAGTCTGGCTCCCACAGAGGAGTTTCACTTTCAGTCTCCTGGCTGCCTTGCAAAGAGGCAGAGCAACTCCCAAAGGCATCTCCTGTCGCCCCATCCAGATGCTCAGCTAACGCGGGCTCGGCATGCTCTGATTTATGGAGGCTGGGCCTGGCTGACAGTGTTCTTCCAGAACAGCTATATTGGCTTCAGTATAAAAAATTCACATCGTTAGCAGCCAAAATTAGACTGAAAAAAATCTTCCATGTGGACACTGACAGGAGAGAGATTTTATCAGTGTAGATTATGTTGCCCAACGAGGTTGTGTATCTACAACAGTAGAAAATCTCCTTCTACTACATGCCGCATCAGTATTGTGAGGACCTGCTGGCACTGCTGTGGGGACAAACACCTTCCTGTAGAAACCAGGACAGACACAGATATAAAAACTGGTGACTTTTGGTGTGTTAAACCAGATTGTCAGTGAGAGCTGCTATTCTAAACGAATACAGTTTTTTTCTTGTCTTCCTTTGTTTAAAAATAATACTTGTTGGAAACGCTCAAAAATTAAGAAATGCCAATGTTAGATCATGCATTTCTAGCCATTATTTAACAAACTGTTAGGTATGTACAAGAAGCCTTTAATTGTTTCTCCTAGCGTAACATACTTCTCCTAGAGTAACAATTAACAGAGAAAATAAAAAAGTTACCGGTGCAAAAAGCTATACAGCGATAGGTCTGGAAAGGAACTGAAAAATTATCATCTATCCCATTTCTCTGCAGGGAAGCAGTGACAGAATATAGCTACAGGTAACTTGGAAATGAGATCTTTGATTTCTAGTGATGGAAATGGGTAAGGAGAGATGTCACTGCTGTCACGGTCATTCCATCTGAGATGACTGTGTTTGTATCCTGGGACTGAAAAGGAACTTCACAGGCTGCTTGTAAAAGTTCGGCACTTGGGATAAAAAAGCCTGAAAGTTGATGACAACTCCTCAGACTAAGTGTATGTCAACTATTTGCACTTCACATCTCAGTCTTAACGAGATAAAAATGTTACAGGAGGTAAAATATCTTGTCAAAACACCTTGATCTCTCCTTTTGCACCTAAACCTGAGTATTGTCTTTATTATTCATGGCCAAGTACAGACCTCAGTTACAACTGTGAATCTCATTCGACGGGTTAATATAAACAAAATCCAGGGCAGAATTTCGCACAGTTTAAGGTGTGTATTGCTAAAAGTTCTCACCTTCATTTTCCCAGTTGCTCCGGAGGGTAAGGTGTTTCTGGAACAATTTAGTGCAAATGTCATGACATAACGTATTTTAAGCTTGCTGCCAGCTTTTCCTTAATCTAGCAATGGCACAAACATGCCATTACCAATCACAAAATCGAAGGCACCCAGTGTGAATTCAAGACCTCAAGTGAGCTCAGTGAGAGTTTTCAGTGCCAAGAAGGGACAAGTTTGGGTGCAGAATATTTGACTACAGTTGTCTGTGTCTCCATGAGTTGCCCAGGAACAAAGAGCAAATGACAGCCATTTTGGGCCACGGAAGGAAAAACTCTCTAGGGCATTTCCAGACTCTGAAAACCTCTTTGCTGCAATGAATGAGGTTGTGCTACTGGCCGAGGAGCTGTTGACCCTTGCGTGTCCTCTGTTACCGGTGCTATCTTGGAATGCAGGGAGACTCCAAAATGAGAGTGTAGTGTTTCTCGGTGGCCAAGAGAACAAAACTTTCAGCTTCAGGAATGTGAAGTGTGGTTGCAGAAAGCCATCAAGCAGCGATAGTAACAAAAACACCAATGGCATCTGTTATGGATTGTAGCAAAGAAGATCCAGCTAAAACACACAGGATCATTCTTTCAGTCAAGACAACCAAGACACAACTGCACATGCCTCTGAAAGCTAAATTAAAAAGCAGTGCTAGTGTTATACAGGGAGTTACTGCAAACATACCCTTGTTCTAGTCTACATAATGTCTGTGTGGCGATTCATATCTAAAGCATAGCCTCTGCACCCCTAAACTCACCTGCCAGGTCCCTCAAAGGAGCAAAATCTGAAGTTGAGGCATCAACTTTTAGTTTTCATAAGAGCTAGTAGCTAGTGCATGCTAATGCCTTTGAGAGTTCAGGCCCCCGACCCCCCTCCTTCTCTTGCCTTTCTGTATGCATTCTGCACTTCCCTGCTTCAAAAGGACTTCAGTTTTGTACTGTTTGATGCCCAGACTGTCAGCCTTGGTGCCACTGCTGAGAACTGTCAGACAGATGAAGACAGCCACAAACCCTGGGAGAAAAGCCATCACTGTCTCCGTGTTCTCGCAGTCCTAGTTCAGCAAGCCACATAAATACAGACATCACCCATATGGCCATCCTATCTGCTTCAGTGGGATGGTTTGTGCACTAGAAGTTGTGAAAGTGTTTATGCTCCTTGCTGAATCAGGCCCTAATTCACCTGAATTACATGTCAGCACAACATTGTGGATCAAAAATGAAAAAAACCTGAAGTCTCCTTATTGACTTTGATGGCCCCGGGACTTCACGCAGTATTCTGCTGCCTTACCCCCCCCATAAGACTATCGTTGCAGAATGGTGGTGTCTTGGGGTGGATAGCTATGGGTGCACTCTTTGAATCACCCTCTGCAACATGGGGCTATGGCATGTGAGAGGCTAAAGACCGTGTCACTCCCCAGCCTCCTCCTCCCTCTTGTTCCTAGCCCTGAGCTCACTGAGCTGCTCAGTCCAGTAGAAATTGGGCTCAGGCATTGCCTTATGTCTTAATTCAAGACACTGTTTCACTCACCATCCCCTTTCCAGAGAAAGCAGAGCAAAGTGTGTTGTGAGGTGGATTAAAGAGTGGAGGGAAGATAAATAAAGAAAAACTACATATTTTTGTAGGATTTTTTCAGTATGTTTCTTAAAAAATGTGCTGATTAAGTAATTTACCTCCAGTCTCAGAACTGTGAGGTTTAATGAAGCTGACATTTCTTCCCCTCCAATGTTATGTCAGACTAAAAACCTTTTCAACTTATAATAGATACGTATGGTAATAGATATCTGAATGAAAGATCAAACAGACATTAAGTACTGCAGAAATAGCCTGCTAAAAAGATGAAGTCACCCTCTAATGACATTATTATGACATACAGATTAAAAGAAGAACCAGTAAAAAAGAAGGATGATAATGCTATTGTGTTACTCCACTAAGGTATTTTACCAGTAAAATGAAGTTACTTGCTTTCTGCATCTATCCACTCAACTGACTGATGTTTTCAGAAAAAAAAATGTACAGGAGAAAAGAACTGTTCATGAAGAAGAAAAAAGCCCACCAAGAAAATCCTACCTGTATTTGGGGTTGGTACGTAGTATCAGATGAACACTGCATTTCAAGTGTTTGATCCTGTGCCTCCAAAAACTACAAACACCATAAACCAAAATTAAAAACTTCGCCAGCAGTCTAGTACACATAGTAGGTTCAAACTGAACCCCCTTGAGGAAAGGATAATTACTACCTTGTTGTAAAGCAGATGCATTTTTGGAAGCAGATGCGTGCAAGGTGACCCTACTTTGGGAAACCACATTTGAAGCAAATATTTATTTGTATAACAAATGGAATACTTTCTACCAGCCCATTATGCAGCTAAGATTAGCTCAGACCTTTATAGTGACACTACATAGATAATAAACTGAAAGCGAATTTCAGCTGGTGCAGTTTTGCTAGTTCTTCAGCTGTCCAACCGTGTGTGGGTCGAATGGGTGGAGAGCCGTGTCGCAGTCTGCCAGCAGTAAAGCCTCTAAGAACAGGGGCCAGAGGGGCAATTCCACAGCACAGGATCAGCAGGATAAATCCTCATTGCAAGGGGAACATCTTGGAAGCTTTCCTTGAGTAGACTCGGGCTTCCCTACTTTTGTGCACGTAGATAAGACCATTCCCTAAGGAGCCGAGCAGTCGTGGACACAGCCCACCTCTACTGCAACTTATTTATATCTGCCATACAGACAGAGGACAACGTGATTCAGATGTTAATCAGTTTCTGGCAACATTACATAGCCTGCTTGAGTAAAAAGCAATATAATTCTGCAGATGAGGCAGAAGCACATGGGGCTTCATTGAACCCTCCTACTACAAGTGCCTCACTTAGGCATAGTGACTGCTCCTATCCACTGTCTGCACAGGGAGCCAAAATCTAGCAGACCTCGATTGTAGGCGTCTCACTGCTTTATTGAACTAAGTTGCCATAACAGTTATGACAACTAAGCGAGGCACCTATTGTAGGTGGTCTGAACACAACCCACATTGCTGGAGTGCTGTTCTCTGCCTTCATCTACTCCTCCCCAAGCCATGAAACCAAAACACCATCAATTTGCTACAGGCTGCTGAGAAATGAGAAGCTATTTCCGCTCTGCTTGCCTCAACATGGACTTTAAATGCAACTCCTCTCTTAGAAGTACCTGCAAAAATGGCACTGCAGGGTTACACATGGACTCTATCACGACGACTGCAGGTTACATGTGCTCACTTTGTGTGTAAATGTTTTTTTTCTCACTGTCCATGCTGTCCAGCCAGTCTGAAGACTATATGTGAAGGTGGATTCTCTTAATGTCTCTTGCCATTACAGAGGGGATTCTGCAGACCAAACTACCTCCTAAACTCCAGGTCTCGAGGAATTCAGGGATCCTGTGCAATCCAGCTTCCCTGAACTAACTGATGCCTTGGGAGGAGCAGAAACTAGCAATACATCCAGTCCTAGGTGCCTCGGACTTGAAAGGCAAATTCTACAGCAGGCCCCTTTACAGCTACGTTTGCATGTACCCAGGAGTGCAAGGAGGTGCCATTTTTTGCAACTATTTTTCAGAACAAAGCAACACTGCAGATGTACAGACAGGCAGCAGTAAGATAATTACTGTTAGGTTCACAAAGCATTTCCTCCGGTACTGTAGGAGCAGCGTATTAATGAAACAGTAAATACTTGGCTGCTTTTTCCCCCCTGCCCTCATCTGCTACCAAAGGCTGAACTGGGCTGAGTGAACTGGGTCTCCGTAGCTCCTTTGGAAACCGGTAACTTCAGGTTCACTTTGAAGAGGTTTGTGTCTGTGATACAGTAGTACTGTTACACCCACATGACAGTAAGTACGGGTTCTCTTGATGCAGTCCCATTCTGCCCACTTGCTGCTCCTGGGCTTTACTTACCTCTCTTTGTGTTTGCCTATATAAAATGCAATCATAAAAATGACCATATAGTTGACATGACAGAAATACTGCTTTTTAAACCCAAAATCAAACTCTGGTTACCTATATACTATTTTATAAAAAGGGGACAGGGATTATTGAATATAAAGCAGATTGACCTCGAAACCAAGCAGCAAGGCCTAGCTTCACCCATGCAGTTGGCTCTGGGTCTCCTTTGGGCTTCATTTGCTGCCTCCATGACCTTGGGACATGATATTCTTCAGTTGCAAGTGTCTGAAATCATGTGAGGGCTGTGCTGCAGCCTGTCAGACTGATGTTTTCATGGCATGAAATGGAGGTTGTAAGTATACCGCATGGCAATGGTGGAGAGCTGTGCAGTGGTGAACCGTATCTGGTGCAGCCCTGTCCCAGGACTACCTTATGGGTCATCTTTCCTCAGAAATATACCCAAGCAATGTCTAGGGGAGTGATGTTTGGCACACAGACAAACCCTTTCAGGGAACAGGCTGACAATTTAAACATGTGAATTATCAGCAGTCCAGTGCCTGGGCTCACTCCTTGGGGATGCCCGACCTATCTTAGACATCCAGCTTGATGGGTGATTAATTATTCTTTGTTGGTGTCTACTTTTCTCCATTGACTATAAGGAGTTTGAAAAGTGACTTGCTTAGATTTAGACTTTAAATTTCAGATGGCAAAGTAGAGCAGATGAAGAATGCCCTTTACTGCTTCATTGATACCAAGTAGTTGATGTCAAGTAAGAAACCGTAATGCATGTGCAATCTGGCATTACAAATGATCTGTGTCACAGTAGGTGTTGCAGAGGATTACAAGGCAAAGATGTATGATCCTTACCCTGAAGAGCTTAGGACCTAAGTGAACAGCTTATATCCATATTCCTTGATGCATTTTATGACCATAAATTAGTATAGAGTTGTCTGAACAAACTCTTTTTCAAGAAAAGAATCATATTTATATATGAAAATCAACTTATTTCATTTCCCTATAAAAAAGGAATAAAAATATAAGCAACAGATCGATCAGGAAATGTTGATTGCCACAATTGTCGTAAGCTTTTCAGTGGGCCAAATTTGTCAACGTAGAATAAAATTTACGTTAACATCAGCAAAGAAGAGCAGGAATCTGATGCAACTGCTTTCTTATGCAGCGATCTGTGGGGCCCAACTCCCTCTGGAGCCTTGACCATTGCATCCTCATTTATATGAGTGTGTATTGATTGTACAATGGCACAAAATGGAAAAGTGGTGATTCATACCAGACCTTCATCCATTTGACAAACTGGAGGGCACTGGCAGACTGTGGTCCATAGATCTCTGGCAGAATTTAAATAGTTCTGCAGTGTCCAGGGAAGGTTGCTAAGAAAAATGAGACTGTCCTGCAGGCTTACCTTGCACTTTGAAAGCAAATTGAGAGGAGTCTACACTTTCATTAGGAGACATAATGAAGTTGACAAGTCAAAAAAGTCCAAACACCAATGCAGTAGAAGTTGCGGACATCTAAGTCTACATTGCTGGAGGCCCAATGCCCTTGCTCGTGATAGCGGTGTAGAAAAGAAGCCGCTCCACAGCAGGCAGACAGGTTATGCCAATTCATCGATGCTCACTTGCCCCAAGCCCTAACCCTTGATCAGTACCCCTGGATTTACCAGGTGTTTTTCTAGCCACTGGAGGGCTCACATTTTTTATGTTTTAAACTCAAAAGTAGTATTAGGGGGGGAGGGGGATGATGAACAATTTCATCCGTTTTTGAGGATAAAGGCCGAAAGTATTATCTTAAAGCATGCTCACATCTGGACTGACCTGCATAGAGGACTCCGTGATAGGCAGTCCTGATTACTGTTTAATCCATTTCTGTACCATTTAATTGTGCTGAAATGCCCCAATCACTGACCATGTGATCAGCAATTAAAGACCAACAGACCTTCAACCACAATAAAAACCACGTTGTTTAAGTTGCCTAGATAAATTCAGGGCATTTTGTGTAACAGAGGTGATGACATACAGGGTATGTACAAATGTACACAGGCAGAGAGAAGGAAGAAGGTGATCAAACATGTTAATAATGCAACTCCAGCAGAATTTGACCTTATCGCTAGATCATGCAGAGGTGGTTAAGGCTGAGTAGGATTTACAGATATTATTTTGGCCACCAGAGGGTTCCCATATTTTTTCATTTGCGCAACTGAAGCAGTGAGAGAGTGAAGAGGGTAGAAAAGACACTTTAAAAAATGTGTGAAAGCAATAAAGATCAAACAAAATGCATCCCCAAAGTAATGCAAATAATCCACCTGCAGGTCCAATTTCATTACTGTAAAATTCAGTGACTGCATTTTGCAGAAGGAAAATAGACATTTTCTGCACTGGTTGCAGTACCCTCATTCTTTTTTGCACCATTGCGCATGAGATCAGGTTTTGAGCAGCTGATGATAAATTCTGTGTATGTAGGACACCTATTAAAGGTTTCATGTGATGTTAGAGTGAGTAGTTTAGTATAAAAGAAACCCCAGAAAGTAAATAAGATTTCAAACATTGTGGTATTGTCAGGGCAAAACCCCAGATTCCAAGTCAAGTTCAATCCTGCAAAGCTAGTAATGGCAGTGCTATTTTCCTAACTTGGCTTCAGTCACTACCGTGACTCTCGATTCTCAAATAATAGGTGATTCATCTTAATGTTATTTAGGGAAGGAGTCACAATGGCTTTGATAAGTCAAATGATGGTCAGATATTTTTCTTACAGCTCATTAATTTTCCCAGGAAACAATGGGCCAAATCCTGCTGTTAGTTATGCCACCAAAGTCAGTGTACTGGAGATACTTTTAAATTTACGCTAGATCTAGATGCCCCTCTAACACGTATAGGATTGGCTCTTGGGTTTGTGTTTTCTGACATGCTTCGTCAGACCTCTTGAGGCTCTCCTGAAAATGTCAACCAGAAATATGTTCATTGCAGCAACCTGATAAAATCTCAGTGGGATCAGGGACAGCCCCCGGTCTGAGCAGGCTCCTTGGAAAGTTTATTCAAGGTTTCATGGTTCCACCACAAGACTTGGAGCCCTGGAGGGGGAAAAAAGCTCCTTGTTGCCTGAAACAGCAGTTTAAGAGCTTGTAAGGCTGCAGCAGCTTTCCTTTAGGGGACAGACATCAAGGTGCTCGCTATTCCCCTTATTGGTAAGTATGGTGATCAGAGGAAGCAGCCCATGAAGGTGTGCTTGTGGCTTTCCTTGTTTTGTCACCAGCAGGAGGAGATTGAATGAGCTGTGCAGCCCAGAGAGTAGCTCTTGAAACGGACTGATCATTCTGCTCCTTCCTGAGGTAACTCAGCAGTCTTTGCTGTTGTGCAGATGTCTCCTTTGTTGGCATACCAGGAACTCCACCAGCTTGTGCAATATGGTCCAAAGGTTCAGCAAAATCAAAATCTCTTTCCTTATTTGAGGTCAGAGCCTGGTGCCTTCAATCACAGCAAAGGGACACTTACTGCACAGTCCACTGACTTCAAGGAAGCTTCTCATGAGGAAATCTATTTATTCAGCTTGAATAATGGGCACAAGAATCTGGCTTTTGATAACACAGGCACGGCAGCTTCACAGGTGCTACAGCATTCAGTATTATTCCAAAGTTTCAATTTTTATTTCTAATAAGATGCTGACCTTCTAGACTTCATATGATGCATTATAATTAGAAGACTTATTGAGAAGCCTAATATAATGTTATACCCGCTGGGGAGTCAAAAGTGCAAATGGTAAAAATATCAAATCTCAATATTTAATTAATTGAAACAAATTAAATTTTAGCCTATTTCTCATTTCTGTCAGCTACTTAAAGTTGCATATGAACTTTAGAATTTATGCAGATTTCCCCACAGATGTTCGGAGTGGGAATTTCAAACAACTAAGATCTGTGTTTATACCCACACTTTTCAGCTTTTCAAAGACCTTCTCAGCAAAGACTTTCCAGGGCTCTGTGTGGGAGCAATTCATTGAATATGACTGCTCTAGTCAGGTGCCTAAATGGGACTCAAACACTTGAGAAAACCTGGCCTTTCTTCTTGGTACAGAAGACTTCTGGAACCCTATCTTTTAAAGCTCCCCAGTCAGGCTATTCTCAAAAAGCATCTTTGTCCCAAAACGTAGGCAGAATACAGAAGAAGGTATAAAACCCAAATTGTTTTAGTGAGGCAGTGAAGAGCGAAAGGCAAACAGAAACAGCTTTAACAAGAGATGGGGTGACTTCCATTTTTGTGACATTTCCGACCTTTATCCAGCATACTCAAGGCCTTTCTTGTAGACAAATGGATTTGGGCAAAAATAACTGAAGAGCTATTGCAGGTGTATTATCAAATCACAACAACAGTCTACTTGTCCTCATTCCTTATAATGTTATCACTACCAGGACTGCATTCATTTGGCTCACTGCTGGGTAATGATTTGTTGTTAAAAATGTATAAGTAAATGAAAACAGGCACTTGGTAAATGAATGACCAATGATGGACCTGAGGTTCCTCTGAGTTTATTATTGCTAGACAGTCAGCACAGCTGCAGTTCGTCTGTGGAACTGCCATTCTGCAGCTGCATTTCTCCACAGTAAAGAAAATTTACAGTACTCAATCATATGCCACAGGTCCTTTGATTAAAAGTGGATTTACAGTACATGATAGCCCACAGCAGCTTAAGTACCGTACAGTGTGTTACATAAATGCACGTTCAGGATTATTACACATACCAAAATAGACATGTATTTGATAGAGGTTGTTATGGTTTACAATTCCCTTTTCACTTTCCCTCTCTGTGGTAATAACTATACATGTATTGGCCTTAAACACCTACATGTTTTAAGCACAGGTTAAATTATAAAAGAGATTGCAACATCTTCTTTGTCCATCATCATCTAATAAATCAACAGGTCCATTTCTGTGGATTGATGTAATGGCATTTATGAGCATTGGCAAAGTCATATCCACTTAACTGATGCAATTAAGTAGTGCCGTGCTCTTATTATAATAATAATGGATTGACTGATGAGTAATTTATTTCTTTCCAATGTAACTGACAAAAATAGATTATATTCATAGACAATGCAATGTATTTGGATCATAAAACTGCTGCCTTCTCAAAGCCACCATTAGCTTAGATTTATCCTCACCAGAGAGTGGTGGAAAACACTTTAAACCAAGTACTATGCTTAATGAGGAATCCTAGCCCTGACGCCAGCAGCTTAAGCGTTAAGTCCCACAGAGAAGGTGAATATTTCACTAGCTATTTCTCATAAGAGAAGTGCTGCTAAACACTGTCATAAAGAACCAACTCTTAGAGCTGCCAGCTGAACTCTCCTGTTTGGGGAAGGAGATGGTTGTGTTTGGTTTAATTTTATTTGGGTTTCCAGGAAAAATATTTCCTTATTGCCACTTGTTACTCCGTGCATTCTGCCTGACACTCCTTTCCTATCGATATTGCCTGGAGACCTGTGCAAGTCAGTGCTTTCATCACCCTCAACATGACCTTTTGGAGTAACTTGTAATTTCCCATGTTTATGATTGTCATTTACACATGTGAAGATTAAGGGCCAAATTATCTGCTGGCTGGGAATTGGCATGGTTTTGCTGACTGCAGCAGAGCTGCTCCGATTTACAGGCTGCAGGGGGGTCTGGAGATGGGGAGGAACAAACACCCTACCTCCAGACACCCCAGAATTTCTGCACTGCGGCCTCTCATCGCCCTTACTCTATCATCTGTTTTGGGTATAAAATCTCAGAGTTCTCAAGGGCATATCACATCCATTTCCATCATAATTCCCTTTAACTTATGGCAGCAACAACTCTGTCTGCCACTGAGTACAAGCCAAATGTTCTAAATTCTTATTTCACAGTTTTGTAGGGTTCAAGGACAAAAGAAACCACCAAATTATCTCATTTGACCTCATTTGACAGAAAATATAGCCTGAGATTCCTGCATTAGCAGGAAACTGATTAATTTGGATAAGCCCAAATGATCCCTGTAAGATCTCCACTTTCTGGGGAACAATGGAAGGGGAAGGATCCTGCCTTTTGCAATCTGACCTCATGGAAAATACCTGCCCAACCCCAAAATGTGGAAATCAGCACGGCCTGAGCCCATGAACAAGGCATGCCAGTCAAGACTCAGGCGAGGATGATTCAACGTGTCACCTGGGAACACTATGCTGTCCCATCTGGAGGCCTTTCTTTATCTGTGGGGCATATTCTTTATGCTCCAGTATGTGTTTATGTGTTTGTTTGTGTGTGTGCATGCAATTCTTCACCAAAGGGAAATTCCTTCCTTGGTCCTTGAAGACTGACATCCAGTGTTTGTTGTTACTTGAAAGTGGTTGCATTTGTCAGAAATAACACTGGGGACAATCCAGAGCTTCTTGTCCTCTGTATGGATTATGAATGGAAAATGGGATTTCACAAACCCCAAGGCCAGCAGAGATCACCACAACCACGCCATACTTCTGACCAACGTGTCTGTGACACCCTGATGAGGAGGGGAACAGCTCTGTTGATGGGGGCAAAGACCTTCACTGCTAAAAACATGAGATAAGACCTCTATTTCTTCTCATCAAATGATGGCAAATACCATAAGTTTCCCCAACTCTGACAGGCTCATCTTCAGTGTTACACCAGGAAGCTAAAGAGAGCTTTCAAATGCACAGCATGATCACTAACATAAAAGTAGAAGATGTGGTTAATAGTATTGGCTGCCCTAAGAGGGAAAGAGGGAGATCTACAGAGGTTTATTTACTGCTATGTGTTAACAAAGTTTGAAATCAAGGTGGTTTATGATTAAAGACAACAAATAGGCTAGTTTCTGCTCACTGTATCCAAATATGTAATGCAAGGTTAACTCATTGCCCTCGCCCCCAAGGCATTATGTATTTAATTTTCAAGGCACAACTGCACGTTACCTGATGACCAATAAGATCATCAATGCTGGCTCTTATTTCTGCTCTGAAACCTCTAAAAGAAGAGAAACATCTGATCTCTGAGAAGGTGTGATCTATGCCTGCACTCATGCACTCATATATTATTTATCTTGATCTACAAGTGATGTCTTATAAAGGGGCCCGTGGAGGAAAATAAGAGCCATTTGTGCTACCTTTCATCAGAAATGTTTATATAGCGTCCTCTCTCTCTGACCACAGAGCAGACATCTCATTCCTGAAACTACACCTCCTCACAGGAAGAAACACTAATTGTTCTCACCGCTGCAGAATGTCTGGTTCTCGTTGTGACCTAAACTTGCTGCTTTAAATGCTCCTTCCTCCTCACAGATGATGCAGCCAATACCCTTGTCAGACTACTGATGTTAGATCTTGAAGCATGAGCCTCCTAAGTCCCTTCTCTGGTCTGATCCACATGAACAGAAGGCAGGATCTTTGTTATCGAATAGCCATTAAAACTGCTTACATTTCTTTGATAAAGCCTTTTGGCACAGGAGAAAAGCAAAGGTGAAGTAATATCGCAGTGTCAAAGGTACAGTGTTAAATGCCGAATCATGAGAAATTCCCATGTAATGAATATCCAAGCATGCCTCTTCTAGGTGCAATACCAAGATGTTGGCCTCTGAAAATTCAGCAGAATGGATTCACTGTACTGGTGACCAACATGAAGCAGGAAAATGGTAAAAAAGCCAAGAATAATGACACTGATGGACAAGCATGTGATCCAATGAAGAGAAGGTTACAGCTTCTGGCGTATTTATAGCCCAACATTTTTCACTGTGCTGCTGGGAAGTTGAGGATCTGTTGTGACACCACAGTCACCATACAGTTAAGGTCTGGAATGTGATGTGCTGGTGAGTTAAGAAAAACTTTTTGATTACCCAAGCTTTGCACCTGGAATTTAAACCAGGGACTGGGTATGAAATAGTGCTGGATGTGCTTTGGAGATAAGAACTCACTCACCATGCTAATAGGGTTCTTTTTTGTTGTTGTTGTTACTTTATTTTTCTTGTGGCATTTATTCCAATTCAATTAAAATAATCAAAGTTAATTTTAAAGACATATTTAGCTTACTGAAACTTGAGAGACATAAAGATAGTTGGCAATGGGTTTCAGATTTTTCTGAAAGAAGGATGATCAGTCAATTTGCAGTAACGAAACCATTTCTTACTATGTGGTCAAAGGGAAGACAAAAATGGTCATGTCTGAGGAAAAAAGGGATGGTTGTATTTTGGTGAAAAAAAGTCATGATGAGATGGAGAAATGCAGCAGAACTATTTTCATGATCGGTCAACAGCATCAAAGGAGAATCATGTTCCTAGCCTGGGAAAATGGGTAGCATGAAAGATTAATGTTTTTCTCAGCTGGATAGAGTACTGGGTCCCAGCAAACTTCATAACTTAGAGATATAAGAGGAAACTTTAGGCGGGGAAAAAGGAGAACATTCCTGATTCTCTGGCTACTTCTAAAATTCTGTCCCTGGTCTTTCCACTTGGTCAACATCTCTAAGAAGGCCTCAGGGATCAAAAATCAAGACAGCTCTTGCCAAGAACTGCGTGCAGAAACAGGTCAGGCTTGAAGGATCAGTAGATACTGAGTCTGCCAGAAGATGTGTACTACCGTGAGATGCTGTGCCGCTGCCTATGGCTCCTGGAAATGAAGGCAACCCAGACAAGCATGACTAAATTGTAGCACACAGAGAAGGCAAGGAATTTAGAGGGATTTTGTTCTTCATGTTTGGGGATGAGGGAACTGCATTGAGATAGGACATGCAGCTTTTGTCTATTATGTGCATAGTTGAAGCATGTTGACATGGGAGATAAAGGCTAGATCTGCACTGCCTTTTGCAGCCATGCCCAAAAGGGCCTCTGTATTTTCCAGGTCAAGTAGTGTTCGTTGGTTCTCTCCTATTCTGTCCAAGATCAGAGCCTTTTGGAGTGAACATGTCACATCCATCAAACAGCATGTACCATGGCACAGTGCTACACAGATTCATGGATCTATGTTCACAGTTTGTTCTTGTTCATACCACTATCATGATAATATGCTCAAAAGCAGGGATATGGCCCAACCCTTCTTTTCCTTTTTGCTGTCTGCGCAGTCCTTGTACTCCTGCTGTTGATTCTGCTGCTGTAACTGGTCGCTTTTGCAAGTGTCAGACCACCAAGGACTTATGGAACAAGCATCCCTGTAAGATGAAGCAAATCTGTCTTGTGGTGGAAATCACAAGTCTCTCCTGTGATTAAGGGCAAGTGGAAGGTTGCTCTTTACCTCTCTTGGTGTAGATATTGGCTGGGACCAATCCAACCTCCTTGTTCCTCAGTGTTTGCTAGTTTTGGCAAAAAGAGACAAACACCTACTTTTTGGACTACCTGGTCCTGATGAGCAAGGTCCAAGAGCAGCAGGCAAAGCTTTCCCATGAGGATGCTTGTACTTCACAGTCCTGTGTGAAGAGTTGGTATCCTATTGCCAGCATCCACACGTCACCTTAAGAACACAGGTGCAAGAGAGAAAGGGACATTTAATGAATGCCTTCATGTAGTATCAGCCAGAGAGGGCCAATATAGCATCACTTAGAAGTATCACTTGCTGGTCTTTGTAAGCCCCAGCCAATCACTAGGTATGATTTCACCTTTAGCAATCTCCATGGACCAAGAACTGACATCCGTGTGCAGCTGGCACTTTCTCCTGCAGGAGACACAGTCATCAACAGTGCTAGGAAACCACCTGGATTGTTGCTGTGCTGTATATTCCCTGTACTCATAGAGCCCAGCACAGATAATCAAGGACCAGCCGAGGATTTTAGCCAAGCCCAGAATTTCTCTAGGCTAGAGGTGAAGTATGGCCCTTGATTCACTCAAAACAAGATGCTGGAGACTCAGGAAACGGCTAAACACCAAAGTCCCCAATACCATCTGCATCACTGCAGCCGGCTGAATCTGCCACAGCTTGTGGAGTCTGTCCAGCAGGAGTGCATACAGGAGGACCCAGTCCCACAGGCCACTTTTATGCAGCCTGACGCTGGCAGTCCTCACTCCCAGTAAGCAAGAGAAACCCAAGAAACCATTTCCACTTACATATAAAGAGAAGTAAGTGCTACGCACACAAAAAAGCTAATGCTTGGGTCCATGTTGTCTCTGCAGTAGTCCCCTCCCTTGTTCCCTGAAGAACTCTCCTCCTCTCGTGACCCATACCTCACTCCCTTTTTCTTCCACTTGAATATTCTCCTGCACCATCCCAAAGTCTGTGAGGAACAGACAGTGTACTGCTGTCTAGCATGCTTTTTAGGAGGCCCCTTTCAACCCTACTATCTTCTCTTTATCATGAAGACGCAGTGTATCTGGCAACAATCCCTTTTCATGGCCATTGCCTTTTCAGGGAAGTTCCTCTATATATCCAGACACTAGGAACCTGGACTTGGACCTGGGAACACTTTCTGTAGAAGCCCAAAATCTATTGGGAGATGGAGAACACATAGCTTTGATTATAAAATGCATTTGTTTCACAAGTGAGAACTAAACGGCTTGGCCAGGCCAGCAAACCAGAAATTCTAACCAAGCACATAATATGAATATAGTAAAAAGGAAAAAAGAATAGCCCAAAGCAAGACTACCTTCAAAGTGGGACAAGGAATCAAAGGTCCCACACATATTTCCCTTTTTCCTCCTCCCTACTGGTGCTGTCATACATAAATGATGGTGCAAAATATAAGGTGTTGGAGCATCTATAGTCAACAGTCTCTGCTGCAAGAGATCCCGGCTCATATCAACCAGTGGGACAGCCACTGCGTAGAAAACAGCTAACTGACACCAAGCATGAGAACAGTGTTCGTGCCCTTGGGCATCTTTTTCTCAAGGCCCCTCTACTTCAAGAAATTGAAATGAAGAGTGTCCATGATACCACACCGCATGAGACACAAGCTCGGTGGAGTGGACATACCCATCTACCCAGTAATGCAAACCACACTGAGATGGGGCTAGAGTTATTTTCAGGTCTTTCCAAGTTCCTCTGAAGAACTTGCTGAGCACCCTGTTTGTGTTTGGATGTGAAGACTGGAGCACCCAGGTCTGAGGTCTCTCAGTCAAAAATGCCTGAGTTTGCCCCTGCCTCTTGCATCCTAAGGTCAAACTTTGCATGTGGATGGCCAATTTAGACCCAAGATGTGAACTGACTTCCCTGCGATGTGGATTGTCAAGGGACCAGCAAGAAAACGAGGGCACTGAAACATGACACTATGTCTATCTCCATATTGCACTTAGATTCCTAACGTTTTCTACAAGGTCCTTCATGGACACTGTTGAGGGAAAATGAGCACTTGTAGGTAAGGAAATTCTTGTGTGGACCAGTAACTCGACAAAATATGGGAAAACAAGGGTGGGAATGGATGGTCAGGTTTCACCATGTCGGGGATTATCAGTGGAGTTTCACAGGGACCTATGCTATTCAAAATATTCATAAACAAACTGGAAAAGGAGCTGAGCAGCAAGACGGCATTTTTTTGTGATACAAAATTGATCAACAAAAACAATGGAAAGAAAAAAAAAAACACCAAAAACCAAAAGTAAAAGCAAAAGATGATTGTGACTTGCTGCTGAAGGATTTCATGTAACTTAGTGACCAGCTGTCCCATGAAATCTCGTGTTGATAAATGTAGGATTGTACATATGAAGAGAAAGTATCCTAAATATAAGAAAAGGATGGTATGTTCTAAATTAGTTATTACCACTCAAGAAAGGGGGTATCAAGGAAGGGTATCAAATAAAATTATCAAGCAGAAGATTTAAAACAACAAAAAAAGAATTTATTTTCACATGACACATAATTAAACTACGGAACTCATTGCCACAGGATGTTGTAGAGGCCAAAAGTATAAATGGGCTCAAAAAGCAATTAGACAAATTCCTGGCTGAAAAATTCATCGAGCGTTACAAAACGCAAAGATGCAGATACAATCTCTGGCTCACGATGCCCCTAAGGCACAGACTGCTGGGAGGGTGTGCCAGAATAAAGTATCACTGTATGGTTGCGCTGCTTTTACACTCTTCCCCTAAATACCTGCTGCAGGCCATTGTCAGAGACCCAATACTGAGCTGAGGAAGGATTTCTGCAGCCACTGTTACAGGAGTAGGTAGTTACGCATAAAGTTAAGGAAACAAAATACAAGTAGGAACTGAATCCACGTAGGGGCTGCAGCATTTGTGATTGCTGAAAAAATGAGTAAGAGAGGATTTTACAGTTGTATAGTGAAGAGAGATTGCTGTAGTACTGAAAAGCAATAGAAGAGAATATCAGTTTTAGCATATGGGCTGACGAACGTAAAGTACAAGGGTATCAGTCTTGTACTCTTGGGTAGAGAGGAGGCTATGTGCTAAGTGGCTTGTAAGGCTTATGGAGCCATAAACCATGTTAACAAATGAAGTCCACACAGAAATGCTTTCCAAGACATCGTTTAGTAAAAGACATCAAACCGATCTGTGGAGTTATAAATGTCACTGATATGTTTCTTGAAGCTTACCTTGTTTTTCACGAGAATCCATGAAAAGCCATTTGTATTTAAATGACTGTAGAAGCGGTGAATTGTTTCATTCGGGAGTTTAATAAATGGTTTGCCCTAGTTTGTCAGAGTTTTCCGTAATTTTACGTGACTGGCCACATAAATTTGCTGGAAATGATCAGATAGCAGGAGATTGGCACAGCAGAGGAATTCCAACAGAAGCACAGAGTTAATGAATCTCCACCCATGTCCAGACACGCGGATGGGGAGAAGTCCAGCCAGCAGCACCCAGCTGGGTTCCTCTGAGCCTCGCACACCGACTGTGCGACGAATTGCTTTTGCACTGGTAATTGCACCCGCGGGGGGGTGGCAGAGACTGGTAAGAAACTAGCTATATCCAGCCCCCTTGAGCATGGCTCTAAAGAGTTTTCAGGACATGTCCCCCCAAAAAATTATTATGACATTGAAAATCATTAATGTAGTGGATACAGACTGGTATCCACTGGTATCCTAGTGCTAAAAAACAAGTTTATTCTGGCAACTCACATCCACCAACACACTGCAGCAGATCCCACGTATTTCAGAGGAGCCCGGCTCCTGCTGAAAACTCAAGTGCATCTTCAGCTGTGTGGGGACCACGGTGCTGGGTCGAGTGGGTGTCCTGGCCTCCGCGCAGCCCTCACCCCATGTGCTGGGGCTGAGCAAAGTGAGCTTCAGCTCTTCACGGACCGTGGCTTGGCAGGGTGTGGCATTTCATCTTCCTGTGGCGATCAATCCAAACTGAAAGCATTTGCTTAGTTCCTGGGTTTTAAAGAGTCTCACTAACTGTTTAAGCAATGAGGTAACTTCTTTTTAAGTTCACAAGTCTATTATTCCCCTTAAGTTACCCACATATAAACTTTTCCTAAAGTTAATGGATTTGAAGGGAAAAATATGCCCTGAAGTGCCTATGGTTTCTGGTTGTCCAGATTATCCGTGCTCGGCGAATCAATGCACTTGAATCTGGTCAAGTCTGTAGCCAGGCAGGCTGAGAAAAAATAAATCCAACAGAGGTTTGAACATCTTTCGTACATCTTAATAGGGATATTATGCTTAAACCCCTTTGTGACCATTTAAGTGATAAGACTATTAAAACCAGTGGCAAAAACAGCCCTCATCATGAAAATGCATTTTGAGTGTCAAGTGGATACAGTGTTAATCTTAACTATCAGCACCCTTGCACAAAAATTGACAAAATCAGGAAAAATGCATTGCTGGTCCTAGCTTACTATCTGGGGACAATTGATGGATTTTTCCTAGTTAGTTTTGATGAAATGCAAAAGCTTCCACAAGGACAAGAATCCTATGTTTACAGAGAAATGGAATATAACAGATTTTTTTTCCTTTTTCCTCCTGCATATTTGGATTTCTCCTGCTCACAGTCTATGACTTTCAGCTACAGGCTATGACTGATCCCTTGACAACTCTAGTCTCTGCGATAAATTGTTCAAAGTCAGACCTGGGGCTGTGTCAGTTCCTAGAATATCTGGGTTTTATATCTTCTCTAGCCTCATTTTAAATTTAAATGATAACAAATGCAGTCTGACCCCAGATGGAACAGAACATATTTTTGCATCAGATTGGTGTTTTTACTAATACGACTTTGGTAAGCATCTCAAACCCCACAGTCATTTACGCTGAACCCTTACATGCTTTCTAAGAAGAAGATGAGCCATGTGCCGCTGTGGAAATGATGCACAATGCCAACTAGAGGCTGGCATTGCCTTGCAGGGAAGCAGTGCCATGGTCTTCTGGGCACATCTATTCCCACTTTTGTCCCCAGTTCCTCTGTTTCTTTCTGAGTTGGTTTTCGCAAATGATTTGTTTCTTGTGAGTGGTGGCAGGGGGATTTAAATTTATTTTTTTAATGTTTTCTTTTATTTGCAGATGTATCTATTGCATTTACCTGTGCTTTTGAAAACATACTCTATAATCTATGCTCTTCTTTGAATTCCACTGTGACAGGATTTGGACCCAAAAGGTGGGCTATCCTCTTTTCCTTCCCCCACACCCCTTTTTTTAAAAAATAAATAAATCTGTAAAATACTTTATAACAGGCTGGCCCCACAGCTCCGTTGTTTGGAAGAGGTGGTCAAGGAGAGCCTGAGGCTGGAATGGACAAGCCACGCACAGAGGAGAGCAAACCTGACCACTCAGTTCCATGGCAGAAGCCTCCTCTGTTTCTGCGGGCAAAGGGAAATGGCTTGGGGCTTGGGCTTCATGGTGGGAGAGCTAGTGGTCTGAACTGGCAGGGCACTTCTTCTTTCAAATACTGGTTGAATTCGCAAACCTTTTGCTCTGGTATTTAAACCTAGTTCTCACCTGTCAGTAGTCCCTTTCCTGTTTTCAACCAAAGGAAAGACTTGTGCCATGAACAAAGGGGAAAGAGACGCCACATATTAGTAGCCAAGATAAGGTACCAGTATTTAAACAACACCAAATGCTCAGTTCAGACAAAGAGGGATATCTCTGATGAGTCCAGTGCAAATACATGCCCTCACATCAACTGTGGTCATCTACAGCATGCATTTTGGTTCCCTCTTTGACCCCTCATCACCTCTTTATTCAGCCTCCCCCAAGCAGAGCATGATGTCTGAGTCAAGCTTTTGAACTCTCTGCGTGTAAGTAGGTTTCAAAGTAAGCAAACAAGCTTATACATCCCTTGCCTGTGTAGGTGTGTTCACATATTTTTATTTATTAAAAACAAAATAAAAACATCATCTGATACAATTAAAGATGTCTTCCAGAGAGTGGTCTGTGCTGAGAGATGCTTGCACCTGGTATCGTAATTTATAATGTTTAAGAAGCAACTTGACATTAAAAAGAATCAAATGACAATGCAGACAATAAGATCCAAAAGTCCCTCCCAAATTACCAAACAGTAGAGAATTGGATAAGATCGCTCTGGCTATGTTTCTAATATTTTAGAGTAGTGGTTGCCTGCTGTGCTCAAGCCTTTGATCTCATAACTTTGCCAGCTGACAATGAGATAATAAGTGTTAAGGACAACACGGCAAGAATAAAAATCAGTGCATTTTCTAGGAAGCCACTGAGATGTGATGTGATCAGAGAAGCAAAGTGTTCATGAAGGGCAAATTTTGCTCTCAATTGTCTAATGTACATGCAGAGTTCTGAATATGGCCCATTGCAGGAGGATCAGTTCAAAATGTTAATTCAGCAAATAAAGGAAAAAGCAGTTATTCAACATTCTTTTTAATTCCCTGAGCTGATGGGACATTTATTATGCACAGCTCTTGCTGCATCTGTTTGTTAATCACATAATATAGTTAACACTGCCAAAGGAGGACAGAAACTATATAACAAAGCAACTGGAAAACTATCCTCACCCAGAAGGAAAAAGTCTGGAAACCAGAGCTTTCATTTTATATCTATTTTCTGGATTGAGTGAAACAGAAGCTCACCAGGTCTGTAAGACATCATCTCAGAGTCTGGGAAGGACCATGAGGCAAAGCTCTGTGAGCCACTAAGCCTGGAGAAGGCTTGGGGGTGCTGAGCCCTCCAGACCCTGGCGAGACAGTCACAGTTGTGCCCAAAGTGACCATGGAGGTTGAAGACGGGTGTGCACCCATCTCAGCGTCCTTTCTGGAAACACTCAGCAGCCACAGCTGGAACAAATGGGAGCTGGCTTGTAGGAGGCCACAGAGAACAACTGAGTAGTTTGCATCCAGGGAGCCCTTTGCAGCAGCCGGTGGAGCAGGGACAGCCCCAGCCGTGGGGAGGGAAAGCTCCTGTGTGGTTGCCCAGACAGCACGTGCAGTCCCTGCCTGCATCTGTCCTCGGTCCTCGTGTGTAATTCAGGGGAGAATTTTGCTCACAGCCTGCATATAGGTCAGCGGTGCAGAAATGCCAGTGGTCAGGGTCCCCCAGTGCCTCTGCCTGGCTGTGCCTCCATCGCACAGGCTGCCATGCGGATGTGATTGTGGCTCGGCCAAGAGGGGCTCCTGCCTCTTTCCCCTTCAGCTCTAGGTCAAGGCAGGGATCATTTTTCGGAGAAGCCACCTAGTTCATCTGCTGCTCCTTTCCTGGGGCTGTAAGCCTGCCCGGGTACTCCCAAATCCACCAGATTTTTGTAGTGAAAAGAGAGATGGGAATCAGCAAGAGAACAGCTGGTGAAACCAACTCTGCTCTCCTGCTTCGCTGGCTGGTATACTAACTACAGGCAACTGGCTACAATAAACAGATATTACTGGCCTCTTGGCTTGGTCAGTAGAGGAATACATTCTCCTTCTGACTGACCTGCTCAAACACAGAGTCTTCTGTAGGTAGTACTGTATGTATTAAGATGATTTAGAATAGGCTGAAAGGAATTCACATGTACATTTTTAGCAGTATTATAGGAAAACAAACTTTCCTTTTTCTCACACCAAATAAATGCCGATGACACTCAAAGACAATATTCAACAAAGGCAGAATGAGCTCCAAATACCAAAGTCCTAAGACCCCGGTTTGCCATCCCTGTGGGATTTTCCAATAGCGTGTGACCGAAGTTCAGCCTAGAACTTGGCTCTGGACCAAACCCAAGGCCAGCAGAGCCTGAGTTTGTAGTTTTTTAAGAGATCCAATCCTGCCATATGTTTACCAGCGATATCATAATTGTCTGTGCAGTACTCAGTCTGCAATGGATTTTGCAGCAGCTGTCAATAGCACTCATTCATCACGGGCCCAAGATAATTGAAGCGCTCCATCTGCTGCAGGGCCACTATTATCAACAGTGATACTTGTGTCAGTAACTTACTGAAGAAGGGCCTGAACTTGCTCCTAGTGAAAAATCAATGGGAGGATTCCTGTTGGCAGAAGTGGAGGCAGCCCTAACCCTTTCAGTACCGAAACCCTGAGTGGCTGCTCAGCATCCGACTGCACGGCACCCACCCCTGGTCTGCCCCCAGATCGGCACGAGGATGCAAACCCAGGCAAAGCTCTGCTGCGATCACACAGCCTTTGCAAACTAGTCCTGCAAAGCACGCTGGAGAGCAAATCCCCACTGAGGGAAAGGGCAGGCAAAGTAGAAAAATCAGAAATAGGCTGAAGAAAGAGATGATGTCAGCTCACATGGACAAGAGAGGCAGAATTCAAGTTATGCGTTCAGTTTAAAGCCCCTGACTGTATAAACAGTCAGGCATGTTTACGGGAAAGTGCTAAAGGAATTAATCTGTTACTCAGCAACATTAATCAAGACTCCTACCCCATGCAGTTCATAAAGTCCTACATCCATGCATACCTTTATATTCATGTTCACAGTCAGCCCCATTCCATCTTCTGTCTGCTGTACAAAGAGAAGGAAAAAAACGAGGTCTGTGCAATAAAACCAGTTATTGTAATAAAGCATTATTTTTTCTCAGATAAAATAATTGTTTTCTATCATTTGCAGTTGTCTTCTCTCCTATTTTTATCTACTTGTAAAAAAAAAAAAAACTGTCTTTTTCTTCTTGCATTTTTTTCCAAGAAAAGAACAAACTTTTGAAAACCAAGGCAAGTTATGACCTCTTTAACAAAGAGGGGAAAACAGAAGTTGTTGTCCTGCTGTTGCGAGTGCAGATGAGATCAAACTAGAACTTTAAATCAGAACACCCTTGAACTTTCAAGGTCAGGTTCACGTCTAAACTTTACTGCTAAGGCGAGTCAAAGCCTGTGCTCAGATGGATGTGGATAGCTCCCACTGAGTTCAGTCAGCATTCGTTGATTGTAACGGTAATATTTTTGTTGCGTTTGTTTGCTCCAGTGCATATTCTCAAGGATCTGACTTCATTTTCATTCTTTCTTGTTTGTACCCTGTATAAGAAAGGCCACTTGCTTGAATACATTTAGGTGCTCTTTATGCACAGGACGATGTAATATGAGGAAAATGAGAAGTTTAGTGAGGACAGCCATCCTTGCAGTGTCACTTAGATGGCGAAAAACAAAGAAAGAGTGCTGAAGGTTCAAAGAAGATAACACTGCAAGGTCTCAAAATACAAAGCAAACCCATGATTTCACTTTTCATCAGAGGAGTACAGAAAGTAAGGCACTCTTCTGCTGGGCAGTAATTTAGATGGTTTTTGAAATGTTTTGTTGTTTGGTACATCCTAGACCTGCAAGGTTTATTGCAGCAATGGGAATAGCTGGAAAGGGCAGTGCCTGTTTGAATTCCCTGCCAGTGAAGGGACTGAGTGCTCCAGATTATTTTACAGCACCACAAGATGGAGGAAGGTCTTATAAGATCTCTGTGTTGGCGTGACTGGGAAAACCGTAAAGGAAGTTTCCCATGTTGTTGTCTTTGTCTTCTGTGGATGTCTCCTTACTTCCTCCAATACACAAGGAGTGAAGGTAGCTTTTTTTTTAAGCAAAATGGGCAGGGGGAAAGGAGAGAAGAAAAAGCAACAATGAGGAATAGTTTGATGAGTGGCTGAAGTCCAAATAGAGATGACCCCAAGAAACACAGATGTATTCCTTTGCTAAAAGAATAATTTCATACCAGAAGGAAGAGATAACATTTTTTTAATAAACTTTGATTTTTAGAAGAGACGTAAATATTCTGACTAAAAAAGATACCTTTCTTTTCAATATTTAATGACCCTTTATTTTTGTCCATCTACTTTTGGTACATGAAAACAAGCCTCTAACGCAGCAACACACTCTCCAGCTGCAGTGTAACAGATGTGCAAACCATTAGTATCTGCTACCCATTCCAAGTCATTAAATCCGAAACCCTGCAGGAGGAGTCAAAGGTACCATCAGGGGACCTGCGGCAGTTATGGTGTTTCTACTTAGCTGATTTCACTGGAAGGGCCAGAGGTTTACCTTGAGGCATAGAGGGGAGTAAGGAACTCAGAGATGGATTAACTGGGGACAAAATGACTATGAACATGTACAGCTTGAGTCACAAGAACAGTTTCCTGAGCCCTTCACTATGGTGAAGGGGAAATGAATGGTGCCTCACTGACAAGGGAAGGTGTAAAATAGGATCCAATGAACTTAAAAACAGAGTGAAAACAGAGAAGACCCTAGGCTAAAATGCTCCAGTGTTTGAGGAAAAGGGCAGTGCCAGGATTTTGATTCATGAGAGGTCAGCTCCAATAGTGAAGTAAATAGTTCAGGTTGGACAATCCAACAGGGCAGCAAGGGAAACCAATACAGAAAGTGGTTAGTGTCCAGGCAGGGTCTTCATCCACAGGGTGATGGGTGTGAAGGTCCAGGACTTGGGAACCACCCTGTCATTTTCATTCAGTGCTCCTGAAACAACCACCTTATCACAAGCTAACCAGCACTGCAAAGGGACAGTCCAAGGACTGAATGGCCCATGAAGCCAACGAAAGTGCAGGCTGGGGAGTTGAGGTGTCTTCTTCAGAAATCCTCCTGGCCCCTGCCCACTGAGAACACAGACAGCCCTGGTGGGTGCTGGACCTTTGCAGAAACTGACTGGTCAAACAAGAGCAGAAACCTCATGCATCTTCCAGAAAACCAGGCATCTCAGTGTGCCTCAGGCATCCAAATCCCTTTCCCCGTTCAGAAGACATTGCTCCTCCTGGGACAGAATTTCTCGGCCTTAGAACGCCCCAAATTCACAGCATTTTTGTAGACTGCGTGGCATTCCGGCAGCCGGCTGACTTTCTGATGTTGCACGTGGGTGAGCTTTTGCTCACTCTCTTGCCATCTCTCTGCAAGCAGCGGGACCCGGAACGGGGCAAGTGTCACAGGCAATATTCAGAAGCAATTCTGGAAACTTTATTGCTCAGAAGTGGCACTCGGCCAGCAGAGGAGAAAGAGAAGAGCTCATAGTTGTGTGCCTGCACACACTGACAAAACTGCTACTGATGAATCAGAGAGAGAAATCTGGAGAGGTGACCTTGGGAGGTCACAGAAGACTCGTTTTTGCCAACAAATATGAACATTTGCAATCAGACTGTGGCCTGGTGCCAGTCACTGTTTTATGTGCTATCTCATCAAAACATATGAATTTTCAATAGCTGGTTTAGAGGCCTACTTGCTGCAGTATTATATCTCTCCAACTCCTACAGGTTTTGAATTGTACAGATACAAAAGCAGGGTATTGAGGAAAGCTGGCACTTGGATTTGCATTGTTCTCGATGAACATTTTCCTGCATTCTGAAAATTGCCGACTGGTCAAGTGCCGGAAGGTCACTAAGCAACGTGGCAAAACTGATGACAGAAGGGAGGCAAAAAATCTCTGGAAAATGAAACTCCTCCATTGTCCAGCCTGGAAGGTCAAAAACTGCCATTTTCAGATTGCTTGTGCTAACGGAGGCTCACCCACCCTAGGTGTCAGCCCTTCAGAGAGAACTACTGTAAATATCGCCATCTGTGATGTTCCTGGTGAAGGACTCTGCTGATGTAAAGGTTATTACTCATTTATAAACATATGGCTGTTGTAATCATTCAGTCCTCTATTCATAGTGGGATTTGTGTTTTGATGGAGCTCAGTTTCAAAACAAAGATGTTTTTTCGTTACTCAGCACTAAGGGGACAATATCAATTTAATTTATATTAATAAAAACAACAGCAACCCACTGTGGCAAATTCTTAAATCAATAGATGTGATCTGACATTAAAAAAAAATCCCATTGAAAGCAGTCAGTCTGAATGAGCACCACCCAGTGCAGTCTGAAATCAAATCTACAGTGACCGTGAAAAAGATTGTGAACAAGACAGAGGATTCTGCTCTTCATCATTGTCCCAACTAAAAAAATAATAAAAGCTAACAGAAAATGTATGCCTTTTTGGCATTATTTCCATTTTGAAAATCTAGGGAGATAAAATACTGAGGTTTACAGTACTTGAGCTGACAGCATCTTTTTAAGGCTCTGAAAGTGTGTTTTCAAACTATGGATTTTATTGCCTGTGTGTGTGATGTGTGAATATTTGAGCATGTGCGTTTGTGCATATACATGCCTTTCAAATGAGCCCTTTAGATCTAAGATCCCATTTCCTCCATATAGTCAACAAAGACCATAAAGCAATTTCTGTAGGAGCAAGAGTTCACGTAGACGACCTGAAAGCTAAAAATTCCCACCAAACCAGTTCAGACACAATGCATAGCTTACCTGTTGTCTGTCTGCTTCCAGAAGCAAAGGGACCGGTTCATCTGACTTATTGTAAATGTCTAGCTCGGGCTGAGATGAATTGCTTCCTAAACTCCATTGACTTTGTGGAGCGTTTTTATTAGGTCCTTGATTAAGATGACAGTTTTGATGATTGTAGAGCCTGTGTTTGCATGGCGGTACATATTGCATGGCCTAATATTATGCAAACTCTGAAAAAAAAGTATTTTGTTCATTGCTGTATTGAGATATCTTGCAGTAAACCACACCCCCATCCACAAATAAGCATGGCTGGATTCCACATACCAAGACATCTCTCTCCATACTTTTCACCAGCAGATCAAATAAAGTAAGAATTACCAATGCATGATCCTGTCTCCTGAGAAACATTTTTCCTGATAGGAGACTCATCTGCCATATTTTAGATAATGTCTAAAAAACCTTGTCACTGATATTGCCTTGGATTACTCTAACGTAATACCTTAACACCCAGCCTACATTTCGTCATTAATAATATTTATGTAATGCAGCTGCAAGGCTAAGAAGCACGTTACGTCATCTCAGCTGAATGAAGAGCAAGTTGCACTTTCTAGAACACAGCACTGTGATGTTTGCATTACATATGTTGGAATTCAATAATGAAAAAAATAAAAATAATGGAAAGGGCTATGTTGGCTTTGGGATTTTTAAAATTAAGCTTGGGGAATGAAGATGAAGATGCAGTTCAACGTCAGGGTTTTTTTAACTTTTTTGTGTTTAAATCAACTTAAAAATCATTTAGTTTTTTGGAATGCTGAGGTAGTTATTTTTATATGCAGTCTTAGGTTAGGACTAATACTTGAGCCCCTGAGATAAGTGAAAATCCATTGGAATCCATTGGAGAATCCTCATGTCCATGAGAAAGCTTCAAATACGGAGATCTGGATTTTTTTTAATGTGAAAGTGTGCGAATATCCCTGATTTATGGCATCTGAACACCAAACTGCCATGGTCCTTCCTGGAGAGCCGTGGGACAACATTTGCACTACAACAGAACTCCCTGCACTTTCTTGTAGCAGAACTAAACATATCAATGCAGTTAGAAACTTCCATTTTTAACAGAGTGTGTAAGATTTCCAGGATTTGGAATTTTTTTCAATGGTAACAGCTAGTATGTTGAAAAACTTCACCTTTGCATGTTTATGTTTTCCCTCTAATACACATCATTTAGTCTTTGAGCAAATACAGTTTCACCCTTGCTACATGCCTGGCAGAGATATATTAATTATGGCTATTTGAACAGTAAAGAATAGAAGCACAGAGAGAGTAAATGACTTGGCAGAACCAGAAATAGAATCAAGATTTCCTAAAACCCATTCCAGTGCCTCAACCACAAACCCATTCCTGGGAAAAGACCAGGAAGCTTACCATACTTTTTTCCCCCCAATTTATTTCATTAAATCACTGCAAAACGTCTGTAGACATTCTTACTACAGTTTAAATAGTAGCTTAATTCCATTTATCTTGAACCTGTTCCCAATAGGCTTGAGATAAATCAAAACATCTGTGCAATGCAGGTATAAGTTTTATTTTTAAGCCCACTGTTTAACGGTTGATGATTTCTCATAGCCCTGAGACATAGGTCAGAAGAATTCAGATCTGCTTCTCACACTGCAAAATTCAGAGATACTCAGATGTAGGGACTTTTGCTCAATTAATAATTACAAGCAGACCATTTGTTGCAGATCTGCTTCTCTGTGAATTTTAACATTAAACTCTTAGCTACAACCTGTCTCCCCAAAGCCCAGAAAATTGTCTATTGTTTAGAAAAATTGCTTAAACTCATTGTTTAAGAGTTTTTACAAAACAGCTCTAGAGACAGTTTCATCATTCCAAGGCACCGTGACTGGGGAAAATACCTGGAGTACTTCTTTTACTTTTCTCCTGAAAAATTCCATAATAAACACTAGAAGTGAGTTTGCCGAGTCTGTACTTACAGGCGTAATCTCCTATTGACACATGTATAAATTACAAGGGGAGAAGCCCTATCCAGTCACAATGTAAAGCTCTATCAGTGAGATTTCTGGGATTTTTGAGCAGTGTACTCTGTATATGGCAACTGCTGGCTAGTGTTTGCCTATTCTTCACTTGCTTAAAGTCTCTGGTTTTGTCCTGAGGGTCCACATAAGGTCAACTTCCCACCCCCCAACAGTGGCATAGAAAACTGCACTGAAGGTGGAAGAAAATGCCTCTCCTTACTGAGCAGCCAGTGTTGATAAAACAGCTCTCTGTTAGAATAGCTTTAAGGGCAAACAGTGAGGAGGGTTACCCATTCAAACAAAGTTAAGAGTGAGCAAATTCTCTTAAAGATGTACCTATGTCTGAGATCTTTGTTTTGTTTTCAGTTACTTGATAGAAAATAAAGATAAAGCCAAGAGCAGGCTGCACTGAAAAAATCCTCTGTGCTCCTGAAAATGTTTCCTTTGTGTTCAAGAGAGAAACGTAAGAGAAGGCCACTTTAGCCAAACTGGTATTAATATTTTTAAAAAATAAATAACAAACTCTTACAACATTTTCTTTTTTTTTTTTAGCCCTTTTTAACCTTTGCTTTCTTTTTATTTTTCTCGTTATTTCTGGAAAAGAACAAGCATGGGGAATGCACGTGTTTTGCCATGTCTAATTTACTCGCTTTTATGTGCTGAGGGCTTAAGAGAAAGCGATCAAAGGTGAGGCTGTGTGGTTTGTAAATACGAGACTGTGGTTATATCGTGAAATTTGCATATGATTCTGTCACCCGCTTCCGTTTGCTCATCCTCTCCTGGAGCTTCAGATGGCATCTCCACAAGGACTTCCCCAAAAACATTTCCATTAATAAAGTAGGACTGTGGGCTTTTCTTAGGGGTTGTCTGGCTTGGGGATGGGATTTGACTGGCTGGTCTGGTTTCAAATTTAGACGAGGGCCAAACTGGAAATTCAAGATGCCGTTAGGAGAGGACCACAAACGAGGAAGGAGCTGAGCCTGAAATGTGGGGCAGCCCAGAACCACCCTTGCCACACTCACCAGGATCAAATAATGACTCAGAGCTCCCTGAAAGAGATGCAAGTCAGGACCCTGCCCCACACAAAACACACCTCCTCCTGCTTCCAGGGGCGTATCCTTTGAAGTAGGAGTCCTGAAAGACATGCATAGGTTGCCAGGGATGTGGACAATGGCTTCACATGCAGCTCCTGTTTAAAGGGGAGGAAGAGAAACCCCCTGCGTCTCCTCTAGCCTCAGCTTCAGCTGGTTTTATATCTTCTGCTCCTTGGAGGTGGAGGGCTCTTCTCTGCCCACCCATATTATCTCGTCCGTAAGGCCAGTCTCACACCGAAGCTTTGCTTTTCTCCCAGGATGGAGCCTACTCTAAGCTAACTCAACAGGCAAGTGGTGCTCAGCAAGAACCATGCTGTAGACTACTCATCCTGCTATCTGTGGGTCAAATCTTCAAATGCGTGGAAAGGCTTTAGCAAACAGGCTTGTGTGAAGGGTTTTGGGGTGACCTCAGGGCTGGTAGGACAGCATCCTCCCCTGTGCTGTTTCCTGGCAGCCACCCAGCCGTGGGGAGGGAATGGCCCATGCTGCCTTCGCCCAAACGCTGGCAAACCAGGAAAGGGCAAGGCCATAGCCACAGTCTCAGAGACGTGCACTGTGTTGTGTGCCTGGGCTCACTCCAGCCCTGCAGCCCCCCAACGCATTTCCATGGACAGGTCCCGCATCACGTGTTGCTCCCCTTGGATCAAGCTCTCTTCAGTGAAGCCCTTCCACAATGCTACTTCTGCTCTGCTGGCCCAGCTCTCCCATGGCAAAAAAGCACACTGTTGCCTTCCCGGTGTATGTTCCTGATTTAATGGATTGTTATGGGACAGGCCTACTGTTTTGATTCCCTCCTAGGTGGTATTTTCCATGGTGAGGAGCTCAGACCTGTTCAATGAGAGCAGGACCGCATCAGAAAAGGCAGCACAGACAGAGAACTTCACCTTCTCGAGAGCTATGAGCTCATGCGCAGAGATAGAGCACTTAAAATGAATTAGTGTATTCCAACGCAGCAAAAGCTATAAATAGAGTGCTTATAAATAAACCAGTTTTGTCCCTCGCTCAGGCACCAATTCAGCAGCGTCTCCCTCTGTGTCTAACACAGGCGTGTACTTACATCCCACTGATTCCAATGGGGTAAGACACTTGCTTTCAGTTAGGCATGTTTTGCTTAATTTAAGCCATAATGCTAAATCTATCCAGGTACGAAACCTTCTTTCCTGTTAAATCAATACTGCTTAGCAGCCTAACCCCCTCTGTGAATCCAGATCTTACATTTTAGGACAACTGCAATGTTTTATGAATGAGAGGTAGATATTTCTTCTTTCGAAGGCTTCTGTTTGCTGTTCCTAAGTGACTACTCTTCCTTGCATAAGGGAGCTACTATTTGCATAGGACATCTTTCTTATTCCAACACATAAGCAGCCTCCTTATGTTGTGAAAGAAAAAACATCACAACTGTTACAAATCTTCTGAAACAAGGTTTAATTTGAAAGCAAACGCGTGCAGTTATCACATGTAAGCAACTCTAAACAGCCAGCACTATCATATCAAACACATTTTGAGAGACCAAGCCAAAAAACCCTGAACCCTTCAGAGATGTGCATTTCTACATTGGCAAGAAGAACTAGAACATATGGTTCAAACACATCTGCTTGGTCAAACATCCTGAGGACAGTGGTGGCATGCTCAAGGAAGTGGTCAAACGTTTGATATTATCACATGCAAACTTGGATACAGGTTCATGCCACCACTTCACACCAAGTATGCGCAGACTGAAAATAGCCACCAGCCATGATTATGCAGAGATGTTTAAGACACCCAAATCGATCTCTCTGAGCCTATAAGCAGCTTTTTGTATAGCTGAGAAGATGTCCGCAGTGACTCAAGCAGGGATCCTGTTGTAAATGGACAGGGTTTGCACCACAATTTCTGTTCTAACATACCAGCTCTGCTAGCAGTATCTGATCTTGCAGTTTAAGCCTGGCTTGAAAGCTTATACTGACATACAGAAATACCGTAGGTAATAAATTAGCTTAAATACAGCCTTTCTTTACCTGCAAATTGCAAACATGGTTTTGTCTTTGCCATGTTTGCTAGCTCAAGAAATGTCATGTGGATATGTGAGACGCCTCTGAGCGCCTGCCGTCAGGTCACCAGCCTCTCCAGTGAGTCTCACTGCCACTTTAACCATTTTCTCCTTGGCTGATCTTTACATCAGAGTGCAAAGCTTTTTCCTTGCAGAAGTGGTGTGTGTTCCTGCCTACTACCCTGTGTGCGTTTTAGTTTCTTTAAATTTAGCTGCAAGTTCATTTTCTTTGCTTATTTTCACATGCTTTCTGTACATGCACCAAAAATACAGTCATCAGTGTTTTATTTTGTTTTTAAATACAGCAGCTAGTTTCAGAATAAGCTGGCACAAGCAAGTGAAAAATCTACCACATTTACATCAGCTAAGCAGCAGGCCCAGAGGCTGAAGGCAAAGCAATGCCCAATACCAAGATAAGATACTGGGTTTTGAAATGGTCTTTTTTACCCAGCCTTAAAAGCTAGCTCTTCTAATTGAACCATAGCACTGGGAAGAATTTTGTTGCTTTAAAGAATTAATGCCATATATTAAGCTTAATGGTGGGGCTGACTTTACATACTATGAAGTCATGCATTTAAAAAAATTCACTTCCCCTACCGAGATGCCAGAATATGTTGATCTTCAGGTTGCAGAGCAAGACCTTTGCCAGGGCAAGTGAAGCAAATTCTTTATTATTTATTATTTCAGTGTCTTTAAATGACAGAGTTCCTTGTATTTGTTTGTACACAGGGTAGGAATGGTTGCAGGATCACATGGGCTGCCAAATGACCACTGTTGGACTCTTCCACCCTGTCTCTGAAACTTTCTGAGGTTGCCACCAAACCTCCAAACACAAAAGTTTCTGTGGAGCCCTCTTGTCTTCTGTAGGATTTGAAGCAGCCATGAAGTTCAACTGTGCACCCCACCATGCAAAATTAAGAAATTAAGCCCATTTCTTGCAGGTGATGCTGAAGGTATTTCCTGTCTGTTGTTAAAAAGTGGAACAGAAAGCACTTCTGGGTTGTTCACATCTGTGAGTCATTTCAGAGAAATTCCATCTGCAACAATGGCAGAAAGTATTTCACACACTTAGAGTCCATGCTGATGGTGTCCCAGGATCTTGTTCTGCGCTCATGTTCTCTTTAAGAACACACAGTCTTCTCATTTCTCCTCAAAAGGGAAATAATTTCTTTGTGTAACTTTGATTTTTTTTTTTAAGGAAAATGGTAAGAACATTGAAAATAGTAGAACATTTCATTTTGTCTTGGTCAATGCTAAAAAATCTTACACTTTAAAACAAATTTATAGTATCTTCCAGCCATGGTGTCTGGAGATGCTAAAAGAATCTGCCAATGTCACCTGGACCTTAAGAACAAACACATTCATCTTGAAAGAAGACATTAAAATAAAGGGCCGAACTCTACTCCCACAGAAATTTACCCAGCAGAAACATTTCTAAGGCACCGAACAAACCCTGCAGTGGCTGAGTCCTCAAATATTCTGTATTAAGTACTGTCTCTGGAGAGGTGCTTAAAAATTCATAATACGGTGTATCTATTGATGTATTTAACGGAACTCTGGAGTAAGGAAGTAGAACTCTCCACCACTGTCAAGATAACACTGCCAAATTTTCCTTTGGATCTGTACACCTCCAGATGAAAACCTGAGTTCCCTTGGGGCCCAGATATTATAGTTGGAGCTGACAGCTTGGATCTCTATTGTGAGAAATTATTCATGATATTAGCAGTTCTTTCCTCTTAAGGTAAGCATGTGAAATATTACATCTTCACTCAGATTTCCTGCAATAACCTGATACATAACTCAATATTAGGAGACGTTCATCAGCAAGAACAAACGTGTAAGCGTTAGTGCGGCAGTATAATATAACAAAACTCGATACCAGGATGTAGCTGTTGAAGTGAACTTGCAAAGAATAGCAACTATATAGACATTACATCAAGTCGGGAGCCTTTTAGGGAAGGCAGCTAGGTACACGCACTGTGAGGCTTTCTCACTATATATCAAGTCTTTCCTCTGCATGAGAGGAGTTCAGCTTTACAATAGAGCTGTACTCTCTATTGCACTGTGAAAATATTTGCCCTTTTTTATCTGTTACCCTAGTCTAACACTGTCAATAACCGATTTGTTGAATATATGGGAGTAAGCTGTGTGTTGCTATTGAAATGCTCCATCTGAAAACTCTGATATCAAACATGCAAGAAACAAGAGGGAGGTTAAGCCCTGCTTTGGAACAGGGCAAAGCTTTCCATTGAGCTTAGCTCCTTGGTTCATGGTTTTCTGCTTATGTGACTCCCAGTTCAGAATTATACTGTTCAGGAGTAGTGAAGCACAGGGAGAGGAGACATGTAGGGGACGTACACTACACATACCTAAATGAAAGAAAATTTAAGTCATAAGGGAGTCTCAGCTTGAATAAAGTGCAAATTAAATCAACTGGCGTTATTGTCTACATTTGACCAAAACCTGACCATGCCTATAATGCTCTGAATACTGCATTTTTTGTCAACTCCACACTCTTAAATGTTAAATCCTGCTTTCCCCTGAGCAAATACACAAGGGTGCAGTTGATGATTTGATTTCAAAACTTTTGTTTCAGGTTTTGCTGTGTAATCGTCTTGCAGAGAGTGTGCTCTCTGCTCTCTCAGGCCCAAGTTATGCAGACCTTGAAATACAAAGAGCAGTAAAGACTGAGTGCAAACCCTTCTAACTTCAACATCCGAGTGACCCTGTTCTCCTTCTGGAGACTGAGGTTTAAAAGCAAATACTGTCCTGTGGTCTATACAATTTCAAGTAATCATAGGCACATATAATGAGCAGCTGTAAAATCCTAACGAATGGAGCATCTTTTCCCACCCAAAGCTGAACAGTTCTACAGTGTTATTTAATGTATGCTTTTCCAGATATGCTTGATATGAGAGGTATAGTCCATAGTTCGTATCTGGACTGGATAGCTTTATACCACATCTGCTTTTCTAGAATGCAGCAATCCCTGAAGTACCTAAGCAAGTCTAAGGTCTCAAGAGGTCATACACGCAAAAGAGTTTGACCTGAATTAGCCCAAGGCTTCTCAGCACCACCTGTAAAATGAAATATTGCTGGACCAAGGATGAGGGGCAGGAGCACGAGGGAGGCAGGGATGCTTTTGTATGGGAAATAGTGGTAGAGAAGCGGTAGATGCACTAGGGATGGGAGGAGATCTGAGCTTGTTGATCTGCAGTGGTGGAAGGAGTTGGGGCAGTTGTGCCTGCTGCTTCCTGAGGGATCTCCCCCTTTCCCAGCAGAAAAGCTGCTACGGCCCAAGCCCCAGTCCCACCAGCAGCAGCAGCAGCCAGGCTAGCTCTCCAGCACCCTGGCACAAGCAAAGTGGACAGTGGGGCCCTCGCAGTCCTTGGCAGTCCTGATGCAGACAAATAGATGCTTTGCTGACCCCAGATGAATTCACAATACTGCTCTGAAGGGAGTAACATTTTTTCTCTCTTTTTCACAAAATTACAAATGGAAAGATTAAAGAAATTCCTTATGACTTATCTTGTGGCAAGTGGCAAGAATAAAATGTGCACTTCCTGCCTGAAAGCCATGCCTTTACCCATAAGGCCACCCTTGCGTCCCACTGACATAGCTGAAGAATTACATTGAATGAGTCACCAGTAACTATTTATATTTGAGGGCTTAGAGCACATGCTGTTAACTAGAACACAAAAGTTACACTGGCCTGCTGCAAAGAACAACTTGCGGATACCCAGGGAAGGTCTCACTTGCATTTCCAATCCATCCTCCCACACTATCTTTGTCATAGGGCAACAAGTAGCACAGTGGCATTTTTATGTGTTGTTTTTTTCCCCACCCACTCTGATTTCCGCCTCCAATTTGACCTTTTGTTTGCCACAGATGTCCATTGGGAAGCCAACTGGGTCGCCACGTTGCATCAGACCAGCCCCTACCCATTTTGATGGGCAGAAGTTTAGTGGTCTCCAAGACACTTTTCTACTTCAGCTCAAAGATGTAAGGAGGAGAGCTGAAAGGTTTTCGTGGCCCATTTTGTACAAAAAGGTCCCATGGACTTGTGCAACATTATGGTCTACAAAGAATGAATCTGGTAATGTTTCTGTTCTCCATACAACTTACAGTGTAACACAATGTCATTAAGAGGGTTAAAGAAGAACACGAGAAGCTTGTGTGTGTATATGTATTTGCATGGACTAGACCTTTGGGTAGTGTAAACCTGCATAATATTCTGTAATTCCCGTGCACTGGCAATGCAACCCTCTCCTCGTGTGGAATTTACTACGGCCTATGCATATTAGGTTAAAAAGTCCAGATTCAAATGGAAAAATAAATAATTGAGCATTATGTTAAAAGCTGTAATAAGGCTATGATTGATTATTAAGGTACATTTAATAAATGGTGATTCAATTGTTAGAGTCCAACAGGTTTCATGTAACCAAAGCTTACAAACATCTATTACATTTCCTTTTGATGTGCTTATAACCATCTATAATAATTATGTATGTAACACACTCATAAATCTACTGACTCTATATTAAACCTCTCTGAACCCTTCCTAAATGGAATCTTAATACAAAGAATGAAAAAAGTACTCCATTATGGAAATAGATCCAGAAAGCAAGAAACACCTAACGTTAACAATTTCAAGTGCATGTGAGGGATATTTGCCAGTTGTGTGCAACTGTGTTCACAAAACATATTCTAATCAAAACTGAAAAAAAAAAAAAAATTCAAGAAATTTATTCTGAAAACAGTGAGTTGTAGAGCGGCAGATATCTAAATGTTGCCCTATGAACATATATCTCACTGTATATACCTATTAATATATACCTCATATTTGTTCTTTCAAAGAAATGATCTTTCCTAGATCTTTTTTCCTTCAAAACCAATAGCGAAAACATAAACATAAACATGTATTTCTAAACATAAGTCAAGAGTTAGGCCAAATCCTGCTCTTCACTGCAGCCATTTTCCTGAAAGTGAAATTTGAGCACTTTGTAGAAAAAGCACAGTACTATCTTGGAGAGAAGTTTGCATGACAGTAGCCATCCTGCTTTAATAAAGTGCAAGTTTTGTCTCTCCCACATGCAAATTTGTTCCCATAGACTTCAGTGGCCAGAAGCTCTAACACAATTTGAGTGTTTTAAAAAGAAACGAATAGATGGATTAAAGCAAAAGCGAAGCGCTTAGACACTTTTGCATAGGTTTGCATACTGGATTGTCTGCAGGAGCGTTTCACAACCTTTCTTAGTCCCTGACTAAGGAAAAGAAGGAGGCATTCTCATTTTTCAGAGATGCATTTATACTGTGTAATCCTGTCCAAGGATCACCTAAGCTTGATTGTTTAATCATTTCTTTAAAACAATGCAAATGGAAGGCAAAGTTATTTTGATCCACCACCACAGGCTGAAAGGTCTTGGCTGAGATTTCATACCAGACAATAGAAGAAAGACTGCAAAGAGATAACAAGGAAAACATGATTAAATCACAGAAGTGACATAAAATCAATAGAAGCAGGCAAGGATCAATAATTCTTTGCTCTGAGTAAGAGTCAGTAGCGCTTGTACTCATTTTCAGATTTTTCCAAGATTATTTCCTATTTGATTTGTGTAGACAGAGGCTTTCTTTACAATATTGCTCTTTTAGCATTTTTATTAAGATTATTCTTTTGTAGGTATTTGTTGCCTAATTCATTAGCTACATTGGCTTCATTTGTGCTGGCCTATACAGGAGCCTATGACTAATCACAAAATAGCAACATATAGCAATTATTTGAGAAAAGTTGATGTGAATTTATAGTAAAGAGGAATTTTCAGCTTTTCGTACCTGTATAGCAGGTTTCATTTAGTTCTTCATTTAGTGTGTCGGTTCACAGCATTTGTTACTAAAAATCCAGAAGACACTGACAATTCATTAAATCAAGACGGTCTAAAACAGAGTAGCTGAAGCAGAGAGATTCACTGCCATGGAGTCAGAAGGATCTATTGCATTTATGCTGGGCGAAAGAGGAAAAGCACCAGACAAATTGCATTTTGCAAATTGCCTGAGTCATACAAACACATCACAAATAAACATTGAAGCCTATTTCTCAAGCTTTCCTAAAAATGCCTGTTACAAAGCAGCCCAAGCCCATACAATACTCCAGAAGAAACAACAGTACAGATGCAGACCCGTAACACCACGGATTCATCCCATTGGGGATCAAGAAGAGAATATATATGGTCCTAGTCCTGGGTTAACAATTAACACAATGTTAAACCTCAGCCCCTGAGAACTGTTCATGTATCTGATTGCCACTGGGTCTAAGAGTGTAACTGCCCCATATGTTATGCCCTGCACTTTGGGGTCACTGCAAAGTCTTACGGTGGTTGCCCAACATTCACGGACCTCAAGCTGAGGTAGCTCGCCCATTGATGTCAGTTTTCATAGCTATCCTCTGTGGAGCTATCCTACTGTATCAGCAGCTATGAGTGTTCAAAAATCACCAGTCAGGCTACAGAAAACATAAGTCTGGCTTGCAAACCTCAGGAGGTTAAGAAAAAAGTTATTTTTCTTTGCAGTCTGATGCTTGTACTGGTAGGTTTCATTCCAGTTTAGTTTCCCTTTGCATCATCGAAGTTTATTTCTTCCTCATGAAGGAAGGAAAAGACGAAGTTCTTACCTAGATGACTCTCATAGCTGATATTTAAAACACCATCAAACCCCACTGCAGTTGACTTATGTTTCAATATTTTGATCCCAGTGGGGCCAGGATTTCATCCCAAAATGAACTGGTAAAAATCATGACAGGTGGTAACATCAAGCTGCTTTATGTCCTAGGAGGACTTTAGCTCTTACATTTAAAACCTGTGAAGAGCCCCCTCAGTTCATTTTGATGGCTCTCTCCCATCACAGCAGAGTACTTGAAAGCGCTTCACTTCAGTTACAGCAGTATGGAACGGGAATAACACCATGGCAAAAACAGGTCCCCAAAAAGGAGTGTGAGGGGTACAGAGATTTTACATTATATATCTCCAAGTATATCCTACCTGTAATAATCCACTAACTCTTGGTATTCTTTCCCTCAGTGCTTTAATTTTAACTACTTTCAAATACACCTGATAGTTTAACAATAAACTTACTTAAATTGCAATGTAATGGAGATCTTCACAATCTGACCTTGATCCTCTGACCAGGTGAAACAGAAGGTCACTCAAAAAAGCCCACTCTGGATTTTCTGGAGGTGGCAGGAATTTAGAAAGACAGATATTGGAAGGAAAAACAGAAAAGAAAAATCCCCACAGCTCTGCAGATGGGTGTGAGGCCCAACAACTGCTCACCGTTAAGTATAAGGACTAGGAAGCCATAACAGCACAGTCCACGAATGCTCTGGGTAGCGTCTCCCTAAGGAGAGGACAGCAGCCATGGATCCTTCCTGGCTCAACGATCATCAGAAGGGGGGAAAAAGAGAAAATCAGCTGAACTCTTTGGTCATCAAAATGCCCTACCCAGGTGGAGAAAACAACTGGAATAAAGCTGAGGTAGTAGGACTGTCAGCTGTGTGCCAGTGTTGCCTGTTTTAGGCAATAATGATGTCCTCAAGGAAATTCACATTTCTGCACATGCACAAGGAAGTCCTTGAACACTCATCAGTAAATGGTCAATATCCAAGTACACACCAGTTGATCTGAGTGCCTTAGGCACATGAAGTAGGTACCAGAATTATAGAAAGCAGTATGCTGAAAAAATTATCCTCATTTCAAAATATTCACACTCAGTAGGATGTGGTGTGTTATAGACAAGTATATTATTATCAACCCAAGCTAGTGAAAAACATCTTGTTAGATCTTGTAATCATCTCACGACATTTCCTCTCAAGCCCATGTCCAGTGCTAGATATGGTCCAGACAGAGTGTACAGGAGACACCAACAACTGTTAAATTTTGTTCTTTGGAAGCTCTCCAAAAAAGAGCACAAGTTGCCAAGGTACAGAGGAGCTAAGCAGACATTAACTCCATATAACCTTCCCTTTCAAGCCTATTCTTCTAGAGATTAAAAAGGCCTTTGAGGATGGAAAATATAAATTTGCTACAGGGAAGACAATGCAATATCTATATTAGAGTCAGGGATGCACTTTTAAAAGCACCATTTCTTGTCTTTCATTTGCTTACACAGTAAATAAAGTGGAAGAAGTATGTATGCATTTTGGGGGTATATACAACTTCTTCTAGCGGTCTTCTAAAAGCAGAAAGAGAGGAAAAACATGCAGCTCCAGCATACCCACTGTTTGGCCAGGACATTAGTATTTGGCAGGGATATACCAAATTACACCAACCTGTGTGAAAGCCCTATTGCAAGAGAAAATGTAGGAGACTTATGAGATTTAAGCAGTAGACAGCTCATGGAAAATTTCAGCCTCTCTGTGCCTTTCTGGTCTGTTCCCAGATCAGAAATGTCCGTGTGCCCTAGCAATAGCATTTCACAAACTGCGGTAACTGCCAGGGCTAAAACTTTAGCCCTGTAGATGGCAAGGCTAGAATAATGCTGGGCAAATGATATGGGACTGGACAGTGACAGTACTCCTATCAAGACTTAGAGGGTACACCAGCAAAATGTTATGCAAAATTCAAATTCAGCCTGCCTAACTAGCGCTCTCACCTCTAGTCCTCTCTATCGGTGGCAAAAGTCTTTGGTGGCCAACACAGCCATACCCATGAGACACAAGAGAGAAGGAAAAGTGATGGGAACATGATGGGTTTTCTAAAGACTCAGAAAATTCTAAAATAATTCATTTGTGAAGTATGTAACAAACAACATACAGTTATATGATGAGCTGTACTGTAACCCCTTTTCACTGTCAGTGAAACAATTCTTGAACAGTATAGATTCATACAGCCTCATATAAGCCACAGTGGTATGACGATGTAACACATACGTATACCTATACGTATGTATGCAAACACACAGGTTTAAATGGCATCCCTGGACTGTCTGCACCTGCTTGCACTGCTTACACCTTGCAAACTCAACCCAAAATTGTTTATATCTTGGCCAATGTAATCACATAACAACACACTGAGGAGTATTTTGGAGGTAATATTTTTCATGTGTAGACAGTAACATCTCAGGCTAATGCCATACTGGGAAATACTATTAACTGGTAGAAATGGAAATACAGTATTTGGGGAAACTATCTTGGAGACCCCCAAAATGGAAGGAGACTCTTTCATTGTGATACCAAATAAAGTTATTTTCCTCGTCATGAGGACCTAGGGGATTTACGTTACTTCTTCAGCATGGAGCGCTCAGGAGTACCCCAGGTTGTTCTGTTGGTCCACAGTTCTTCGGACGAAACATGAGAAGAAGGTCTCTTTCTCTGGGCTGAGCACACACTGGGCATATAAATAATGAAAACAGAAATGTCCAGCTGTTCTAGAGTGGTAGGGTAGCATACCATAAAATACTCCTCCTGGAAAATCTGCAGAAAATACAGATTTCTAGAAGTTTCCTTTGCCTTGTGTATGAAAAGAGAAAAATAAACCCAACTATTTATTGATTTTTTTTTCAAAATACCACATTTTAGTCCTTTATATCTTGCTGTGATAAACAGACGCTGCCTTCAAGCTGAAAGTTTTCATTTAACTAGATTTTAATTGCAATCAGAAGTTTATAGTCCAACTATATATAACCCTGTAAATCATCATTAAAATGCCTCTAGTCATGAAACAATGACCAGAACAATAATCACTGTGTGTATATCAAAAGTGAGAGATTTACACTCCAACCGAGACAATAGCACAACAAAGCAAATGTTTGCAGTCTTCAAGAATATCAATGTCATTTATAAAGTATGAGTAATAAAATCAATACTGTTGATATTAATCAGTATCTGGGTGGACCTTGTTCTTGGACTTAAGACAGGCTTTCTGATAAGATAGTTAGCTATTCCTATTCCTTTTTAGTAAATAAAAATATATTTCCTTGAAGATATAACTTTCCAGCTATAATAATGTGCCAGCATGCCGACGATTTATAAACACATTATAAAACACAGCAATGCAACAGCTGTGGAAATAAAATAATCAGCCTTCCACCTCTCTGTTATATTAGGTCAAACCTCTTATTTGCTTGTAATGACAATAAGGAATAAATAAGTACCCCAGTACCTGATGAGGGGGGTGAGGCTGGCTACTCTCAAGTATATGCTTTGCATAGCAATCAATGATGTGTACTGAGGGAGCCAAATGACACATTTAACCACTCACTATTTATAGGACATGTAGAGGATGTCTGTTGCAGAGACTCTTACCTAGGCTGAACTAGAAAGGCACTTATAAAATTGAATCTGCTGCTCAGAGCTCGGACCCTGCTGTAAATTACAATCTATAGTTCTGCCTGACTGCTGAGCCATGATGAGCTCACTGAGCTGCTCGAATCCTCGCTGAGGCCGCGGTTTCAGTTTGCATTTTATGCAACTATCCTTCTATGCCAGGCGCACACAAGAAATAATAATCAGGAAGCAGAGAAACACATCACCAGGAAAAAAACATTTTGCAAGAGCAGCTTCTAAAAGGATGCATTACTTCATCTTTATAACATGGTCCTGGCTCAACAGGCCTGCTGCAATCCCATAGTAACATTGGTAGAATTAATCCAAACTTGTACCGGCGTCATGAAAAAAAAGAGAGGAACTGGTCCTTTGCAGGTCACAATCTTTCTCTGTTTTCCCTCTCATTTGTACCTCTTTTATGGGGCTCCGTCACACTGTGGCATTTGCAGGTCACAGTAGCATTCATTGGGTGTAACACTTATTTAAGCTTATCTGCAGAAAAGAACCTGGCAATGATCTACCTGGAGCTCTTTTACTGCTGGAGATGATCCAGGTTTTCCTTTCCTTCCTTACCCCCCCTTCTCATCGCACGAAGCAAATACTAAACCTACCTCGCTGAGCCTGTGTTTTGCAGGAAGGGGACTGAAGGTCCAAGGTCAACAGAACATAACTTCCTTCAAAACAATGGAATTATTTGGGCTTTTACATTGAATTACAGAGAGCAGGCTTCGATCCCTCAACCAGCACTGGAAATAAATCAGAATTATTCAGCTGTACAGTCAGACACACACAGGTAATTCAGCTGGCTAAGAAGCTGCAGCAAATAATACAAGTTTGCGTCCAAAATTAAATTTGCATTTTTGCTGTTAAAATCGATCAGAGAATGGTTTATTCAATTCAATTCAGTTAAAAGTCTCACAGTAGTGCTTGCATGCTTCCTACCTTTTGATTAAACTCACTAAGAATTATCCCCGTTGTGCGGAGACTAGCAAAGTAAAACTAAAATATTAAAAACTGGTTTGTCTGCCAAACACAAATAAGCATTAAGCTGGCAGAGCTTGGAGCCTGCCAGAACCTCATGATTTCAGTATTTGCATTTGCCCAATAAAAATAATTCTGAACATTTTAGATCTCAACACAGCAACTCGCAGCATAAAAATAGAATGCTTTGGGATATCAATTTTGCAGGCAGACCTGCACTTTCAGGGAAACCAGCTAGATCCAGCAGAGCTGGGACTGCTCCTGTAAAAAGTTCATGCTCATCTGAGTTCAGCAGTCCAGAACACAGGCTGCTAAGGCAGTGATCTCAGCAGCAAGATTTTTGTCTTGTCTAACCCCCATTGAAATGGAAAATGGTGTAGATCTGGAGAACTGCTGATTCGAAGTGTGAGTTGGCCTGGATGAGTTAGAAACAAATGAGACAGGTCAGCTTTTTTTACTGATGCACCCTCAGAAAAATAAATCTTGATATGGGGCATGTGTATCTCTACATACATATGTGCACACACATGGGTAATAGATTTATAACCCTAGAGGTACGCTAGTGAGCATGTGTCCAAAGTCTTGCTGAGACAGAAATGTAGTCTTACAGCCAGATAGATTTATTGTTGTCGTTGTTGTTGTAGTTTCTCTGAAGACAAATACATGCTTATCTTATACCGCATTTTCCTCTGTACACAAGTCAAGTCTTATCCAGGAAAGGCAATCAAAAATAGTGCTTAAGATCGAAAGGACAAGAAGTTATAATCCAGCTGGAAAATTAGGTATGACAAATCCAGCACTATGTCCGTGAGCTGACAGAGAAGAGACCTCAGAGGACTCTCCACCACAATTACCTTCTCTTGAATAATTCTGCAGCAGGAACTCCATTATCACGAAGAGACTAACAGGTTTCTTCCTAGCTCCCCCTAGTGAACCCATTGACTGGCTCCTGCTTCATCCCACTGAGATACCCTCAGCCTAGGCCAAGATTTACAACAAATTGATATTTTCCTTTAGTGTAGACACTCCTTGCATGAAGACATTGATATTATTTTTTTCCTGAGTCGCTGATAGAAGAAGCTGAGGCCTTTGGAAATTAAGGGTGGGATCCACTTATCTCTCTGTAACTATAGCCCATGAGAAGTTAGACATTTACGCTAAACCAGTTGTCTGGGCTATACTATAGTCAGTGTAGAGAGACATAAACACCTCCAGAAGGCTATTCATTGCACTCTATCTCTTTTCAGTGACAATAGGGGGACCCTAGACAACCCATTTAGATTAGATAACTAAGTGTCAAGGCAATAAATTTAGGTGAGATTAATCCCTTGTGACTGGATTTCTCAGCCTTGACAGTATCTTCAAGACCTCACCATACCTGCCTCTGAAAATTTATATATTTGACTTGGCATGTCAAAACCTGGCCCTTCTGTTACCCTTCTTGTTAAAACATGATCTTCTTAAAGTTTGTTCCTAGTGTCAGTGCAAAATTGTGAATGATTTGATTGAACAAAGCAGAAGCAGAGAAGCCTTCTAAGAATGATGAGCCCAGCACCATCACAAAGCAGGTGGTAGGGTACCCACATCTCTCTCCCACAGAAAATAACTCTCAGATGAAAATATAGAACATTTGAGCCCATTGCAAGTTCAGACAACCTTTGAACCACTGTTGTGGAAGCGTGAATCTCCAAGAACTAAGCAAATAGTTGCTGGGATGAGTTCATCCTTTCTTCTTGTGTGAAGTATCCATAGGAAAACATTTTCTCGAATATCTTCTCACTTTCACAGATTGGGTTTCTACATGTACCTAATAGACTATTCATAAAAATTTCGCTATGAGAATTGAAACAAACTGATTATTAAATGCTGCATTGCAGCAGCACCCAAAGGCACTGACCGAAACTGAGGTGCCATTGAGCGAGGGGGTGTGTAAGTACCTCGGGGCCAGACTCACGTACTTTTGCTCCCATTGGATAGTCCCAAATAGTCTCACAGAAGGCAGTGGGATTGCTCAAGGAGTATGTTACTCAATGGGAATAGATGTACCAAGATTTGGTTTACCCTGAGGATCTTGCAAGACTAAAGAATATGGGTGAAATATTTGGTCCCATTAAAGAGAGCGGCAAAGAAAACAAAACAAAACAATTAATTTCAAAGCGAAATATTTCACCCAAAGAATAGGCAAAGAGAGGACACATCATCTGCACGATGCAGTCAGAATGGTAGCAAGCACTGCTTAGCTACCTGTTTCTCATTCCCAAGGAAAAAAACACGGAAACATATACAAAATTAGTGGAGAAACAAGCAATCAACATGTCTACAAATGCACATATATCTGCACACTTACATCTCCATTGTACACTTCTGCTTTAGTTTGCTTTCTAAGTTGAAAATATGAATTACACTGGTTGGTTAGGTCACACAACATGGCATTATTCCTCTTTCCTGACGGCATAAACCTACCCATAGTCAGAAATGGGTTTGACCAAAATATTTTTCCGTTGCAAACCTCCAGTTAGGTGAAAACAGGGCTTGTAAAAAAAAAATCACGCTCATTTAGTGATGGCACAAGCTCAGAGCAGAGGTTCTGATCAAAATCAAATGTGCATGTGTATATGAGAAAGAGAGACTAAAAGTCTTAATAACCTACTGGCTAGGACATAATGAGGGATTATTTAAAAAAAAAAAAGTGGGATACTGTCCCTATGGTGATGAATTATTTATACAAATGATCAAGTTCTCACAGGAAAGACTGAGAAAATCCACTCCCCGAACAGCTCAGTGGTTAGGACACACACTGGAAATATGGGAAACCCAACCCTTGGTCTCTGCTCTCCAGCAGGCAAAGCAAGGCCTTCCTGCGGTCTTCTGCATCCCGGGTGCAAACACAGACTGCTGTCAAGCATGCTTTTCTGTCTTTTTTTTTGTGTGTGTGTGAAAAGTCTACTGGCTATTGCTTTCATCCTGATGTGGAAAGGGGTTGAAGTTCTCATTATACTTTACGGTGGGAAAAATTCAGGCCAAGTTCTTCCACTGAGGATTCACAGCATTCAGACAATTGGGCTCACCTCTATTAGGGGACCCAGCAGAAAAGCAAAGTTACTGAATTTTGGGAGGAAATTGTGCCACTTTTAGTATCATTCGGTTTAGAAAAAACAGCTCTAAACTCAACTACATAATGGCAATTTCCTCATTTAAACCTTCAGCAGGGCAGGTAGGAGCAGGGCCCAGGAGTGAGCAATACCCACTCTGGGTCATGGGGTGGGGAAAGGACAGAAGTGCACTACTCCAGGAAATACCTGGAAATGCTGGGGCTCCTTTGAATATGAGCACTGTCTGATTGCACCATCACACCTACCAAAAACCACCCTGACTCTCAAACAGAATGATGCAATTGTCTGTGTGAGTTCTACAAAGGTACCCTCTAATCCTTGCCTGGGTTAAGTGCCTTCATGTCAGGATTCTTAAAAGAAGTTTGCTGAATATTATCATTCTAACTGCCTTCTGTCCCATATAAAATACACCACTCACAGTGGAAGTAGCCAGGTGTGGGGAAAACACAGCTTTCCACAAGGATTTCTATATGAAATGCCCTTCCTTGAAAATCAACCAAATATTTGTGGGTGAACATAAAGGGGACACACAGCATACGCTATACATAGCTGTTCTTATATTTTGAATCTTCATGCTTTTTGCAGCATTCACCCAATGTTCTGCAAGTCATTAAGAAGATAAAGGTACATGATCTCTGTTTGCCAAGCAGCTGGGGAGAAGCTGGGACTGAGTTGCAAATTTTAACTCTGTGTGTGTGTGTGTGTGTGTGTGTGTATATGTGTGCACTCACGCATGTGTTACACAGCAAAATCTCCTAGGGTTTGCAAAGTTCAGCTTTATTACAGAAAAAGATTTTCAGTCAATGGTAGTATAAAAATTATAACAGATTGCAGATTTTGATTCATAAACTGGGAAGTTACTGGAAACATTAATCACGAACACAGTAGGGGAACACCTAGAAAGCTATTGTTTAATTAAAGATAGTCGACATAACTACAGAGAACTCATGTGTAAGCAAATCAGAATTCTTGACTTTCGGATATAGCACTGTGCAAAAGCATAACATCATACCCAAGTATTGGCTGAAGGGCAAGCCACTCTGTTGATAAAGAACTGGCCTATAGATAAAGTCCATGTGCAATCAGGTCAGGGTAGGAAGGCAAAACTCAAAAGGGCTAGTATGTGGATGACAGTTGCTCATATAGGTATCCAGTGACCTTAAAGAATCAATGAACTAGATGATTAAATTAGCCAGACTGTACCTGCTTGGAAAGATGGTCATTAAAGAGTGCTCCAGACCTGAGATTAACTTCTTGAATTAAGAACACGAGATGAATGCGACTGAATGTTATAGAGGATATACGCTATATAATAGAAGCTAATGCTAAGGACAGGAAAGAAGTATTAAATAGACATGGAATTTTTTTGTGTTGGTCTAACTCTTCCTTTTCTATCCGGGTGAATTTTAGCACTGCCCTCAGTAGCAGCACCTGTTGGTGCAATGCCATGTTAGACAAAGAAGGACCAGGTTGCTATAGCGGTTGGTGGCTCCAGAGTGAAGTTTAGAGACTGAATTCTGCAGGAAACTGGACAATACGAAAATGAAAAATAAGAAATTTTAAAAAATCCACATAGCTCCAAGACTGCAAATCAAAGGAGACAGGTTTCAGACAGAACAAATGATCTGCAATAGAGGTGGTAGAGATATAGAGATATATACAGCCCATAGAGGTCCATCAACCTGAGACATAGACAGAGCAGTGACCACTAAAGTGGATGGTAAAGTCCCAAATCAAAGGGAACATTATCATCTCTACCACTGTGCAAATCACTTCTGAACTTGAGTTACAGTAACACCCTTTCCCTGTTGTATTTGTTTAAATAACAAGGTAGAGAGCTTGTGATTTCACATTTAAAGGTGGCTCAAAAAACTGGGACCATGATTTCATTGATGGTTTGTGGTTGTCATTATAATAGGTACAAGAGTAATAGTAATAAATGTTCATTTAGTTTTAAAAGAATGCAACAGAAAGAGAAGCAATCGGGGCAGTCGGAGCAATACTTATATTGTGGAAGTTCATCTGCATTAACGTGTTCAGAGCGGATTGTTCACATTCATTAGAAAGGAAAGTACACATACGCCACATGAAGGGCCTGATTCTGTGTCTTTTAAACTGGCAAAGTTCTTCTGATACTTTTATTGTAAGGTGTAGGTGATGAGAGAGAGTGTTAAAAAGGTCTAAGCGTACTAGGGATGACAGATGCCAAGAGATTGTCTCCATTATTGATAGACCTTTCCTGAAGACAAAAAACTTGAGAAGACAAGGCTGAAGATGACTACTGAAGGCATCCTCACCTAGACGTTTTTTTGCAGAGCTGTTGTAAACAGGAGCTATAACTCACAACTCAGACAGGACGGATCCAGATGGGCCCTTTGGCTTCCTTCCATAATAAAATCTTTAGTTTTCCTAAAGAAAATAGCAACTTCATGCACATGCTGCTTACTTCAGAGCAAAACTTGGTTTACAAACTCAAGTAGTTTAAGGATTAAAAAGTTTAGTCTATCTCTGCAAATGAACTTTATCAAAGTGCAGGTAAAATCGAGCCTTCAGGTAAACAGGAGCATTTGCCAAGTGGAAATCCCAGCTCTTTGTATATTTAGTAATGAGTGAAGATAAGATTTCTTTTTTTGACAGCATGATGGATACAATCATAAAAGGAATCATGCTGCTGTAACAGAGTATACTTGAAGAGTGAATTTGATGGCTACGGCTTTATTCCCAAACATGTCTTACCTTTCTTTTATTTAAAGTACATGAAAGCTAGTTTTTCTGGCATGTGAAAATGTTAAATTTTTTTTTTGTTTTTTTTTTCTTTACTTCCCCCCACCCCAATATGGACATGTTACGTTTAATTGTCATACTTGGATCTGCTTCCCAGTTCAATAATCACTGACTCATTTAAGCATATTTATTTAATTTTTTTATAGATAGAAAGGTACGGTAAGCAAGGAAACACAAGCTCTTGGGAGAACACGAGCTCATAAATTGTTACATGTGATTCTGCTACTGTGGGTTAAAGGAGGGGGCAGCACCAAGAATGTGGTGAAACCAGCTGGTTTGAACCCTGGTATTTCAGTATAAAAGACACGTTCAAATCTGCCACAGATTAAAAATAAAATTAGTTTATTGGCCTCAGCCTGATACTTTTTGGATGTTTATCCATATCACAAAACCAATAAAATCTGACATGACTGACAGTCTCTGCTTAGAGAAAGACCTTGTAGCTGCTAGCCACTCGTGACTGAAACCTAATGACCCAGCTCTACTGGAAAGCTCATGCAAAGACTGATTCCACCATACCTCACTCAAAAGATATAGCACCAAGATAACTATCTTCAATTAGTCTTAACATTCACCTGAAACTTGAAGGTGCTTCAAGCACTCACACAGAGGATGTAGCTAAGCATAGGTTCCAAAGACGTGGTGGGCATTCATCAGAATGTATGCTTTACTAATTTGTGTGATATTCTCTTTTCCCTCAAAAATCCGCTGAAGAAAGCCCAGGGCACCTTACTTTGTAACACTAAGCTCACAAATTGCACAAGTAACAGAAGTATCTTCCAGCACATCTCCTGGGATCCTGGATGCATCAAGAGATCCCAGCAGAAAGAAGACGAAAGCATGAAAACAGGTTACCCACAAGGCATTCTCAGTGGTAGTCTCTTATTCCACGACCAGCCTCAAAATGAGATTGTAAAGATGAAATTAAAATTTTAGCTGATGTCAGCAGGCCAAGAGGGTCCAACTTACCTACCTGGGAAAAGATCCCATAGGTCACTGCCACCTGTGCCTTGTTCTCTGTCCACGGAGGGATAGGGCCTCCTCTGAGCCAAGGCACATCCTTCCACAGCACTTAGATCATGCAACAGACATTTACAAAGTTGAACTGCTCTGGTTTTAGCCACTGATCAAAAGTAGATACAGGACCCCAATCCAAAATAAGATCTACACCTTTGTACCAAATGCAGTCCCAACTGAGGTCCTTCATGGTCTGGCAGTTGATGGTTTATAAATTAAGAAAATATTTGTATATAGCAGGAGAAATGCTCCTTTTCACTCTTCAACTGAGAGAGAGTAAGTAAAATTTACCATTCTGAAAGGAAAATCAGACATGCTTTTTTTGATCATATTACTTCTTTAAATGTCTTGAAGTTCAAATTCTGTGCATTTCTCAGCAAGGAAGAACGTAACAGAGTTCTCAGAAAAAATTAAGTTGAAAACATAGATTTCTATTCATGAATACATGACAAATCATCCACAAAGGTGTCTTGCAAAGGTTGTTACCTGCAGGCCTCTGTTGCTCCAGTGATGATCAGAGCTGGGACAACTGGTAGCAGCACCCCAAGCACTGGGTAGAAGTTGACTTCTAGTTGACACCTAATAGGTGCAAATTGTCTTGTCTAAAATGCAATGGGTTGGGAGATTTCAGTCACTCCAATAAAAAATTGAGAGAGGAAGGATTGGGGATTAAGTTATTAATTTTTTTTTTCCCCTCAGAACCATTTTAAACATTACTTTTAAAAAATGATCAGAGAAAAATTGTTGGGATTTTATCTCAGGAAAAAGATTTGCAGATTTTGAGCAAAAATGTCTATGGCTTTGCTGCTTAGAAACAGATCTTTGGAGTTGAGGTCTACATTTTAGAAAAAGTATGTATATGTTCTGGAAACTCTTTTTCACATGTAAAAATAAATTAAGTTCATTGGAGAGGAAATATTTATGATCTCTCATAAACAATATTAGGCTCCAGTAACCCTCACGGGGGCATTCTGTGGGCTGTGCACATATAGAAAATCTGTTCTAAGAGAGTCCTAATCTGTACAGAGGTCTGTACAGAGAAGTGTCCCTAAGTTCAGCAGACATCCTTCCCGCAAAGCGTTCTCCTCACAGTGCGGTGAGCAGCCTGAAGAAGACACTGTGTTTTCTCTCCATTCTGGAGAGAAACAGGTTGCCTGGTAGCTTTCATCTCCCTTGATCTCAACACCTAACACTTCTTTGTTTTGCAGGTATTCCACAGAAAATCAAGAGTAGGCATAACTTAACACATCTTAAATACTGCAGCATAGGTCTTTGACACTATGCGTTGTTTTAAGAGGGCCTCTCCAAAGTCATTGTGATATGTTATGGAAATATACAGTACAAATGCTTCGTCAAGAAGAGCTCTGCTTTCCTAGAACCTCTCAATGCGTTGCACTAACATAATCAGAGGAAAATTTTTGAAATGATATAGTATGTGAATATGCCAGGTTAGGATATTACTCTTATAATTATTGACAGTATGTGAACTAAACATGACTTCTATGGAGTCATTCCAATGAATTCTGCCAATGCAGACCAGTGATAGTGTTCACAATTCTTTCTTTTGAAAAATATATGAGTATATAATCCTCAACAGGAAGTTACGTATTTTCCTTAGGGGAAAAAAGATTGCATAAAAGGTCAAAGAGTTTGAGGAGGATTTAGAAGAATACTTCAGCCCTCCTCTAAGAAGAGTGCATGGTCAGCACTTACCTATGAAGTACCTGCTGCTGGGGAACCTGCAAAAGGACTGAAAGGGGATGTTGCAGTTCTCTCTCCATGAAGCACAACAGAAGATGCACAGTGTTGTAGCCAGTGCCTCTAACATGCACTTTTTCCAAAATCTTCATGTTTACTAGTGAAGCCATCTATATGTGTAAATAGGTGATCCTGATCTGGCACAAGACATAAAGCTAGATAAACTTCTCGGGATCTTTTCTGATTCTACCCCATAATTGTGCTAACCAGAATCTAGGAGGGTTTTAAATAGCAAATTTGAGGGTTCTAATACTTTTTAACTTTAGGGAAAAAAACAGGAAAAAAGAGAGAAAAAAACCCTGTCCTTAAATTCAGGGTGTGAGAGTCATTTAATATATTAAAAGTACTAGGATCAGAACTAGCAACACAGGGCTTTCTAGCATCCCAGCCAGCTGGACATGGCCTTGCAGGTCTCAGACTGCATGGATCCCAACAGAAGTACGTAGGTATAAACAAAGGCAGAATTTAATTACAAGTGCACATTTTATTGCACAATACTCTCTCAAAAATGCCTACATGAAGTAGAAGCTTGACGCTTAGTTTGACCATTTGTTCAAAGCTCTTCGTTAAACAAAATGAATGTAGTGTAATACGCATAATACGCTGACATCTTCTTACGGATCTGGCATTTACTAAGGTAATAAATTCAAGTAATTATGTTAATGTATAATAAATGTATTCAACAGGAAATAAAAAGTGTACAGTGCAAGAACAAAAAATAAAATCTTGTTTTTGTAAGTGGCTGTCATGTACAGAAGACTAAGATCTTAGCAGAGATTTTTTAGAGGCTGATAATATCTTATATGCATAGCTTATAATCTTTATTTCTAGTGAAAATATGATTTAATGTAACGAACTTCAAGACATAGATTAGAAAATGGCAGTACAAATTAAAGATATCCATTGTCCATGTGGCGTTCGTGACTTGAAGAAAGAAAGGTGTGGGGTTCTTTTGCTTCTTTCTTCTGTAGAAGACTTGCCACCCACGGTCTGATTCTTGATTGACTGAACAACTTGGACAACATTTTCATACCTAAGTGACATTTTCAGAAGCCACTTATAGATTTGTAGGATTCAAAGAAGTACTGCGGCGACAAGGCTGAATTAGTTACCACATTGCAGCTCACCTACCATAGCTAGCCACTCATGCTCTCCTAGCTTACTGCACCTGCCAAGCAACATGAGCTTGCTTAGACTGTCCCATAAACCTCTTCTCAGCCTCACCACGAGTGAGGATGCCCCTCGGAGAGTCACTGTGAAGTGACTTGTGAAGCTGTTGCAATTCGACCTTGTGCCGGAGCTTGCAGATGCACAAGTGACTCCTTAAGAAGAGCCTCCGTGCTACCAGATCGCCAAGGATCTTTAAAACCTTCCCCCCTTGGCTCCAGCCAGGCCCAATGACTACTGTTGGCTGACCCTCAAAATGGGTATTTACACGACAAGGTGTTTAAAGGGAGAATTTCCTCCTGGCTCCAGATAATTAATGAAACTTTCTGTCAAAAATTGCCAAAGCTCACACATCTTTTAACGCTGTCTACTCAGCATAGATACTCCAATTATGTGAGTATCCAGTCCTTTTTGAAACACTCTGAATATAATTGCCTCAGCAATATCTAGAGATGAGGTTGGCCAGAAAGCTTTAAAACATATGGATTAGACCTTCAGCCAAGGTAAGTGAGGTATTTCTCATGCTACGCCCTATTAACAGCAGCTGAGGACCTTTATGAAGTTTCATTTTGCTACCTCAGATTGGAAATCTTAATATGCCTTATTCTGTAAATTGTGCCACTTACTTCAATGGGTCTTCACGCAGATAAGGTGAAGTACAAACAGCACAAATAAAAGGGTAGGTTCTTTGAAGAAGAGACCTTCTTGGATTTGTTTGGGTAGAGCCTGGTAAAATGGTGCTTGATTCTCTCTTGGCTTCTAAGTTTTGCCACAATAAACAGAAATAAATAAAAATAGCAATACCAGGCTGCGCCAATGTCTCCAGCCTACTTGACTTGCCCTGGGATTCAACTGGATACTAATAGCAAAAAAATACTGATTAAGGCTGAGTAATTTTGCCCCAAATTGAATTCATTTTAACAGCATAGAGGAAGGCGAAATATCATCCTGCTCTTTGCTCAGCATATTTAGATATAATGACATAATATGAACGCATTCCAAAAATTGCCTGTCTTCAGATAGTGCATTTTGGAGTGATTTCAAAATTCCCTTAGGTTCTATCAGCGAAACACTTTCCCCTGTCTCAAAAATCACTAAGCTCTCAGTGCCCAATAGTCTGTGTCACTTACCTTGTTTACATGGTGGGTTATTTTTTAGCCTACCGTCTGTGCCTTATTTTGTCAGGCTGCCCTTATGCTGCTTTGTGACTATTTTGATTTTCAAGCCTCTATGCATAAATTATGATATATTTTGCTTTCTGAAAGGAAGGCTGAGTGAAGTAAGAGAGTGTGGGGTTTTTGGTTTGTTTTTTATTATGAATATTTCAAGAGTGTGTTTTTTTCTTATGAAGAAAACTCTGCACTTCCAGAAAATTTAATTTTTTCTTCTATATAGAAAAATAAACACCGAGAAGAGCTGAAATAAAAAGAAAACCAGTATATTTTGTTCGAACCTTAAGAGATGCTAAGTTCTCATAACTCCAACATTGGAGTGAGAGACACATCATACTCCTCAGAAGTGGCCTTCTTTGGTCATTAACATTATTTTACATATAGCTGGATACACTGTGCGCTACAGTATTGTCAATGTGTTGTTACTCCATGCCCAGGGAGAAGCCATGTGCAGAAAACAGGGTTATGTGAATAAAATAAGCATCAACATCAACACTGTCTCGTTCTGAGCATTAAAGTAGTGAGGCATATTACTCTTCAAAACTTACTTAGCTGTTTTTACAATAGCGAGAGCCAAAAGATGAGGGCATAATTGAACTATTGCCCAAAGGCAATTACTGATTGAAATTGATTAATTCTACAAACAAATTTGACCAATAGATTAGTTGTCACTTTACGGCAGATTTGGGCAATACTGCCGCAGTTGTGAAGGAGGCATAACCAGCTAGCATGAATAGTTAATACAGTTTGTTACCCTGTAGAGTTGCTTGTTGAGTTACCCAAGGAGATCTCACCAGGGAACTGAGCAGGGCATGCTACTTTGATGCTATGAAACCATTGTGTTACCTCTTTGCTTTTATGTATGAATCTGAGGAATTGTTAACAGCACCAAGAGCAGTTTGCTCTGAGCAACACAAATGTAACGGACTTAACATCAAAGTGATGCAAAACCCACTGAAAACAACAGAAAGGCTCTGACTGAATCCAGAGGACTTTGAATCAAGGCCTACCAGGGTCAAGTCTGCCATCTTAATGGGTTTTCTAAGGGGATCCTGTGGGAAACTGGAAAAAGGATTCCAATTTCTCGAATCCAGGGATTACTGAGGTTTCAAGCTACTGCTTTTGCAAAATCATTGGTTCAACTTTGTCTTCTTTCCCCTTCCAGCCCGTGACACAACGGCACAGGAGCACAGAGCTTTGTGGTTGCAGAAAGGACCCTTTGCACCCAAGAACCCTCCCTCCCTCTGGCCCCCCAGGAAAGATGCTTCAGAAAGCCATTTGAGGTAAAAATGATCAATGCTGCTACTGCATGCCCAGAAAGAAGCTGCACTAAAGAGTTGCTTACATCATCATGCATCAGAGGATGGTGGGGTTTAGAGCCAAATCTTCCTGCAGTTACCCAGTCCTTCCATGCATGGAGATTAAGCTGCTGAAATGGGCATTTTGTTACTTTATTTCTGAAAAAAACCCACAGACTGAAGATGGTGCTGAGTGTGGCAGCCTGCTTCTAGCTCTGGCTTCACACTGATTTCACAACTGTTATTAGTGACTTGGTTTGCATGGGTTTCTACACAAATTTCAAGTCTTTGGGTTTAGCTTAGAAAACCCCACATGGCTTGAGATGAGTGTCCAGAAGAGTTCCTGAGCTGTCACACAATCCAGCTGCAGATGTGATAGATGAAAGACATCCTTCTGAGGTTTTCTGATGTTAATATAAGAAATTTCATTAGTTGACTGTGCAGAGAATCGGGCCCTTCGCCGTTCATGAGGATGTATTAGCTGATGGAGCATCCCACACGCAATTTCCTGAGTTCTGATATCTGCTTCTTCGCTTGGAAAGGACAGGGTTTTGTTAAGCTTTCAGGAACATTTCAGAGCCCTTTTTTCCACTATCAAGGTGTTTTAGAGGGAAAGGACATAAATGAGCAATGTGATAGATACGGGGAGCTCTTATTTTGGTTGGACAACAGATGAGGCATATGGGTAATTTATTGCACTATAATTGTGTTATGTGATATCGATGCTGCAGTATTAATGACTGCAAAGTGCCCAGATTGATTCAGATGGCCATTTACTGTCATTATTACAAATCTAAATAAATAAATAAGAGCAATTGAATTGATGTATCTAAGAAGTGTTTCAAAGTCACCCAGTGACATATATGTAGGCGCTTGTGAACGGAGAGGGACTCAAACAACATCAGGGACATTTTTTATTGGGGTCAGAAAGAAATAGAACAATTAAGTCATTTTCAGTCATATACAATATATTAGGAACTCTTTTAACAAGCACATTGCTAAACTGACTGGCATGAACAAAACATTTTAAAAGCTGGGGTGTAAATATGCCAGGAAAAAAGAAAGAAAACATGTAAACTATGCTCAAAAATAGTCTGCAAATGTGAGGAAACAAGAAAAACCAAGACAATCATGCACATACCTCTCCTGCTACCATGGTCCAGTGAATACAGTGGTTACCATGGCTGGATCTGGCTATGAGGTGGACTTTAGAGGGCAAGCTTTGTTTCTGATCTCTGCCCAAACAGAGAGCCTTGATCCAGTCTGTTGGTTTGTGTACTTTGGGCAAGCCAACCTCACACTGCAAGAGCCAGCAAGTTAAGTTTGAATTTATCTCATGCCTTCAGGTTTCTCTTAGCATCCCCTGTCTGGCTGTCATATCATAGGGATCAGGAGATGTATTATCACTCCATATTTGAAAATATGACTCTGCACTTTTCCCCTACAATGCAAGAACAGTGTAAGTCAGACAGCTAGCGTTACTTGCATTTCGAAATGCTATTTATGTATCCGCCTTTTTTTTTTCTTTCTGAACAGAAAACAGTACCTTAAAATGTAGCTCTTGCTAAAAGGTAATTCTTCCATCAACCATTTGTGGAGAGTATTGATACATATCAAACATAGGCTCCTTTTTTTTATGTTAAACTTACACTCTTGTATTAGCTTCAATAATCCTTGGCAGTGAAAGCAATGAGAGCAAGCCTGTTAAAAGAAATAGCTTCCTCATACTCAGAGACACATTTGAGAATAGGTGGGACCCCAAGACAGCCAAGTAAGAACCTGCTAGTATTGGTCTGCATGGGAAAAAAATCTATTTTGGCTCTTCATACACCCACAGCCTCTAATGATCATTGACTCAGTTGCCCAGATAAACTCCTTAGATAAACAACCAAAACGCAAATTAATATACTAACCATTAATACTCCAGTTAACAATTTTTATAACAACAACAAGAAGAAAAAGATATGATTTCTTTTGAAGGTTTATTCTTAGCAATGTTTATATGATGCAAACATTGGATCTAAGTCACCTGCCAACAACCAGGAAAGCAAGTCAACATTACAGCTGGGACTAAACATTGGATATTCCCATACTCATGGCTGGTGCTTAAGCAGCTACATTTCAATATCTTTTAATTTTAAAGGTCATCAGAAACTTAAGAAATATGTGCCATGGTTACTTCTTGCCTCCGTGCACTTGGATAAGCTTGCACACATCACAATTCAATGTACAGAGGGACAAGAAAATCACTTTCAAATACTTGGTTATAAAATTGCCTGCTATAAAAAAAAAAAAGCTTCAAAACTTGTCCATTTGGTTTGTTGCTGGTTTTTTTTAAACTTCACACCTGCTTTCAAACTTCCACTCTTGGGGACTGCAGAAAGCTGTGTAAGCTGTGAGGAAGATGCTCGGAGGTTACTCCCAACATCGAGCTCCCCTAGTGGCTGCTTCCCTCCCACCTTCCCTGCGTGGACAGAAACACCTCGGTTGGGATTTTACCCACTCATGACCAGAAGAAAGTGGCTGAAAAGGGATGCAGATCACAAACTGGGAAAGAAAGAAAGAAAGAAAAAAAAAGTGATAATCATTCCTACCTTGCAGCTTCTGGTATGGGAGAATATTGGGTTATTCAAAGAGAAGAGAAAAGACCTAAAAGAGAAAGCTAAGGGTTTCTCTATAAAATCAGACACTATGTATTGCCCTGCTGAGGATACAGGGAATCCTGTGGGAAACTCTGCTTTAAAGTTTGGGTTAACAGCAAATGTACACATAAAACATAGGTAACAATGTCTTATGAATCATGCTGCCTACATTATTTTTTGCGTGTGTGATGGAAGGCTTTATTGACCATATTCAAGCCAATGATTAGCATTAATCCACAAGCAGATAAGATATGAAAACTGCAAAATCAATGCATGTAGACGCAGCTATTCTGGAAAGCAACCATTTTCTGCCTCTCCATATGCACAGAATATTTTTTTCCTATAGCAGAAATACTTATAGACTATTGCCAGACTAAGGGCATATCGAAGCAGATACCAGGCTTCAGCTGCATCACTCCCTGAATTTTGCTGACAAACCAAAATGGGTGGAAAATTATGAACTTCATTTTTCTTGTTGGTGCCAGGGTTTGGGGTTTTTTGGAAGGAAATTCCAAGGAATAAGACCTGTTCTGCTTGTCACTGTAAAGGTATAGTTGCCAGCTAGCCTGTAATTCTGAACTGAAATTTCTAAGTTGATTTTCAAGACAGATATTGCAATACCACCAGGCCAGGCAAGGAGGGGTGTGTAACAATTCCTTTAAATAAAATAGTTTAACATCTTCATGAAGGAGGGTGGAGTATATAAAAGAAACAAACAAAGCTTCAGATGAAAAGCCTGTCTGAGTCTCCTTCCATTTACACTGGTTTTACTCTAGCATAACCTCTGGTTTCACTGAAGTTAGTCATGATTTACTTCTCTGTCAATGATCACTTTGGTCCCAAATTTCTTGGGAAACATCACAGGTGCAAAGAGGCTATGAGAATGAAGCTTTAACACTCTAAAAATAGATAATTTATTAAAAAGTCATATATAAAGGGTGAGCACAAATGGTGGCTGTTAAGGGTGATAAGTAATTAAGACCCAGTTAAAAGCTACACAGACATTTGCCTCTCTGGTTTTCTGTGGGAAACATCCTGTATTTTGGATTCATCAACCAGAATATATCAGCGCAAAAAAACTCAGGGAGCCTAAAACGGCCAACGAGCAACCTCACTTGTGCTTCCCTGGCTTTATGCAGAGCAAACAGCAGGCAGCAAGTCCACATTTTTAAAAAAAAAAAGAAGATAAAACATAACTGAGATTCTCAAATAGCTTGGCCTGGGCCCGGGTGCACCCACTGCCGCCCCTCCTCAGCCCAGGCCAGTGTGGCCACACGGCCCCATGCATGGACCCATAGGGTGAGGGAAGCCTTGGAGCTGCCTCCGGGTTTGGAAGAGCTGCTGGAAGAGCCTGTACATCAGCAAGGAAAGCTGGGCCATGGGGCTGTGGTGGATGCTTGCATAAGAGCAAAAAAAATAGGACTTAATGGGGTCAGTGGTAGATGCTCCTGGGACTGCAGTGCTTGCTGCACACAGGAGGACCAGGGGCCCAGATGACCCAAGGGGCTCCCCACCACCCCACCAGGGCTTTGGGGCCCGACAGGGAGCCCTGTGGCAGCTCCATGAGGAACCCGGCTGGGGGAGCAGGGGTGGTGGAGCAAGTGAGTCTGCACTCAGGGGCCTTCCCCAGTACCCTCACCCTGGGCAGCCCTGAAGGGACCCTGGGGGCCACTCCCCATCGCGGGCAGCAGCAGCTTTGGTTGGTGGTGGCATGGGCAGAGGGGTGCAGAGCATCTCACTCCCCCCAGAAGGCTGGGACAGCCCCAGCCTCCCTCCCCAGGGAGCAAAAGAGCGACCTGCAGGTTTGGGGGACAACTGGATGCAACACTGATTTTTATAATCCACGACTGAGGGGTCAATCCCTCTAAAGAAGGCATCAGTGCCTGACCGGTGGCTGTTGTTGTTGCTTGGTTTGGGGATTTTGCTGTTGTTGTTGTTAAAATGTGAGTGCGGGCAGGGATGGGTGCGGGTCGGGCACTGATGCTCCCTGCGGCAGCACTGGGCTCGGGCTGGTGGGTGCATGAGGCTGGTGGGTGTGTGGGGCTGGTGGGTGCGTGGGGCTGGTGGGTGCATGAGGCTGGTGGGTGTGTGGGGCTGGTGGGTGCGTGGGGCTGGTGGGTGCGTGGGGCTGGTGGGTGCGTGAGGCTGGTGGGTGTGTGGGGCTGGTGGGTGCGTGGGGCTGGTGGGTGCATGAGGCTGGTGGGTGCGTGGGGCTGGTGGGTGCGTGGGGCTGGTGGGTGCGTGAGGCTGGTGGGTGTGTGGGGCTGGTGGGTGCGTGGGGCTGGTGGGTGCATGGGGCTGGTGGGTGCGTGGGGCTGGTGGGTGCATGGGGCTGGTGGGTGCGTGGGGCTGGCGGTGCCAGGGACAGGACAGGCGTCAGAGGGAAATGTGCTCCAGTGCCTTTACCCGCTGGTGTGAGTTTAGGGGTACTTGGGGGTTATTTTTCCCAAGAAGCTGTGGCATTTCAAGAAAAAAAGAAAAAAAGAAAAAGAAAAAGAAAAGCTTAAGGTGGGTAGGGGAGGGAGGCGCATCCCGGAGGCCCGGGCAGCGGCCGGGCGGGCGGGCGGGAGCGGCGGCCCGGCTCCCCCCGGCTCCCCCGGCTCCCCCCGGCTCCCCCGGCTCCCCTGGATCCCCCGGCTCCCCCGGCTCCCCCCGCCCGGCTCCCGGCGGGGCCGCGGCCAGCTCCAGCCTGCGCTGAAACTGAGCAGACCCTCCCCGCACCCCCCAGCTCTGCTTTCTTTCACATCTAATTTGATAGGAGGGTGATTTCAAGCTTCCCACAGTTACAACTTTTCTTGATTTCTCCCTTTACCCCCCCCCTCCCCGCGCATTTATTACTTGCATTTAATTAATTCCTTCTTTGCGTTTCCTTTCCTGTTAATCTTTGGGTGACTGCTTTGTACATATGGCAATCTGATAATGAGGGAGTTTATCCTTATTCTCTATACTTCTTCACTGCGATGTCCACCCGTCTAGTGCCTGGGATATCGATCACCTTTCCTTGGGGAGGGGGACAAGGTAAGAGGGGTGAGAAAAGATTCGCAGTATCCCACACCATTAAGAATAGCTTTTATTCCTTGGCACTGTTTAATCAACTGTTATATCAAGTCATGCTGTTTAAGCAACCACATCAAAAGAACATACCCTCTTTTGTATAAATTATATATTCCTTGTATCTGTCTTCTCCCATGCACGCAGACGGGGAGATAAAACTTAAGTTTGTTTTTTAATAGCATGAAGCAGGTATTTAGCTGTTATACAACTTGTTTCTGCAACTAAGTTGGTTGATAAAAACCTAGAAACCAAGCTGCTGCCTTTCTAACTTTTTACCCATTCCCAAGTCAAAACTCGGGAATGTAAATGTAAAGCTCGGAAAGAGAAATCAATGATTCACTGAAACTCTACAGAGAAGTAGAAATAGCAGAAGAAAAGTGTAGGCTGAAAAAGAGGGAAGAGCTCCAGTCAGAGTCGGTGTGAGAGCTTCGGGTCACTTCTTTCAGCTATTTTCTAAAGTTTACGTGAAAAGACCACTTTGCCCCTTGAAAAGTCCATGCTGTCCTGCTTGTTATAGTTTAAGGATATACAACTTTTTTTACCACTTAAAAACTAATTTTAAAGTCCATTTTCACATGGTTTAAGTTGATTACGACTCAGCTCGATGCCACAGACCGGAAAGCTCCCATATAATTGCTCACCCCAAAGAGCTTTTTTTTTTAAAAAAAAAACCTTAAATAAAGTTGATTTTTTTCGTTTTTCTGAGAGAGTGGATTTTGAATTACTTCAGCATGTCGTTCTGCCATTTTTAAGAACTCCTAAAAAACTCCTGAAAGTTTCTAGATCCTAGGACAAATTGTATTTTCTTAGGAGCAAAAGCATTTGAGCTCTTTACAGGCAGAGAAGTGTTTGTTCATATGGGACTCTGCTTTTCTGTCTAACCTGCTCTATCAGCCCCATCTCTGCAATTTTGCTCGTCTCTCAACACCTTTGTCTGATTAGTAGCTTTTGGAGATCGGGATAAAGACATCACTTGCCACGCTGCATGAGATAACAATTAATTTAACATTAAACTTATCCCCTTTCCATTCACTTTGCTTGGATCGATCGCTGTTAATTGTGTTTGCGGATGCTTTCAACACTATGCTTTTCTTAAAAACTTAATGATACCCCGCAAGGAGGTGTAAGAGTCTAAAACGCTCCTCTTCGACCAAAGAAACAAAGAGTATAGCCCCAGCGTGCGCAGGAGACCATCTATTTTTAATCAGTTGACTTTTCAGGCACTTCTGAAGATACAACATTATTTTAAACTGGGTAATAGTCCTGGTTTTATTAAAAAAAAAAAAAAAAAAAAGTGCCATTTAGCTCTCTCCACATTGCAGTTGTGGGATACACAAGTCAGACACGCTAACTCCATGTAACTGCCGCCTCGCATCAGACTTGTTTCTGCCTTGAAAGTAGTCATTTATCAGCTAAAAGGCGAGTGTGTTTAAAAATGCATGTCTTCAGGAGGGAGAGCAACCTCCCTTTTCAGGGGGAAGAAACCTGTTACAAAGCCACTGAGGTGGGTGCGCTCTTAAATGGCATTATTCCCCCCCCCCCCCCCGGGCGTTAATATTTCCCCAATACGTTTCTATTTGCACGGCTCCCCGATAATTCGGCATTTTATTTAGCCGCAACTGCCCTTAGAAAGTTGACTTGCACTGAGGCATCCTGCTAATCTTATTTATTATTTTTTTCCCCTCTTTCACAGAGGCATCTGTTCCTCTTGCTGACAAACGTACCATTCTGCCAAGAAAAGTTTTTGAAAAAAAAAAAAAAACAAAAAAACAAAAAACCCCAACCAGCGTGTAATTGATGTTATCCCAAGAAAGCGCGATCTCCACCCCTCTCAGCTCCAAGCCCTTCAGGTAAAAGGGAAAAAAAAAAAAATCTTTCAAGAATTTGTTGCCTTTTTGAGGGTTAAAACATCAGAAGACAAGCTTGTCTCGCCTTGGCCAATCAGCTCTCGGCCCTGGCAGCTATAATATAGAACTAAAGGCAGACTCCTCTCACAAGCGTCTTGCTTTGCTACCATTAAAATCAGACCCTTTTTTGTCTCTCGATTGCTGTCTCCCGACCAAACTCCGATGTGTTCCGTTATCAGCGACCTAAAGCCTGCCATTCCAGCACCTGTCTTGCTAGGGATCGGTGGATAGTATACGATTCAGAAAGCAGACAAGGACATAGGAGGAGAGAGAGCTCTAGAGAGACAGCCAGGGATAGGCACAGAGAGCTTTGAAGTAATTGGATTCAATGGACGAAATGCTGCTGTTGACAAGAATTCTCTTGGTGGGCTTCATCTGCGCTCTTTTAGTCTCCTCTGGGCTGACTTGTGGACCAGGCAGGGGCATTGGAAAAAGGAGACACCCCAAAAAGCTGACCCCTTTAGCCTATAAGCAGTTTATTCCCAATGTGGCAGAGAAGACCCTAGGGGCCAGTGGAAGATATGAAGGGAAGATCACAAGAAACTCCGAGAGATTTAAAGAACTAACCCCAAATTACAACCCTGACATTATTTTTAAGGATGAAGAGAACACGGGAGCTGACAGACTGATGACTCAGGTAGAGCCACAGAGATACCTGTATTTGTGTTTGTTAACCTCTCTGAGCAATCCTAAAGGACGCATCTGTCTTAGTATTTTTGAAAGCCCCCCCTTTCCCTTTCCCCCTCCTCCCCCCGCCCCTCCAAACTCGGCTAGTTTCCCCCATTGAATGTAAATACCATCTATACCAGACAAGTTAGCAGGGGCTGGAGCTGGAGCTGTCTAGATATTTGGTGGGGGAATCTGTGTGATACTTACAGTCCTTACCGTGCCATGGCGTTCCCTGTAACTTGGTTAGAGATTGCTGTTTGCATTTGTCCCCAAGGATGCACTTTGATCAAACGAATTGCATACAGCTCAGAGGACCCCAAGTGTATAGTGACCGCCAGGCCACTCACTCATTATTACAAACGCAGTCCTCGGTTGCTACGCCTGCTGACTTGATTTTTTTCCCTATATTTTATTTCATTCCTTTTTTCTTCTTTTTTTTTTTTTTTGCTTCATTTCATTTTAGCCTTCATTATTCTTTTTTTTTTTTCCTCGCGAGCATATTCTAAATTTAGTAGGCATGCAGTCGTGCACTCACAAAAGGCAGCTGAAGCCGGATCGACCATTCCTCTCCTGATTCCGTATTATATAGCTCGTATTGCAATACCATCATTTGCAATTGTGCCCATCAGAGCGTAAATATATTGATATTTCTTTAAGGATGCTCGCCACCAATGCTCTGGTACTTCCATAGGGGAGGGACTTGCAACTTATCGGCATTGCATCACCTTCTGTTTTAAAAAATCTGATGGCACAAGGTTTACAACTGGGTAAATATTGGATCTCGGGCGGAATCAGATTGCGGAACCATTTTATGCAAAAAGAGAGAGAGAGAGAACCTCTCCGAGAGTCACCTCATAATTATTATTCATGCTCAACAGAGAGCTCGGTGAAGTCAATTGCTCTGCCAATCCCGGAGTTTCTGAAACTACATGCAATCTAGACACTGGAAATGGGTTTCCTCCAAATATAGGTCAACAGCGCTTTTTTAATATTAATACATTTAAGCCCCACCTTCAGTGCTAGAACAGGACTCGCCTGGAAGGACTAGGCGGGGAGTGGACGCGGGGAAGGGGGGTGGGGGGCGGAATTTCCCAAACTCTCCCCGTTCCTCGGCCTGATTTTCCGCACGTTTGCCGGGTCTCCCGGGGCGAGGGACCGGCGGCCGCCACCATCTCCGCCCGACCACCTTAAATCGCACCGTACCTCGGAGCGCGGCGGCGCCTCTGCCCGGCCGCCGCCGCCCGCTGCCCGCCGCTGCCCCGCGCAGGGGTGCGGAGCGGAGCGGGGCCGAGCGGGGCCGAGCGGAGCGGAGCGGAGCGGCTGTCGGTGCCCGCTCGGGCGCAGCGCGGTCCGCGCCCCTCCGCGCACCCGCGGCCCTCCGCCCCCGCTGCCGCCGGTGCGAGGCGTGCGGCGAGCCAGCCGCATCTCTCGCATTTTCAGCTCCACTTACTCCCCTCGCGTATCGATCGCGGCGGCTCGGGTTTCGCCCTTCCCTCCGCAGCCCGGCGGCGGCGGCGGCGGCGGCTCCGCGGGGGACGGGCTCCCGCCGGGGCACGGCGCGTCCCTCCCTGCGCGGCTGCGCCGGTGCGTGTGCGCGGCGGAGCGGGGCGAGGGGGGAGCCGGGAGCCGGCCGGGAGAGGTGGGCTGCGGGCCGGGGGCGGCGTGCGGGCTGACCCCGGCCCCGCGGCTCTCCCGGGGCACGCCGCGCCGGCTACGCGGCTGGCCGCTCTCGCTGCATTAGCTGGCAGCATCTGAACTCCTGACCTTCTGTCAACTTCCCTCAGACGAACGAAACGAAAACAAATACTTTTGGTTTTTTTCTCCTTCAGCGCCTATTCCCGTGCCTTAGACACAAAGGGGGGGAGGTGGGCTGAGGGCGGCGGGGACGGGGAGGCCGCAACGCCGGGTACCCGGCGGCAGGGAGGGGAGCGAGGTGGGGGACCGGGCCGGGCTCCGGCGCCCCTCGGCGAGGCAGGGAGCGGGGAAGCGGAGCGGGGCTGGGGAGGGGCTGCCCTTGCCCACCCTGCCCCGGGCACGGCCGGGTCCGCGGCGCCCCGAGGTGCCGTCCTGCCGCCGGCCTCCCTGCCTTGCTTTTCCCTCCTTCCCTCTCTCCCTCGGCCGGCAGCCTCTCGTTCCATCCCAGCCTGTAAACGCCTGCTTCGCGAGCCCTTCAACCATGGAGAGATCTTCCCTGAATAGACTCCTTAAACTTGCAGAATAGTTGCCGAATGCATTAGCCACTAGTTAATATTAACTCCAGAAGGGGAGGAAAAAAAAACCGCAAACAGAGGTAGGTAAGCCAGGTTCTCAACTTTGCAGGTGACAACAGCAGTTTGCTGAAGGCTCCCCCTTTCCTCCCCTCCCTCCCCCCCACCCCGGCCATTGGCTGGATCCGGGGGAGAGATAAGGAGGCCAGGTCAGTATGATAAAGCTGGAATTTGTATGAAATAAAATAGCAATCTCGTGTAATGCAGGCACACAACCGGTGCGTGATGTGAGGAATTTAGAGATCAACTTGGCATTTAGGAAGCCCACCAGGTTGTTTACACTGACAGGTACCTGTTAAGTGTTTCCTTCAAGCAATTCATTTGTGAAGAGATTAGGAGCTGGCAGGAGAGGGCTTGTTGAACAACTTTGCCTCCACACAAAGCGTTAGTGGAGGCAGCCCTGCTGAGCTTCACGGTGGCTGAACAGAATTGGGCTTGATTTGTGGCACACGACCCAATGAATTAATAAATAGTCTGGGCTTCACGGCTTTTGACTCTGACAATCCAGCTCAGGCAGTATAAAAGGGAGGAAGGTCCTTTAGGAGGTCGTTTCTTCTTTTTTTCGCCTGAAGCCGGGAGCTGGTGCTGGCAGGGCCGGCGCGGCAAGAGCCCCTCGGCGCTGCCCGCCCGCTGCCCGCCCGCTGCCCGCCCCGCTGCCCGCCCGCTGCCCGCCCGCTGCCCGCACCGCTGCCCGCCCCTCCCGTGCGCAGCGGCGGGGCAAGACATCGCCGTGTCGCGCAGGGCTGTCGCCTTATCAGTAGCTGAAAGGTTTGATCCTTCGGCCCCTTCCCCCTGTAAATCAGCGGAGGAGCGTATCCATCCTCTCAGGTGTGCGAGGGAGAGAGGAGGGAGAAATAAATCAAACTCAACTTCCTTGTGCTGCTGGGCTTTGCTGCCGGGAACGGTGCCGAAACCCAAACACCCGGCTCTTTCCATAAAACCGTAGGCCAGAAAGTCCAAAGTGAGCTCACGATTGCGTTTGATATCTCCCGGGGACCTGCGTATTGCTGGAATTGCTTTTTATGGCTGCTGATAGATACACGGGAACTTTCTTCTTGAGCAATCTTGTCACTTCCCTAAGAGCAGCGTCGTCGGGATAATGGAGGGGCTCTGCCTTTCTGGGAGGTGTGAAGGGGGCCTTTGCGGGCTGGTACTGGGCGTGCTGGGAGCACACTGGGGAGAGTGGTCCTGCAGAAGGCCGAGCATCCCAGTCAGGCCAGCAAAAGTGAGGGAAGAGCAGTTTACTGCATCCCGCCGTGGCTTTAATCCACATCGATGTTTGCATCAAACGAGCCACATCGTGTATATCCACGAGTTATTTTCCTCTCAAAAAGGGGGGAAAATGTTGGCAACGTGTCTGTTTCCAACTCTGTACCTTTAGTCAAGTGCTTTCACTGCTTTCGGTGCTGATTTTCTATTTCTGGGGGGCTGCGAGTCCTTTTCCCTACCGCTGGCATGCCTATTGCCCCCCTTAGCTATGACAGGACCGCCCCCCCAAACTTTCAGGGTTTCATGTAGAGCTCACCTCCCTCCACCGTTGCAGTCCCCCTTCCCCTCCCTCCCTCCCTCCCCCATCCAGCCCCTTCTTTGCTCGGTCCCCCCGGGCCCCCGGTGCTGCAGGGCCCGGCTCAGCCCCGGGGAAGGCCGGTGGCTCCGGAGGGGCGATGGAAAACCCTGTAGTGCTTCTCCACGGAGCTGGAAACGTTTCACTCCACACAAAGGGTCTCCTAGCTTGCATAGCATCCCTGCTTCGCTTAACTTCCCTCCTTGGCCCTCCCTGGCTTTTCATCTTCCCACTAAGAGCTATATTATTGTATGGATTTGCTCGGCTTTGTAGGCGAGCGCCGATGTATGTTTGAAGCGGAGTGAATGCTCCCAGCCCATGCTGCTTTGAGGGCTCTAATGAGTGATGGGCGAAGGGAGAGAAAAAAAACCCCACCCCTCCCTCCAGCACATAAAGGCTGTTAACATGTATTGAGACCCCTTTCAACACAGAATTAAGCTGAAAAGACCCGGAGAGACATTCCGGGGGGGAATCCGTGACTCCGAGTTACATGGCGAGTGTTTGTTCTCGGCAGAAACTTCGCTCTCGGGAAGGGGACAGGGCACTTAGCGGCAGGAATTTGCTCCGTGCAGGTGGCTTTGAACCGACACACTCCCCCTCCAGCGCCGGGGATGGGGCGGGGGGTCCCCCTGCCCCCGCGGCAGGTGCCGCGGGAGGGGGCGGCTCCGGCCCCGTGGGTCTTCGTGGTGTTTCACCCCCTTTTCCTCCCGTCTCCCCAAGTTTCCTCCTCCTCCTCACCTGCCTCCCCGTCCCTCCCTGGCAGCGGGGGAGAAGATGCTCGGCCCTGGCTCGGCCCATACTGCGGCGCGTTTTGGGGGGGCGGGGAGGGGTGGGAGGGTGGGGAGGGACACATGACTGCCGCCGATTTGGCTGGGGAGGGAGGGCAGGATGCGGCCATGGGGGGGGATGGATGGTGAAGGGGGGGTTTGCTCCTGGCTGCAGCAGTGGCCCCCCCGCAACGCGCCCTTCCCCGTGTGCCCGTATCCCCGCAGCGCTGCAAGGACAAGCTGAACGCCCTGGCCATCTCCGTGATGAACCAGTGGCCCGGGGTGAAGCTGCGGGTGACCGAGGGCTGGGACGAGGACGGCCACCACTCCGAGGAGTCCCTGCACTACGAGGGCCGCGCCGTGGACATCACCACCTCGGACCGGGACCGCAGCAAGTACGGCATGCTGGCCCGCCTGGCCGTCGAGGCCGGCTTCGACTGGGTCTACTACGAGTCCAAGGCGCACATCCACTGCTCCGTCAAAGCAGGTAAGGCGGGCAGCCTGCCCAGGGACACGTCGGGGTGGGGGGGGGGACACCCCCGGGCCACGGCTCAGCCCCCCCCAGAACCGTCTCCGCCCTGCCCGGTGCCGCCCGGGCTCCCTCCTCCGTTCCCGCAGGGTCCCCATCAGCCCTGCCCGCCCCGTCGGGGCTGCTCCGGGGCTGGTGAGCGGAGCCCCCGAGGGCGCAGCCTACCTCCCCCCCGCCTCGCAGTGATCCCTCCGGCGCAGGGCTGGGGAAAGGAAGGAGAGGGGGGGAAAAAGCGAGGGGGGGGATAAAAAGAGCAGCCCAGCCAGCTGCAGCACTTTTTGACAGCATTTTTATTTGGGTGATTTGCTTGCCCAGCCTTCCCACGAGCGCTGCGCCGCAGCCACACACCCTGCTCCTCCCCCCGTGGGGTTTGATGCTTTCCCCATCCAAAGAGCTTGTTCAACACAAACACTAGTGGCTGTCTCCCGCCGCCCCGCTGGCTGCACGCCTTACTCGCGATCGCTAATCTCCGAGTGGGAGCCGGCCAGGAAAATAAAAAAAGTAACGTGGTCCCCTGCCTTCTTCAGCGGTAGCCGCTAGGAAATTCCCAGATAGGGATACGCATACATATAATTTTTTTCCCTCCCCTCCCCTGTGCTTACAACGCCACACGCTGTCTCAACCCGGGAACAGCTCGCAAGAAATCCCCGACTCACCGACTTCATTTTCTTAACACTTGACACTTTTTTAGGGAGCAAAACAGTTGGCAAGTGCCAGCCCCCCCCCCCCCGCCTCCCTCCACCCGCCTGCATGGCAGCTAAAGCGCTTTCTAATAGCATCCTCTAGCCCAGCAGCCCGCTAGAAGTGTCAAGAAACACTTGGTTGCAAAAGAAAATAATGGGCTTTCTTTAAATATAGCCGTTTGCTTCGAAACCAGCAGCCCCACGGCAGGGAAAGCAGCCTGGCCTCGCCATGCCTGTCTGCAAGAGGGGTTCATTCCCCCACTCCAGCCCCAAGTTCTCCAGGGGCTGAGCTGAGGTAGCACCTCTCCCGACCCACTCGGGCTTTGTCCTGAGAGCCTGCTACTGCTTTTGTTAAGCTCCCTGGTCCTTTCTAGCCAAAAAAAGGCCTGGCAAAGCTATCAGCCGTGCAGTGATAGGAGACATCCCTTTCAATAGCGAAGATGGGCTTTACAGCGCAAGGTGTCCGATTGCGGCGCGATGACCTTAGCCCAAGCGCACCCCTTAATCCACCCCCACGGATATTTCATAGGAGAGGAGTAACCCCAAGCTGCTCATTGAAATTCGGCACACACAGACTTGGGGGCAATATTTAGAGGGTGTCAGGCAGGGTCGTGTGACTGTACCACACGGGCTGCAAGGGAGCAGGCTTGAATTCCACCCGCTCAGCCTGATTTCAAACTGTCCAAACCTCGTTTCATGACAGAGCATCTTATGAGAAGATTAAACCCCATAATGCCAGGCAGGAAGATTCTTTATCTAGATCTCTGTTTGCAAAAAGTATGATCCCGGCGACTGGAATGCAAAGAAGAGTTCCCCCAAGGCCTGAATTATTGTCACCAGGACAGAGGAGGGAAAGGCAGGGGTGGTAAAAGGGACATTGATAATGCGCTACAGCAAGTATTTAGAGCAAGCTTCTACATTTAAAATTCAAATACAGATCTTGAGTGCCTTGGAAAAGTGGCTCTGCTGTGCAAATAGTGCTTGGAAGGTCCTGGGTTTTTTGGAGAGTATGTGTGTGAATTGGCACATAGGGTTTCTGCACCTGAACAAATAGGGAGGGGGAGAAAAGGGGGGGAAAGAAGCTGGGAAAAAAATGGAAGTGTCCTCTCTTCCAAGAGTGTCTGCATTTATTACATGAATCAGAATGACAATGCTGATCCTTTATTGGATTTTAATTAGAGAACCCAAACAAGCACTGCTCAAAGAAGCAGATTTTCACACCTCTGCCAATTCACTGGCATGTTTGTAGAGCTGCTACACTACTAGATCTATTCATCAAGTCCCTGAATATGCAAACAAAGCTCTAGCCAGACCTTTACCGCCAGCTTGTAGGAAGGTGTAGTTTGCTAGCAGAGGGCTCCACATAAAGCACATAGCTTGTTTGTTGCCATGTCCTCCCTGAAGAGGCCTTGGAGATCTCGCTGCTTCATTTCTGAAGGAGAAGTGATAAAGTCGTTAGCAAATCAATAACGGTCTAATTTTCACCCTTCCTGTCCTTCCTGAGAAAGTCATTAGGAGGAACTCCAAGGATTTATTTAAATCATAAGAGCTTCAGCACCAGCCACAGAGGCAAAATATAAAATCTGACCGCCTTTAGGAAATAAATCACCAGGACTCTAAACTGGCATAGGGAGTAACTGGGAGAAACCAGGGGAAAGCAAGGGAGGGATGAGCAACGTCAACAGCTGTAGCAAAGAAACTTGCTACCATGACATAGTGTGGGCTACTACTCAATATATATAGAAAATCATAGCTTTTAGGAACACTGCAGAGTCCCTCGGTTAAGTCAGAGACCAGCCTGGAACAGGGCAGAGGTTCTCTCCCACTGCCCCACATGTGGCTGGGCTTCCAGAAGGAGATTTGCAAGAAAGACTTAAAGTCTCATCGCTATTTCTGCTTTTTTTAAGCCTGTGATTGTTCCTCTTGCTAACACTGGAAAGCAGCAGCAGTTGGCAACAGCATTTAGTATCTAAAGTCTCAGTAACTCCAAGAGCTGGAAGAGGTGAAGGAGGGATGTGCTTGGGTCTGGCACAGGCGTGGGGCTGCCCAGGGACCACACGCCCTGGGACAGGGAACAGCGTCCTCCTTCCAGTGGGGTGGGAGAGGCGAGGGAGATGCTTTTTTTGGAAAGAGGAGTGAACTGGAGTGCTGGGGATGCCCGGCAGAGGTGTTACGGGGGGTGGCATGTGCCCCAGCAGCCGCCGTGCAGAGCAGGAGGGCAGCGAGGGCTGGGGGCAGCGCGGGGCCATGCACAGGCTGACGGAGAGGGGCTCGGGCAATCCAGGCTGCTGCTTTCCAGTGGGGCGATGGGCAGATTCATGTGCTCCTTGGGGCAAAGCCTCCTCCTGCTCTCTGCTGTTTGCTGCCCTAGATGGGCTCCTTGAGTAAAGAGCTGCATGGGGACCCCAAGCATGGCAATCATGGACACTTGCCTAGAGGAGGAGAAACCTTATGCCAGCAAAATTGGTCAGCTTTGAAAGCCTGAGAGTTATCCGATGTCAGGTGTCAGGTGCAGGGCAAACAGTATCCAGGTGGGAAGCTCTTCCAGAAGAGATTTGTTCTGGAACAGCTTTTTCAGGGGAAATATTTTGTCCCATTTTGTTAATGAGACAAACCACCCCTGTAACTCCTAACCCAGAGGGAGATGTGCTGGCTCAAACCTGGCAGGAACGGGACTCTCACTTGACTCCTTGAGTGCAAACGGGGCACGTTCGTAGATGAGGATGGAGGAATTTTGGAGGGGACTGAGGCTGCTCCCTGCATCTGTGCCTCTCGGGCGGGTCGGGGTGGCTGGGGAAGCGGCGTGTCCCCTCGTGCCCCCTTGCCCCGGCCCGGTGGGTGCTCCCTCTAACCCCGTTGTGCCTCTCTCCTTGCACAGAAAACTCGGTGGCGGCCAAATCGGGGGGCTGCTTCCCTGGCTCGGCCACGGTGCACCTGGAGCAAGGCGGCACCAAGCTGGTGAAGGACCTGAGCCCCGGGGACCGGGTGCTGGCGGCCGACGCGGAGGGCCGGCTGCTCTACAGCGACTTCCTTGCCTTCCTCGACCGGGAGGACGGCTCCCACAAGCTCTTCTACGTCATCGAGACACGGCAGCCCCAGGCCCGGCTGTTGCTGACGGCTGCCCACCTCCTCTTCGTGGCCCCCCAACACAACCAGTCGCAGGAGGGGACCCCCAGCAGCCGGGCGCTCTTCGCCAGCCGCGTACGGCCGGGCCAATGGGTCTACGTGTTGGGCGAGGGCGGGCGGCAGCTCCTGCCAGCGGCCGTGCACAGTGTCTCATTGCGGGAGGAGGCTTCGGGGGCGTACGCCCCGCTCACTGCCCAGGGCACCATCCTCATCAACCGGGTGCTGGCCTCCTGCTACGCCGTCATCGAGGAGCACAGCTGGGCGCACTGGGCGTTCGCTCCCTTCCGCCTGCTCCAGGGGATGCTGGCCTCTCTCTGCCCCTCCGGCGGGGGGGCCCCAGGGGGTGCCCCTGCCGCCCCCGGCATCCACTGGTACTCTCGCCTCCTCTACCACATCGGCAGCTGGGTGCTGGGTACTGACTCTCTGCACCCGCTGGGCATGGTGGTGCCGTCCAGCTGAGAGCATCCCGCGCCGCCCCGGCCGCCTGCCAGCCTCCGAGGGAGAGACAGAGACGCAGAGGGAGAGAGAGAGAGAAAGGAGAAAAAAAGGAGAGAAAAAAAAAAGGAAAAAAGAAAATAAAAACCTAAAAGAAAAGAAAAAAGGAAAAAAATTACATATTTTTAAAAGAGAGCACGGATTAAGACTTAAAAATAATAATAATAAAATAATAATAATTAAGTAGGACAGTCCAAAGTAGACTTTAAGGAAAACAAAGACCCCGGGAAGTTCTGTTCTGTTTAGTTTATAAATATATATATATTTTTATTTGTTCTTTTGTTTTGTTGTTTTGTTTGTCCTTTTTTTTTTTTTTTTTCCTCCTCTCCTGGATATTTATTTCTTTGGTATTTTGAATAGATGTTTTAAATGATATGAACCGGACCTTCAAGAGCCTTAAATAGTTTCTTTGATAATTTATTATCATGTGAACTGTACTCACAGGGGAAAAAATTATTTTGTGAGGCCAAGCAAAACTGCGCAGAGTCTATTTTTCTACATGTCACGTGTGTCCTGACTTTCAGAAAGCAAAATTCTGTACTTTCCCATCTCTCCATTACATTGCTCCTTCATTTCAGCAAGTCTAAAAAACAAGCAAACAAACACACAAAAAAAGACAAACTTCATGGGGGTCCGTAAATTATATTTTTATACACAGAATTGTAAATTAGATTTTTTTGAGAGATCAATACTTAACTGAATCACATTTCATTTTTTGAAATAGTGTAAAATATGAGAATATATTATTTTAATTTAAATAGTTTCAGATGTAACGTCATTTCCTGTATTGTTTTCCATGTTTTGCTTTGTAAAAACACCATTTGGCCACGTTCATGGAAGTCAAGACTGTTACACAAACTTTTTATTTGCAAAAACCGTAAGAAACTTTGTTATTTTTAACTTCAAAAAAAAAAATTTATTAGAAAATAATATTTTTTAAAAAGCGCACATGGCGGCAATTCTGTGACGATGGAGACGGTAGTTTGTACAGAGGGGAGAAAAGGATGTTTTGCATTAATAAATTGAGAAATAACTGCTGTAAATTTACTAAAATGTATTTTTGAATATTTTGTAATAGTTTTAATAGTTTTATAGAAATAAAATGTGCCATGCACAGTCTGGTTAGTATATAATAACTAAGAGTTCCTGGTGCATCCCATTTTTTTTTTTCCTTTTTGCTTGTTGGTTTAGGAAACATGATGCCTAAAGGAGTGCCCGTTATTTTATTTAGATGTGTTGCTTATAACTTTTAATTTTGGTACTTTAATTAAGGAAATGAATCCATCACATCTGCGCGTAACCTGGAATCTCTTGTACTAACAGTAGAACCTCACTTATTCGCATGAGCGACCGGGAGACGTGGTTTCCCTTCGCCGGAGCCCCGGCTCCCTGTCCGCGCTCAGGCACGCTCCCCTCTTCCAGCTCCAGCCCCGGCTCCGTGTCCACCTCCTGGTCTGGCCCGGAGACCACAGACGGCTCTTAAAATTGATTTCTGAGGGTGTTAAATCAAGTTTGCCCTTTGAAGCATGTTAATCTGAAGGCAGGCAGCTGCCTTCACCTTGCGGCAGCAGTAGGATTTTATCGGCTTTAATTTGGGTGCCCGGAAGATGGAAATCTGGGGCGAGACACTGACTTCGGTGAATTAACTGGGGTTCATGTGGCTGATGCTGGAAGAAGGAGATGGCCACCAGATTTCACTGGCCACCTTGCCTTAGTAACAACGCGGGGCTTGGGGCCACCAAGAAAAGAATAAAACACCCTTTGCAAAACAAAAAAAAGGGATAAAAATTTGTTCATTTCTTCAGAGAGATATTCCTTAGCTGTAACGCATCAGCGTCTGTCCTCAGCTATTGATGGGTGAACGTATCCGAGATGTGTCTCAGGAGCCGAGTGGTGGGGCCAGTGCTGCATCCCCTGCCGGGTCCCAGCCCCAAGCCCCGCTGAGGGGCTCATCCTCAACGGGTGCCGATGAGTGAGGTTCTGCTGCACCGCGTGCTCCTCCCCGGAGGGTTTCCAGGACCCCTTTAAAAATTTTGCAAAACATTGTGTGTGCGTGCGTGTGCACGTCTGCGACAGGACCGTGCCGGAAGGGAGCTTTCCTTGAATGTCTTCTCACCTGTTCTTCGGTTTCCATTACTCGCCGGTCTAGGACGTTCATCCATCAGGCAGCCTTTTGCTCCAGAGATGCAGCCACGTCCTCCGCTGGCATGGATGGCAGCTCCACGTGGCCTCCCGGGATGTTCCTGTCTGGGGCCACCTCCAGAGAGTGTAGACCATGCTCTTCCACGCCGAAAGCCTGGGAGCTTCCGGAGTGGTGCCAGGAGCTGCTGGCCAAGCCCCGGGCATGAGCACCCCCATGTCAAGCCCTAACAGATGGATGTGGTCTCTCCTTCCTGGCAGCTTCTAGTCCAGGGCCACTTCCACACTCTGGAGCTCGGACATGGCTGGGGTGGTGAGACTTCGGTGCGACCGCCGGCATGCTGCAGCGCCCGTGTGGACCGCTGGGATAGGAACCAAGCCACCCTAATGCCCACACAGTGTGGGGCATAGCGGGGGACTGTGGACTGCCTGGTGGGTGCCGGGGACCTGCTGCCTGCACCAGCTCGGACTCTGCCGCCTCCGTGTCTTTGGGGTCTGCTGGTGCGTCAGGGGCTGCAAACACGGCTGGTTTGGGGCATGTAAAAATGTGATCGTGGAACAAATGAGTTTCTGCTGTAAGAGTCTGGCCTTCGTACAGCAGTGTCTGGGCATCTGAGCTCTCTAACCCCCGTCTCTGAATGGCAGCTGGCATTTTGTAAAACCTTCACACTCAAAAAACGACCGTGTTGGAGCCTACCTTCTCCAGAGGTCAGGCGGTGGAGGTGTTTAGGGATGTCAGTGATAAAATTTAAAGCCATTGGCGTGGGGGCTTTGGTCTAAATCATAACTGAGATGAAAAAGACCCATTAGACCAGAGCCCATGCTTGTGTCAGGGTAGGGTACATGTCCTGGTAGGGACCATATCAGACATTGCTGCATTTAATCTTCACCGAAAGGCTAAGACGAGCTAGAGCTTTGTGGTGTGAGAGAAGCTAAGATGCTGTCTTATACTAGGATCAACCTGTTTCGCCAAGCACAGAAATGCTGTGTCGTGTTCTCCATCGCACGTATTTCAAGTGACTGTATGCCTCCCTCTCACCATATATTTATTACATCTCTTCCTTCGGCGCCTCATGTCTGGATCACCCCTCCGTGGTATGCATTAGAAGTGCTTTGTTAGATGGACCGATCCAACCTATAGCTACAGCTCTCGTATGAAGGATGTACTGTCATAACATTGTGCAAAACGTCTAGGAGATGTCACCGTCCATTTTCAGGGTCCGAGTATGGCAATAGTTTGTATAAAATGTACACATAGTGGTGGCTACAGAATAGTTTATGACTAAATACATATCTATTACTGTTAAAATAATGTATAAGAATGTACTTGAAGCTATTATCCTTGTGCTCTGTTGTCTGAATAATTAAAGAAATTACAGAGACTTCCTGAAACGTCTGTTATGTGACGGCATTCTTATCGCACACTCTCAGCTCTGTGGTTTTTGCCCTGGTGAAAATGAAACGGGGCACGGGGACCTCGGCGCTCAGTCCTGTGGGATTTGGCGTGGGACCCTTCGAACACGGCAGGAATTGTGCCCGTGCCGCTTCAGGTGATGGTGGCAACCTCCCTCTTCTCCCACCTAGAGCCACGTAGACAGTCTATCATTTACCTGCGAAATACCCCGTGGCTCTGCAAAGCCAACTCATTCGGCAGGGTTTTGTGGGGAGACAGAGTTGTCCCGAATGTCAGCCCATCAGCAGCTGCCTGTGCGCCCCAGCCTGCCCCATCCAAGCCGACATGAGAAGTGACCCTAATGAGACGGGGGCTATTTTGTGTTTATCTAACCGGTCTCTCACGCAGTGCCCAGGCACCAGGTAACCCAACCAAAGGGAAGCTTGGATGCGCCAGCAAAAGAGGATCACATCCACCGTGCAATTAAAATCCAAGCCAAGCACTGGAGTAAACCAGGTCTTTCCCATCCAGGGAGCCGTGCCGTGCCACAGCCAGCAGCTCCTTGTGCTCTCACATATGAAAATTTGCTTAGCTATATCTTTATATATATACATATGCACATGTATGTATACATATATAATATTATTATCCCTATATTAAGAGCTCAGCATATCCTACCAGGCTATAAATGTGTTTATGTTGGCCCTCCCGAGCATTTCACATCACGCCGAGGTTGAGCAGGCGATGTAAATCAGCCCGGTTGGGTGATAATTGGGCAGCAGTTTTGCAACTCCAGTACGACATCTATTTCAATTACAGGGGGAAGGAAATCAGAAAGAGCATTTTATTTTACTCATTACTGCAAGCCATAAGGGACCACTAGATTTCCTAAGCTTTTGAAATTCTCTCTTCAGCAGTTTCTGCCTTAAAACTAGTGCAAACTTTACTGAAAAAAAAGGTCAATTTTCCATGTACAGAACATTTCAGAGCTTTCAATGGAGCAGTGTTAATGCGATCCTTGGCCTATGCAGGCTGAAAGGGAAAAAAACATGTTTAAAAGTGCATCTTTACAAACGATGGGGTTGTCTCAGATTTTGACGGGAGGAGGATGAGGCCCACAGGCACTGTTTATGCCGAGATCGTTAAATATAATTTTCAATACTTTGCATTAGGGGTGTTTTGGCTTACGTATTTAAATAATTTGGTTTTCAGGACTGAGAAGAAGTGAGCAGATTGAGGAAATATGAGTTTAATAATCCTGTCCTGGTTCCAGTAAAAACAAGACTGGTATCCAGAGCTGATCTGGGTGCACAGAGAATTGTGCTGTTACCTTAAAGCCCAGTGCAGGACCCTATACAACTTTTTTTCCTTCCATTTTTAAGTGACAGCAAGCCAGCTCTTCAGACAAATATTACTGCAAATCAGGAGTGAAACCACAAGGTCAAGAAATCAGTTTGGGGTAAAAATATTTGTTTTGATGTCCTGTGACCTAAATGTGAAATAAATGTTAGATTTGCTCAGTTTGGTGTAAACAAATGTCCGTTCGTATTACCGAGGAGGAGAGGTGACAAGATATGCTCTGTGTGCCGTGACCGTGGAGGGTCCCTTGGCCACCAAACTCACATCTGGCCCAAGGGAAGGAGGGCTCGGACACGGGCAGGGGAGCAGGGATGCTGTGGGAGCACCGTGTGTTTTGTGCGGCTCTGCCCAGCTCGCTTGGCTCCGGGGATGGCACGGGGACCCCTTCCTCACCCCATCGCTGGGGCAACGCTTGTGTGGACCAGCTCTCTGGGACACCACGATGTCTCCCTTGAAAAGGGGATGTGCTTACAGGAAAAATATACTTGGGAACACTCTATCATTCCAAGTCTTGATTCTTTTGATGGCATTTGCTGCCAGGGAACGGATGATAAATCTGTATGCAAGTACAGTGACATCCTTTTGGTATCATGACACACAGGCACTATGTCACAGACCTGTCATAGGGTTTCACTGGGTGGAGGATGCTTATTTTACAAGCAGGGTACAGCTCAGGCTTTGGCTAATTTAGAGCATTAAAATATTGCATGAGGTTTTTTTGAACAGTTTAGGTTGGAAGGGGCCTCTGGTGGTCCCGGGTCCAAGCCTGGCCCATACAGGGCCAGCTTACAGCAGGCTGCTGGAGGCCATCTTCTGCCAGGTCCCACGTGTCTCCAAGGATGGAGAGCCGCCATCCCTCTCGGTAACTGGTATCGTTAAATAAGCTAACATTTTGCCTAAATATTGCAGTATTGCATTCCATCTACCAAGAATCTTCCTTTATATTCTCTTTGTATTTCTTCTGGGGGGAAAGAGACCCAAGAGTTAAAATAGGAGTAGTTTTAAGAAATCCCAGGTTCAAAATCTGGGACGTTCAGAGTTCTGCTGAGCTCCACTTCTGCTCCTGTAGCCGGCACCAAGCAGAGACAGATGAAACATTACCCGCCCAGCTAGCCTCTTCTCTGTAAGTCAGTCCCGTCCTGTTTTCTACAGCAGTAAGCACTGTTTTTAATTATTAGACTGTGATGAGTGCAAATAAAAATTAGTCTCAGGATTGCTCATGAACAATTCTCTTGGAGTAGTCACCGGTTTGGTGTAAGCTTTGTTGGCTTTGCCAAATGATGCCCTTTCTACACTGCAAAGTTTCTCTAGAAACAGAGGCGTAATAAATGTACAGTATCAAACAAGTCTGTTCTGGCACAGTATTTGTATGAATAACCATTTTGTGCTAACACTGGTGGAAGCTACGGGGTTCACAGGCATCAGAAAGTCCAACTGCCATTCAAATATTTGCAAATAATGAATCATGTGATCCCACAAATAACAACAAACCAACCTGGTTGCTTTCATTGAGGAAAATGATTATGAATCACTGTGTACTGTGGGCTTAATCCAAGAACCACCAGCGTCAAAAGGAGTCTTTCCACAACTTCAAACAGGCAGGCAGCTGAGCTGTGTTTGCTCAGCTTTACTCGGTGTATCCTTCGCTTTCATATTGCACGATTAAATAATAGAATTTATCAGGCAAGCAGGAATTTCCTAGAGCAGCCAAGAGTGGGCAAATGTCTTCTCCTGACTGCATATGTGCAGCTCCCACTGATGTCAGTAGGGTTATGTATGGGCAAAATGAGGTCAGGCTGTGTTGTCCTACTTTACGTGCCCTGTGGTATTACACTCAATTAAGTTTTGTCTCCCAGGACGCAGCCTGCCTCCCACTTAAGTCACCAGGAACTTTGTCACTACACAACAGTGCAGGAGAAGGCATGAAATACTAGTCTTTGATCTAGAGTGCAATAAGGTTTAACTCATGTATTTAGGAGCATGCAGCTGCACTTTGAAAAAGGGGGGTTAAATTCAGTAGAAAAAACCCAAATCCATGAAATCCCAATGTGGGGCATCTTCAGGAGAAGGTAACAGCTTTGCAAGCTCACGTACAGCCTTGCAGAGCACGGTGGCCTCAGCAAGACCTTCTTCCCAAGGCAGCAGGGCATCTTCCCTGCCCTCTGCCAACAGCTCCCCACAGTCCCTTGCAGAAAGATCCTGAATATCATGGGCAACACTTTTTAGGCAGCGCAGAAGATTCAGCCACATCTTCTGTGTGGGTGCCACATGCTAGACTACTTTGAAAATATTAACCACCGGTTATGAAGTGAGACTATAAATAGCCGTATGAATGCCAGCTGAAAAAAAATCCCTCATTACAGACAAACAAGTTGCCAGAACGATGCTGTGCTTTGAGTGAACCGGGTTTAGTCCTCGCCCCTTTGATGGGGTTTCTTCTGATTTTGAGCAAGTAGCTTGTTGTCTCTCTGCCTTCATCAGAGATGTGCAGAAAAACATCTCTGAGGATAATTTTCTGTGGTCTATGTGGTCTACATGATGAGAAACACAGTGATTCAGATATCATCTACTGCCTGTGTGTCACTCTGAGGGATCTCCTCTGTGTGTACATCATGAAACATAAGGACGATCCAGAACCTTTACATGGCACCCTATTTGAAAGCCCTCTTATTTATATGTTGGTTAACAAATTGCATTTAATTTTTAACTCTCTCACAACTGCCAGTATTAGGCAGCTTTATATATAAAATAATCATGTTTCCTATGGGATTTTTAAGTCCATTCTAAACATGTTTGGAAAAGAGGACAGCTGGTTTTTTACATGATGTTAAACTTTGCGCCACACACATAAGTCACAAGGAGGACCCACCAGGCAGTAGCCAGCTCAAGGCTAAGACACGGTTTGGGCTTCTGATTGTGTCTCCATGTGTCCCTTAGTGCAGTCAGTGGGGCTGGGAGGGCAGTTTGGTTGCCCCTGAAATAGGTACCCGCTGGCTCGCTGGAGGGGTCAGGGTGGACAAGATCTCCATGGACTAATTGAGGGAGCTGAGACACCAAGAGCTCACATAGACACCTGCAATTATGTGTCTGAATGTAGGTGTCCTAACTTAGAGCTGAATCCTGCCCAAAATGTCATTTCAGCCCTCCATATTCTGCAGAGGCTCCCCGTGGTGTGCTAGGTTACATTTGGGGTGTCCTTGACTCATCCAGTAGTCCTGGTGTGGGGTGCATATAGACTTTCCATAGCTCTGCAGAGTGACAGAGCTCTGGGCATTGATATATCTGCCCCACCTCTTGTGTCCACGCTGGGGTAAGTCCAGTGTAGTCCGAAGCCAGAGCTTTCTCTGGGGCTGGTCCTCCGCTGTGGGACGAGCTCAGGACTTCAGAGTGGCCACAAACCTCAGCGCCTCTCTTTCCAAGAGCGAGGCACACTTGTTCAGCCTTGCCTGCGTTGGTATAAACACTGTGCACGTACAGTGTAGTTAATTAAAACTATTCCCACTCAACTTTCCCCTGGGGGAAGGAAGGAAGAAGAGATAGATGCTCATGGGAGAGGTGCTCGTCACATTGCTTAACGTGATCTGGAGGGGGACACGCAGAGCCGTGGGAATAAAAAGCTGTGGAGGGCTGAGGGAGCACCATGGGGCACATGGAGAGCTGTCCCTGGAAAGAAATTTCCCTTAATCTGTGCACTGTCGAAGGGAAAAAGCGGCGTGTTTCTAGGAGAGAAAACAAGAGACCAAGATCATCTACTCTCCAAGGCGAGGAGTCGTGGATGGAGGCTTGCCCTGACACCACCCAACGCTGACTTCTTGCTTGAGACTTTTTGGGATCTCAGGAACCTCCCATCCTCCAAAGCCCAGTTTTTGGGCAACTCGTGGAAAGGAGAGGAGAAGTCACAAGCGGCTGGGTGTGGGCATGGCACAGCTGGGTCTGCACACCAGCGCTCGGTCTCGGTGACTCAGCCCTGATGCCAGGAGCTGTCCTGGGCGTCAGACACAGGAGAAGAATAGCCTACAGCTCTCCCACATGCTTCTCCCGACTTACTCATGGAGACACTGGGGAGTCTCACAGGCCTTTATTTTGTGGTGTGTGGATGCGAAAGGGCTCTTTCACGGGAAGTGAGTGCCCTGGTCCGTGCAACCAATGCTGTGATATGCAGGGCTGTTTTCCACCTCTGGGAGAGGCTTGGTTCCCAAGCACAAGGGCAGGTGTCCTCTGCACTGAGCACAGGACACGGGACAAGCACTTCTGAAACATTTTCATTTCAAATCAGCTCTGGTGTCTTGCTTTTGTCAGTGCTGAGCAGCTTGGCACTGAGCTGGTGGTGCCGCCGTGGGAGGGATGCAGCCGGTGCATGGGGTCGTGCCGCTTCATCGGGTCCCCTGGTGCTTTCCAGCAGGTATTGAACAATACCGGGTGCAGAAGAAAAGGTGAAGCTTTGTGGGACCTCACTGATGGGCCCTGGCAGATGCTGCAGTGGTTTGCAACAAAAGCAATGTATGCATAGCAAGAAGGACTTAAGCAGCACCAAGGGATTTCCACCTCCCTGGATAAGATCCTGGAGGTGCAAGAGGGCTTTGCTTTTCCCAAAACAGGAATAAACCAACTGCACTTAGTGATGGGCAGGATGGTGCTGCTCATCAGGGCAGGGTGGTTATCTCCACGCAGCCCCTGCCCCGTCAGGGATTGAGCGGGCAGGCGGCCGGGCGGCAGCAATGCCGTTTCGGAGGGAGCTGTGGCACAGGTTCCTCACCTGGGGCTCAGGTCCTTGTGACCCCACAACAAGAGGAGCCAGCAGGGTAGGGCCCAAGTGAGCCCAGATGCCCAGAATGAATGAAAAGTTGGATTTCATGCTATAGGTTCCCAAGGAGGCAAATTGTCATTTTACAAATGTAAAAGAAGTCAGGTTTGGGCCTCCCTTGGAGTTGCTCTTTGCAGCAGGAAAACGTTTCGCCTGATCGCGAGGTGGTCAGGTTTAGGGTTTTTTTCTCTCATCGAGGAAATGTCTGCACTTTGGTTATCGACCAAAGCTGAGAATGAAACACACCTAAATATTATTTCACCTTTGGGTATAACAGAATAAGCAGCAAAGTTAGAATATCTTCTTGCAGATTTATACATCGGAGCTATTCTTTTCCTATTTATAGGGATCCTGACAGGACAGAACTATTTATTGAGAGTTAAATAATGACATCTGTTATCATGAATATCAAATCCAGTGGAAGCTGTTTCATATTAAAAAAGAAACTCAGGGCCAAATTTCCTCTCAATGAATATAGTCACAGCTTCATAAACTTCTTTAAAGTTTCACTCTTTACACCAGAATAAAATTCAGCCCAAGGAGCTTCTATAAACAAGTACCATACACATGTGCAAAAAGAGTTTTCTTTTTAAAAAAAGTCTCACCGAAAAAAAGAAGCAGAAACAAAACCCCAGACCTTTTAGGATTTGTTCCTTTAGGTGGAATCAAAGTGACCTCTAGTGATTCCCCGTTAACCGTGCAGCTCGGCAGCCGCCAGCACAGAGCACAAGTGGTGCAACGGTACGATGCGCTCTCATCTGCTATAAATGCAATCGATATCTGATTAAAGCTAAATTATAGCAATTAATGACTGTTACAATGACCATTCCTACAATTCAAGTATACAATATTTTCTCAAACTCTACCGTTTCTTTCATTCAAGTCGCGCACTGTTAAAAGAAGAGGATTGTTTTTATTAGCCCATTAAAAATAAGCAACACAATGAATTTATTAGTAACTTATCATCCATGTGTCTTCTGGCACTGCTGACGTGCTGTTCTTTGGGAATAGGCAGGATAGGAAGTGCGGTAGATTTGTGATTTAACTCGTTTGTTCCTACTTTTTGGAACAGTCACAGGCTGATCACAAAATTATTACCAGTTGTGTAGCGAGCGTGGAGTGCTCCTGTGGGGCTAAGCCATACACATCCTGGGTTCAACCGCGCTGGACAACAGGAGAGAGATTTTCACCTCTACAAGGTCATCTTTTTCCTCCCAAACTATCAAGTTTTTTAAAAAAAGAGCGTAGAGAGAGGATGTTACAACTCATCAGTGGTGGGGGAAACTAAAAATATATATCAGCCAAATTATGTTGGTTTACCATGAAAATCAATAGAGAAGGGGGTTAGAAATGGGATGTAATCATTCAGAGGCAATGCAGGGGAAGCTCAGTCAGCAGCGAGACGGTTGCGTGCTCTGGCCTAATATTCCCCAGGGATATTTCAGAGTTGGGGAAAGCAGCAAAAATCAATTCCTTTGGCATGGAAGACAGGGATGGGCACGAAGGAGATGCTGAGCTCTGCTGAGACTCAGAATGTAGATATTTTTTAAAAATATATCTTCTGTAGGTTAGATGTGTCAATCTCTGAACCAGAACCGGATGAAAAACAGGACACTCTCCCTGCCAGAAAAAAGTCACCCAACTGCTTTAGTTTCATATGTGTTTCGAAGAAGTTCATCTCCAACCTCCTCTCTGATTATTTCCCTCCCCATCTCCATTAAAGACCATGAGGTTTGGCATCCGCAGGAAGAAGGACAAGAACATTGCTTCCCTCTTGCTCTCCTTCCCTGTTGCCGGCTCTCCATGACGGTCATGCCGAGAGCAAATTGCTGTTTGAATCCTTTCCAGGACTGCTTTAGCATTCCCTGTAATTTTCGCGGAGGCTCTGCCGCAGCCCCTGTAATGAAACGTGCTCCCTTGTTGTGGTCAGTGCTACTTTCATCACCCATTTGCAATAAAGCTCCGTTTTTTTGTCCGGATTTGTCAGCACCTTCCACTCCCACCAGCAAGTATTATTTAGGACATTCCTAAAACACATTTCAGAAAGACTTCTCACGGAAATGAAAAGTTTTGCAACTGGTGTCCTTTGACTTGCCAGCTCAGCCCGACGCCCTGCCCATCCCACCAGCCCTGCGAGGGATGCCGGGGGACCCTCCTGCCTCTCTGGGGGGTGTCCACAGTGTAAAACTGGGCTGTATTCCTGATAACCGCTGCTCTCTACCCCAAAATGCCCAGGTCGGACCTGGATGCTGGGCTCTTATTAATTGTCAACCTGTGGTTTCACCTGCCACTGCTCAGGAGCATCTTCTGGATTCAGCCTCCTCCATCCTGGGGCATGGAGCAACTTGTATGAGTGAAATTATGCACGTGTTTGTCCAGGGCTTAGACATTAGCCAGGGAAGACAGATTTGCCATCAGATAATGAATCCAGCTGCCAGAGAGACCAAGGCCCAGCTCTCTGCTCTGCCCAGGTAGGTCTTCTTCAGAGCCACAGCTGGGGGGACCACGTAACAGGGCTTATTCATGTTTCTCTGTTAAGTCAAATATGACTTGACCTGTGTTTGCTTTTAAGGCTCAGAGACTGAAGGAAAACATTTTTATTTGTTGCGAGAAGCAAAGCCAATAAAAACAGGTAGGTAAGAAGCAGCAGGGTGCTCAATGCAGGATGATCTGGTGCTAACTCTGAATTATCTTTTAGACCTCGATATCTTTACTGGTGTTCAACCAAACCAGCATCTTTCTGTACTTTGGTTCATTTCTTTCCCAAAGAAACTTCCACATTTTATTAAGCTCCTTATTAATTTTATTTTCATCTTGGATAAAATGGTATAATTTTAATGAAAGGCAGCAGCTAGAAAAATGCATTTTGTCTTGAAAAAGTCACTTTCTGGTAAAGTACCATTTCCTTATTTTTAAAGCCAGGGTTGTGATAATTTGAAATACTTTGCACAGCCTTTGAGTCCCAAACCTGAAAGCTGTAAAAATATAATTTATTTTATACATGCATGCTGTGGGTTTATTTTTCCAGCTAAGGAATGAGAATACAGAAGCTGGTTTCACTTTTGTGGTCTAATAGGTCAGTGCAGATTTACCATTTTAAACATGTGCAGCCATAAATGCACAACAAAACAAATTGTTGCTGCTGCTGTGATCCAAACCCCAAATTAAAACCAAATACAAATTAGAAATCCCCTTTAGAAGTCTCATCTGTCTAAAGCTGCTGAAATATCATCTTGATGACAGAACTTCTCAGATAACAACAGTGCATAATAGTTGGACTTTTTAGAGTATTTTTACTAAACCTCTTTTTTGTTTGTTTTGAATATCCTAATAGTTAGAGGCATTTTAAAATTTCTGACTCTGTGAGCCATGTGACTGCATGCGAATTTCAGATTACATTGTTTTTTTTCAAGTTAGCTTCCAGCCTTCATCATTTGCAGCAAAGATGTTAAGAAGGTGAAGCTGAAATCTTGAAGACCTGGAGGCAAAAAAAAAAAAAAAAAAAAAAAGAAATTAAAATAAAACTTGAGTTTAAAATGATCTTGTATTTATGTCATGGTAAAGTTTGCACAGTTGAAGTTGGCATCAGGAGACGAGTTAAAAGTAGCACAGTGGAACATTTAAATTCTTTGATGCTGGAAGCTACAGAAAAGCATAAACCAGCCAGCTGGAAACCAGCCCACCCAGCTCACCCTGTCTACAAGAGAGCAGGTCACCCTGGTCCTCCATGGGCACTCGTTTGAAGGAGGTGAAACATGATGGTGTTGCATATTTTATAAAAGGTTCGCCACTGCCTGAAGGGAAGTTTTCCCAAGGAAAGTCGGTTTGACAACCTGTCCTTAGAAAAGGTCTCATCGGATTTATGGGGAATGAAAGCAATGGTGGAGTGCAGAAACAGAGACTACTCAAACAGGCTGGAGAAATAAGTGGTGCATAATACGCTCCTGCAGACTCTTCACAGCTCTCTGGGGAGTTTTGTTTTTCCTGCCCTGGCACCCAAGAGTGGATTTAGAAATGCCAGAGGAGGGAGCAAGTGAGAGGAGGGGCTAACATTGGGGCCGGGGAGGTCCCTTCTGCTCCCACCTCCCCAGCATCTCCTGACACGGGTTTCCAAATGGAGCCAACCTCCCCGACTTCCCTCGGACCAGAGGGGAGCGAGTCACAAAATGATAACAGCACAAGGCTCCCTGGCTCCGGCGGGGCTACGCAAGCTGCCAAGTACATTTTGGGGCCAAAAGTAAAAAAAAAAGTTTGCCAACAAAACCTTGTGTTAACTGACACGACAATGTCCTGATGCGCTGCCCAAACACATTGTGAAGCCCTTTGGAGGTACTGACACTAATGGCTATTCTCCCTGGGCTGTGTCTGTGTTTCAGCCAATTTTGTGATACCAATAAAGTGTTGAAAATGCATTTCTAGTCCTTTCTAGGCACTCTTGCACAAAGCAGAACCGGACACCAACATAACTGCAGGCAGATCACACTCCTGGAGACAAGCTGGCAAGCCACTGAGCAGCAAAGAAACCAATCTTTTTGACGGTCTACAAGGAAAATTGCCAAAAGTCAGGTTTTGTAGCTCGGCTTTGCATAGGAAAGAGCTAAAGGTTCTTGAAACATCCAGATAAAGATGGAGTCGTGCAAGGATAACTTAGTTCACCCTGCAGAGAGGAGGGAGTCAGACGTAACTGAGGTATGGCTTAAGAAGTACCTTGCCATGGTTTGCAGGAGGATGCTGATATTGAACATGGGAGGAACAGAAAAATGGCTCATGGTAACAAGGGCGTGTATGGAAAATGACTGCATCCACCACGGAAATTAAACTTGTTCTTTTATGCCTTTACAACAAGAAGCCTTGCTGCTCTCCATCCAAGAGCAGGAGGGAACCAACATGTGAGATGATGTGTCCAGGAAGGATGATGTTCAACACATCCCGCAAATTGGCTGTGATGGCAGGGGACTGGGTAATGGCAAAGGTAGAAACTCTAATTTGTGGTAGGGAGGAGGGGGCCTGAGCAATCACAGCGCAAATACCTTGACCCCAGCATTGCACAAGAAAACAGAACAGGTTTTAGATGAAAGAAGGATCGAAGATAGAGAGCCAAAGAGAAAATGGGATGTATAGTACCGGATTGATTGGGTCAGTTAATGTAGAATGGTTCTTTGATAAAGTCAGCAATTCTATTTTATTTTTAGGCAGAACAATTGATCTAAGAAGAATCTGCAATGGTGTTACATTAGCATATGCTACCTATGCCCGAGAAGATTGAAACAAGTGTACGAGCTGAAGGCTTGGCAACAAGGGGCTGTGAAGGGCTCACCGTGAAAATGGAAGGAGGAGACAAATGGATTTCCTCAAGCATTGATCATTTCACTCATCTATTCTAATACTCCTGGCAGAAATGTAGGAGTATGCTGTGGTGGGTGACAAGATGAGAGTTGCCATGGTCAATAAAAGTGACCAAAATGCTGGTCAGGAAGCACGAGACAACCTTGACTAGATAATAGAAATGATGTGAAAATGAATAATCAAAAGTGCTCCTTGTGCACCTAAGGAGTAAGAACAGTTATTCCTAATATGTCAGAACAGATTTTCAGGGATGACAAGCCTAACCTATAGGTGTAGGAGCAGTGGTTAAGGGATGGATCAATGCATCGGTCACACTGAAGATATCCAGCCAGATTCAAGCACTAGTAAATCAGGCACGTCAAATCCAGAGGTTAGCTGTTTGGCAGGCAAGAGCTCCAGACTCAGCTGTGGGGCGGGCGTGCAGAGCCACAGCCTGGATGGGATGCCTGGATGGGATGCCTGGGAGGGCTTGCTTACGGCCGCTGTTATTTTGGGTGGTTGCAGTGAAAGGGCTGGTGTGACGTGCGTTAGGAAGTGAAGCTATGACCTCTGCGGTGTGGGCACAGGCCAGCTCTGCTCCTGTCCGGGAGCATCACCCCACCACCGAAGGGTGCACAGGGCAGTGCCTGACGGAGGGTCCAATTTTGGGCTGTTCCTTCATGGAGAAACAGAGTGCGCTGGTCAGAGCAGAGCCCAGTTTCTCTCCAGTATGACGAAGGGACCTTTGCCTGGCCAAACCTTCGAGTGCAAAATACCCACCCCAAATACCTGCCCCCAGCCCGAGCAGGTCTCAGCGCTCGGCAGCATCCCTGCCTGCCCCGCATCCTGCCCACGCCGCAGCCTGCTGTGGGACCTGCCAAGCCCGGGCAGCGCTCCGAGGCAGCTGATGGAGAGAGCTGAGACCGCAAACCCGTAATTATTTAAGATTAATTTGCATGTCTTGTTGGCACTTCATTTTCTGTTAGATTTGCTGGATTAGTGCTTTGATCAGCAGGCAGGGTGCTTCCAGGGCGAGCACGGGCTCTGTATTTGAGCATATAGAGCCGGGCTCTATGCTTGCTTTTCCCCTGCTCTGCATCCTTCCCAGGACCCATGTGCCCGGCAGCGGGTCCGAGCCCCACGCTAATGGGCTCTCCAACCCCTGCCTGGGAGGAACTGAGAGCTTCCAACCCAACTACACAACAGGCGTCCATTTAAAGGCAGCCAAAAGGAAACACGGAGGGCAGGGGAGAGTCTGAGGCCCTTCCCTCGTCAGGAACGCGGGCGGCGGAGTCACGGCCCCGCTGCCCACCGGGGATGCCCGCTCCGTCCCCCCAGCCCCGGAGCCCACGCTGCCGCCCGGCTCTGCTCACGTCCCCTCCGCTTCTCAGTTCACCGCTTCTCATAGTGAGTTTCCTGCTGTTCAAGAACCTGCTTGTCTTTAATATATAACTCTTATTGAATCAAAACCTTCCCTTTTTCAGCTTCACTCCAGGTAAAGAAAATGACAATTAACCTGATTCGGTTGTGAGTTAATTCATTTAATCTCCAGGTGCCCTCAGTCTTGAAATTAATACCCCTAAAACACTGCTAAATAGCGTTCAAATCTGTTCCTTTAATTATGTGTATAATGAAGCTCATTTAGAAAGCAGCCAGCAGGATGGAGATCACACTGCATGTTTTACGCCTTTTTCCCACTACCATCCAAATCACTTTTTCCAGGTTAGGCTGACGCTCAGGACTTCGCTCCCCTGCCCTGGATGCGGCCGTGCCAGCGGCCTGGGGATGCTCTGCCACCCAGCCCAGCCTCCCAGCACCACCTGCCGACACCGCTCCTAAAAACAGCCTCGCACAGCAGCAGGCAGGGCCTGGGAATTTTCAGCTCCGCCAAATACGGAGAAGAAACGGTCTGGGTGGACTCAGCTCGTGGTGTGTTATGGTTTTCCCCGCCATCCACCAGCAGGTAAAGAGGTTTCCCTGGCAGCAATTGCTTCTCATTCCTCCCACCTCTCCCTGTATTAACCTTCCCCTCTGCCGCCCATCAGCCAGGCTCCAGCATCCCTCAAACACTGTAACAGAGTAACGAAATTGAGTCAAACTATTGCTTTCGACCTGATCTCCTCTATAAATCTGCTACTTTGGCTTCCTACCTGGAGGAGGGCTGTGAGCCGGAGAGTGTTTCCACCGAGTCCTCCAGCAAAGTCCTTCCTTCCATCAGCAAGGATGACACTAGGGCTTGGGAAACCTTCTCCCCTGAGGCCAAAACCCAGTAAAAGGACTGAGGATGTACAAATCTTGCCCTGGCCTCCTTTGGCCGCAGCAAGGACGGTGACAGAGCGGGCCAAACGCCTGCAACGGGCTGCAGCCCCGCAGTGGTGGGCAGTGAGGGCAGCACGGGGGCCGAGGCTGAGCCTGGATGCCCCCATGCTGGGGGGTTTGAGCTCCTCTGCCATTGCGGGGTGGCATGCACGGGGTACCTGGGCTTGTGTGCCCTGGTGCAACACTTAGTTTTTTACTTTCACTTAGGTTTTTGGCACGTTAAATGTCTCCTTCCAGGGTTACTTTGGATGAGCATCTCATGTGGGCCATCTCTTACGCACAGGTCACCAAGGCGCCAGCTCGCTGCCACCTCCACCGCTGGCACCAGGAGCTGGGTAACTGGCTTCCCTGGGTGTTTCACTTGGTTTCCACAGGTTGCAACTGCCCAGCTCCTGGAGATGTGTCCTGCAAGGAGCATTCCCCCTGCCACCCCGCGCTGCAGCGGGCTGCGTTTCCAGAGCTTGTTGCTTCCTTGCCTGTTTGTTATGCTTCTGTCTAAAGACTTTGCTGGGGATGCCAGGGTGAGGAAAAAAATACATCCAAGCCCCTTATAATTGGTTCCTGTAAATGGGTTTCAAGCCTGGTTACATCCCTGGCTCAGTCTGACCTAAGGTTTTTCATGCCCTTTCCAAAATCACATTAAAACTGGTTCTCTAAGAACATTCTGGGGCATTTGGTATAAACAGTGCTGGTCTAAAACTGCGACAAGAGGCTCTTTGGTTTTTTTTTAATGTGTTTCCCCGGGGTGTTTCTAATAACGGCACAAGGACCATATTCCTGTGGGAGATGTGGTCTTGCTCTCCCCACTCGCTGCCAGCCCCCAGCTCCCGGGGAGCTTGGCAGTGCCCGGCTGGGCAGCCCGTCCACCCACCGCACGCCTCTCGGCACACCAGCCACTGCCCGGACCCCTCTCCCGGCACCTCTGGGCCCGGCAGGAGCAGGCAAAACTCCGGCATGACCAACACTAAGTTCAGCATCACTCCTCCCTGGTGGCCCGGCATCGCTTCTGCCCACCTCTTTGCTCCATGTGGGTCTACTTCCCTCCATCATGAAATCTTACTGTAGAGACAGGAGGAGGAAGGGGAAGGTAAGCACTTAAAATACAAAATGGATTAGAGATGGGCTCGGGCTCTTCCTGGGGTGGAGGGACCCCTTCCCAGGTGGGCTGGGGCTCCCCCCATCCCACCGCCCGTGCTGGGAGAAGCAGCACAAACAGGGCAGAAGGTTCCGGCGGGGAGCGGGGAGGTGCCGTCCTGGGGGCGGCATCTGTCCCCGTGCCTGTGGGAATTGCATCATGAATGGTTGGCCTGAGGATGGGCAAAGGTGTGGTCGAAGGACATATACCAGACTTAATTATTTAACTTTATGAGGTTGAGGAAGAAGAAAAGCCCTTGTACCATCATGCCCAGCATGAGTCCTTGAAACCAGGGTTCAAAAATCACTTTTCTTAATACGTTCTAGAGAGCCTGCAGCAGTCCTTCGCTCTGTCTCTCACACTGGCACATCCTCCCTTAAGTACACTCACCAACATAAGGCAACCTAAAAAAACCCCTGAAGACTTTTGTGAAGCTTGGCTTTTGTGTTTCTTGTTACGGGTAACTTCACACCTTCACTCAGGAAGCAAACCCAAGTATCTTGTAACTAAATTTTACGGTTGGACTTGATGATCTTACAGGTCTTTTCCAACCTATACGATTCTCTGATTCTGTGCTTCTGTAAATATCACCTTCATGGAGAAGGTTCCCATCCCTTCTGTTGTCTGCTCCACACTTTTAAAAACCCAGGGGATTTGAATAGAGTGTGTCGGGATTTTTTAATTTGCTTTCAGGTTTTTGATGTTTGAAAACGCTCGCCTTCAAGACCTTGACCCCATGGACAGGAGCTGGTAAGGAAGTGAGTGCTGATGACATGGCTCCTGGAGACGGGGATTTAAGGACACTCTGGAGTGTGATGAGAATGGGACCCGTTTCTCCACCAGCTGAGCCTCCCTAGTGCACCATGGACCAAATCCCAGCCGGGGCTGTGTGCCGGGGGCTCCTCTCACCCCAACTCCTTCTTCTGCTTTGCAAAGACACTTTTACAAAGGAAAAAGCCTGAAGGGGAATAAGCCCTGAACCACTCGCTTTTTCCAGGAAGGAGGAAAACCCATTTCTTTCTGGTTGTCTCTGCACCGGAGCGTTTGGTGACCCGGACCATGCTTTGGCATTGACGGTTTCTCCTTACCTTCCCTCAGGTCTCCTCCTGATCCCGGGGGTAAGCGTCACCTTTGCCTGACTCCTCACCCTACCACCAAGCCCCCTTGACTGGCGATCCTGGGTCTGATTCATCTCCTCAATGTTTATTTTTTAGCAGACACTAAAGCTGGGAGAGCCACAGGGCAACCACTGGTGACCAGGACCACATGCTCGCAGGGCACTGGTGGTGGATGGAAGGACAGAAGCCCCTTCCTGGTTGGGTTTTTTCATTTGGTGGATTGGCTGGTTTTGCAGGTGGGATTTTTGGGTTCTTTTGGGGTATTTTTAAGCTTTTTTGGGTATTTATTTATGCTCTTTGGATAAAACAAGTATTTCCCTGCTCAGTAAATCGTCCTGCTTTGTTTAACCATACCCACAGGAGGAGAGGGAAAAGTGACGATGCGGCAGCTCCCAGATACATTTCTTAACCCTTCCCTTTCCCAGCAAAGAAAACTGAGTGGCTCCTTTCCTACTGAAACAGAGACACCGCCAGCGCAGCAGGGAGAGGATGCTCAGAGGATGCTGCGGCTGCTCTCCCCCAGCTTGGTGGCAATGCACCCTCTGATGAAGACCACTGGGGTCTTCACTGGGGTGGCCGTGAGGCTCGGCAGTCTTTAGCATGCTGCCTTGTCACCGGTGCCCACCCCATCTCCTTCCAAGACCAAACCGAGGGGGAAGAAGCTAAGAAGGCAGCAGCTCACATCAATGTGAGCTTGATGTTGGCTAAATGGCCTGTTACAACCCCTGAGACAGTCATGGGTGAAATTCTCATCTCAAAATGCAGAGTCTCGTCAGAAACAGCCACTTAGAAGAGGAGTAATGAAGCAGAGACCGATGCAGAGCCTCACTGAATTGTCCCTTCACTGCTGAGGTTCCACCAAGCCCCGTTTGCACCATGGTGGCTCACGGCAGCCCTCTGGTGACCATGGCCATCATCTTCTAAAGAAACGAGGTGAGTGATGGTGACAGAGCATTGCCAGGCTGTGGCCACGGCATCCTTCCACCCTCCTGAGCCGACCTGCGATGGTACCTGGTTTTGCTTGGGCAGTAAGCAGCACAACCCTGGAGGGGCTCTTGAGTAATACTAATTAATTTAGTCATCTGTTTCGCTGTATCCAAAGTGTTTGTATCCTCATCAATGCAGTAACTTAACTAATAAAGCCAGAGAAACATAGTGGCATTCAAGCCACCACCATCATGCTTATTTTTGTGCCTCATTTCACGTATCTTGCATGCTCAAAATATTTAGGGTTTGATTTGTGTTTAAAAAGAAAAAGGATCTGGCTTCAGCGTGATCTGCAAGGATGCAGGTTTTGCACTGGAGCACTGCAAGTCCTTTCCTTCCCAGATCTAAGTCAAGGTATTCACCATCTCCCGCCTGCAAACAAATGTACTCAACATATTTGTTCCCTGCAATTGATTGGAAAAGAAGAAAAAAAAAAAAAGTGCTTTTAGATCCTAATGCACATCTTTGCAATAAGAAACACCAGGTTCTTGCTTTGAAATAAAAAGGGCTAAGAGACTCTCGCCAGTTTTAATAAATAATGCAAGGAATATTTTGGCTCTGGGCTCATCCCTGCAAGAAGACCTTGTGTCAAGGTTTTGAACCTCCCTGGGACCAGAAAGACAGGAGAGATGCGCTGAGTCACTGAAGGACATCACCCTGTACAAGAAAAACCTTAGTGCAAAGATGCTTGCGAGGGGTTTAAGCAACCAAGATGCAGGCATAGAAACTGCCGGAAAGGATCCTGCCTTCTCCCAGGACGGCCCCTTCATCAGCAGCATTCACTGTGTGAGGACCCATTTCACCTCTCTGAGAGGGGGTAATTATTTCTTGTCAGTTAGACTCAATCACTGAACCCTAAACAGCTGGTGGTAGAGAACCATTTAGCCTCATTTACCACCGTGATAGCCTTTTAGCTCTTCCACATTTCACACGGTCTCTGCCATTTCGCCCATAAATTCTCCTTTAAAAAAAATCATAAAAATTTATGAGGGGAAAAAAAAAGCATAAAATGGAGGCGGCTAAGAGAAAAGGTACTAAAATTTTCAAATGAAGATGAGGTTACGTACCCCCAGCTGTTTGAAGTGCAGTGATTGAGGGTCTCGCTGATGAGGGATGATTACATTCCTCCTGCTCCTCACCCCCATTAAAGGCGACGTGCATCCTCCCTTTCGATATGGCTGATTAACAGTAACGCAGGGAGGACCTGGGAACAACCGCATCTTCCCTGCTTTGATGTGATCCATGAATTTTCCTGACCTTAGTGAATGAAAATAAGCCCTTTCCAATAAGCTAGCACCTTTAAACAGTCTGAAAGGTTTATAGCAATCACAACTGTAGGTATCACTTTGTGGAGAGGCCAGTTTGTGGCAGTCTTTAAGATGAAGAATATACAAAGAAATGATCTCCTCATTCAGTTAAACGGGGTTTGGCTTCCAGGACTGGTTTTGCCACGCAAAAATCCAGGCTAGAAATAGAAAAGGACATATTTACAGTGCAGGGCTTCTCAAACAGCACCCTGGGCTCCATCGACCAAATCCCAGTTGTTTCCCTGGGACCCAGATTTTGCATCCAGCTACTGTTTGCAGAAGTCTCAGTTTCAATAATAAGGTTAATAATGATAATAACAATAATAAAAAGACAAATGATGGGAAGTGACAAAGAATAGACAGAAATCAGGGCCACTGAATATCTGCAGAGAAATCTTAAATCCATCGTGGAGCAAATTCACAGCAGCCCCTCTGTTTTATTAAAGACCTATCTAAGCACAAAGTAGTAAGGATTCAGATGACGAGTGTTCAGAGTGTTATTTGTGATTTGATTTGCTATCAATTTTTCTTAAAGTGTTAGATTTCAGAAAGATATTATAATTTTTTAACAATTAGACCACGCTAGTGAACTAGATTTTGCCTGCATGCAAAATACTTGATGCCAGCCACCACTACTAACATAAGTACTACCCGGAGAGCATCCTACGCTCATGAGTACCTGACCCAGGACCATTTTTTTGTGCGCAGTGCTAAAGAGACACTTCATACTTGAGAAGGTGCCCCAAATCCCTGTGATCTACCTTGGAAAAAACAGCTTGAAGACCCCAGCCTCCTCCGCAATAAGGGCTGTAAGAGCAACCAGGCATCCCAACCCCCTGAATACCTTTTGACCGCTATCAAAACAAGTGGAACCATCGCCTTTTACCTTTTTCTTTCAAGCTTTTAGCTATTTCCCCAGCCCTCAAGCCCTGCAGAGTGGGATCCACGTTAACTAAGGCTGTGGAAGCGCAGAGCATGGTGTCACGCACCTGACTCACTGCATAGATGCATGAAGGAAAAACTTGCAAAACCGCTCTCCCTCTGTTCTTACTAGCTTTGCTGCAAGGAAAGATTGTGTGATGCTGTACAGGAATATTTAAGTTTTGGAAGACACAGCCTAATTTGTTAGCGACCCAAGAAAACAGGATTGGAAAAGGCTGCTGGGGCTATTTAGTCCATCCTCTCACTGTTGTCTTAAAATCCTTCATATGGAAGTAGAATCCTCTCATCAGTAATTTAATGAAAAGTGGTTGTTAACTAGCTAACAATTAGTGGAACACGGGACTAGAATCAGAAGAAATAGAAATGCTCAGCTCCCAAGTCCTTTCCGAAGCATCCCCAATGCTGACCGCATCTCCACAGAATGATTTTCCTGGGTTAGCATCTTTACTTTTTCACCAGTTGAAGGCGTTCCCTCCCCTGGGATCTTTTCAAAACAGCACGGACGGGTGAAAATATTTAATGTATATTCAGCAATTACCAGAATTGACATTTGAAACCAAGGAGCAGTGGCACCGTGTGACCAGTCAATTCTCATTGAACCCATCTAAGGGTGTTTTCTGCAGCTTAAGCCCTGGTCTTTGAAAGGCTGAACATGTAGAGCAAAAGCAGAGAAAATCTTTGATAGCTGAAGCGTTCAAAAATCTCCCTAAAATAAATATTCACAAAGGGGTTTCTACTTAGGGCAGTAGGGAGGTGGTTGATTGGGTTGTTATTTTGAAGTCCGGCACTAAATCTTCATGCTACACATACCAATAGTTCAATTCTGGAAGTGCCTGACCCATCCATGCTAAAAAGGCAGTCATCTTTTTTCTCATAGTTCACCACATCTGTAGATCAGCTATCTGCAATTAATTCACTGCTCTTTCTCTTTTCCCAGTGATGCTTACAGCAAAAATCCTTATTTATTAATACCAGAGTGCATGCTCTTGCACTTTGCAAGATTAAATTTAATCTCACCTCTATTAGAATAATTCTCTAGCTCATCCAGTTCCTCTAAGATGCTCCAATTCTCCTCCTCATCTGAGCCCTCCCTCGTGCATCTCCCAACACGCTTGGTGAGCACACTCCAACTCTTCCTGCCCAAATCATTACAAATTAATTAAGGTCAATCAAGACCAATTTCTGAAGCACTCCACTTCTGAGGCACCTCAAAATTTGATTTTAAAGGTTTATTTGTACCTCCCTTGGTCACTCCCTTTCCATCCCTTCATTAACTAGTTTTTAGCCCCATTGAGTTCCTCCATCACTTTGCAGCTGTCAGCTTTCTAATTCTCAAAAATCTAATTCTCTTTTTACCAGTTCATCAGCTGGAAATTTTAACTTCTAAAGACCACAGGGACTTTTACGCCCGATCCTAACCTGTGCTCTCAAAAAGGGCGATTGTTTTTCCCCTGTGCTGTGCAATGGTTAACCCCTTCAGTTTATTGCAAGAGTGGATGTTGTGCTCAGCGGTGCATCAACTTCGCTAAAACACAACTCATGGCCCAGGACTGCAGATCAACAGAGGCAGGGAAAAAAGGTACAGAGAAGCCAGGAGATAATAACTCATCAGGTTTGGGTTTTGAAGGTTTTTGGTGAGGTTTACTTTTGCTTGGAGCTTTCTGTAGAGATGTGGAAGAAGTGATGCGGAACAGGTGATGCTGCAGTCAGATGGATTATCTACAGTGTGCTCCTATTGTTAATTCAAAACAAAATCACAAGTTGAAAACTAAGCTGGAACTGTGTAAGCGAAGATGGTTATTCTTACATTGCTCACTATAAAAATCGCTGCATCAGAGGCGGTTTTCTTTACCTCGATGAGCTTTCTAAGGTCACTGTGTTGCTGGTTACTAGTATGTCTTCTATGGGGGTACGAGCAGAAATGAACAACTTGGAGTATCATCGGTCTGCCCCAAGATAACGACGTTCCCTTGAGATCTACCCCCAGTAATGATCTGACATGCTACTAATGCTTCACTGAAAATGTACATGCTGGATCACAGGTAGCCACTTCAAGTGATACCAGGGCACTAGTGGGATTTTTTACATTTAACTTTGTGAATAATTTTATCAAACTTTTAAAAAACCCTACGAAGTGCAAGACAGCCACTTTCTTGATAGAGGCCAATTCTGACCTCTTTTCTTGATACATAATATGCCATTAGGAAGGAATTAGACTTCGTTTATGTTGATATAATTGTGTTCAGAATATAATTTATGGTGACCATACTGAGCTTGCCGAGAGCTGCTCTATGTCATAAATTAAGACAGGCAATATTTGAAAGTAGAGATATTTTATTAGATGTGTCAGTACAGCTGAAGAGAAGCAGAAAAGCTTTTACATTCAGAAGTTTTCCTCCTATATCTACGTGATGAAATCCTTGTTAGCCTCCAGACCCTTTGAACTAGCCACACAAGCACAAGCCCCGTTTACCATCACCTATCCTCAGTCACTTGTTTTCCCATCCGGGGCACCTTTGCACAGCTCTGAAAGAACCCCACCCTACGATGCTGATGTAAGAGTAGGGGCCTAGAGATGCTACCATAATAAAAATGGTAAAATAATATGGTATGTGAAGCTTTTTCTGACAAGTTCGATGTTCAAGTTGTACATCAAGCGACAACAGAGGAAACATGATGAAGATCAAGCTTTATTGACATATTTTAGGTACAATAAATATATTCACATGTTGACATTTTAAACATGGAATTACATGTAAAATGAACTTGTACATGAGATCATCTTTGTGTTTCCATTTTTACATTCACTTAAATAAGTACGACAAAGATCTCTTATGCAAGCCAAGGATTTGGTATAGTTCAGTGTTACATTCAAGAAATTAGTAGTGAACACCTTGTGCAGACGAGGCTGTAGAAAACATGAGGCAGACGAACTCCCAGTGGAGTCAGTATGATACAGTCGGCTGTTGAATTTATATCCTGAACTGCTAATAAACAAACTCTGTAATCCAGATTAGAGCAATACATTTGAAGTGATTCTCAAAACACCCAAATACAGACATTGTTTAAGACTTTACAGGTTAGGAAGGATCACATTCAGTAATAGTAATAGGAGGTAGAATCGTGTCGACAGTGTTCGTATTTCTACGTGGCGATAAAAAAAAGTACTATTACTATCACTGAATTCAAGAACAGAACTCCTGAAAAAGTGAAAAGGATAAAAGAGTTGTTAATCCTGTTACGCCTGGCTTGCCACAAATGCTAGAGCATGTAAACAAAATGTTTTAATTCTCCAACACGGGTAAAACTGCAAAGCAAAACTGTTAAGTGATGCTTCTCCAGTGCTTTGGGATAGGCAGCATCTCCTAAGGTGCGATACCTGTAAAAGCAACCTCAACTTCATGTACCAAAGTCTGCAAAGAAAAGTACAGTATGATGTGCTTTCAGGGTGGGAGATCTAGGCTTCAGGTATCCTCAAAAGAGCTATAAGAACAGAAAACAGAGCAAAAGATTGAGTGCAGTGCACTCAGATAGGAAAAAGTCCGGAAAGATGAACAGAGAGTGAAAAGAGCAGGAACATAACAAGGATACAAATATCCTTGTGGGAATGGAAAAATGGGGGCAAATGAGATGGAAACGAAGTAAAGCATAGGGTAGAGGCAAAGGGTACCACAGGAAAAAAGAAAGTTGACTTATTCTAAGGGCACTTTGTATCAATAAAAATTGTATGCAATGGTACGGAAGATCAGCTGTGAATAAATGAGTGTTAGCATCTTGTTTTTGCTGTATCTGTAAGTGAAAATGTGTATTAATTAGAAGTTAAACTGTTGAAAGACATTTCACCGTCTGAAAAAGAAATCCTGCAAAAAAATGGTTTTGTTATTATACAAATAGAAATAAAACTGTAAGGTTCCAAAGTCAGCCTGACAGACACTAGGAAAAAAATACAATGCATATTAAAAAACCATTAGATGCACACAAAGAAAATCCTGAACCACTGAATGAACATAACATTAATAAAGCAGTGTTTTAAATCGTGATCTTCCAAGTGACTAAACACAACATTGCAATACAGCTACATTTAACTGTACACAGGTTCTTTTACAACAATATTCTTAATCTGAAATACCGTTTAAAATTATTTAGATGGTAAAAGGTGCTTAACCCGAGTGCTGTTACATTAAATAAAAGCAGTGTAACCTGTTGAAAAACAGTGTGTATATATAAAGCCCATTTCCAGTTAGTTAGAAAAATCAGTGCATCCAACCAAGAAATGAGAAAGCAACACAGGCACCTAAAAGACCCAGTGAGATTAACTCTTCCCTTGAGGTTTTCTTTAGCGCAATAAAGGACCACACTTTCCACCAAAATAAGCACAGAAGTAGAAAATGGAGGTGTTTTTTTAAATTAAAAAACCCAACCCTGCAAAAAGCAGTGTTATAAAGAACAAAATGATCCTTCCCAACCATATTATACCAGAAGATGGTATACGTAAGGATCCAATATGAATCAGTGTTTTTGTACACAAGACCCTGTGCTCATGTGGATAATAAGTCATCTCCATGATTAAAAATCAGGTTACAAAAAAAACCTTACACAAAATCCTTAGGATTTGATACTAATTGCAGATAAAATACTTTCAAGTATTATGTTTATGAACTAATTAGAGGTTAAGGCATGATTTAAGGTAACATTGAAACAAAAGCTCTATGTTACCCTAAATGACCTTTATAATATTGCTAACTTTCTGCAATCTGTTCAGTATGTCTCCTTCACATTTAATTTCTCATCCAACATGCTGCTAAAAAAAAAATAAAAGCACAAAAAATAATTAAAAAAAAGGTTTGTGTCTCTCTGAACAAAAATGCCTTTTTGACAGTGAACAGGTGAAGCCAGATTTCTACCTTCGAGAATCACGACTCACGTAAACACAGTACTACGCAAAGGACAAGAACAACACAATACTACGCCAGAGAACAAATCCAGGATATCTCCCGAGTTAGACAAAAAACAGGCAAAAAAAACCCCTCCAAGGAATGAAACCCCACACCCTCCTGCCCACCCTCTCACCCCAGCTCTAAGGGCAACGCACCCCCACACACACATACAGACACACAGTTACTGTGTGTAACTATAGGAAGCGCTTATAGCAGCTTCCGGGAAAATCACACAATTCCAAGCTAAACAGATAAAAGATACTATGTTAAAAAAAAAAAAATCTAAAAAATTCAGCACCAAGTAAAAGGTTTTTTCTCAGTCCAAGTAGCTAGATAATGTTAAGAAAAAACGATGAAGACCCTCAAGGTTATTCTGAAATAACCCACAGTTTTATAAAAAAATCTCTCATATATATCCTTGCAGTGGAAACCTAACATCAAAGAACTAAAATGCTCAGTCTGCTTGGCATTTTAATGGCTAGAAGGACTTTTTTAACAGAAATTTGGAAATCTGAAGTGAATCTTCAGATTTAAACTTGGGAATAAACTAGGTATCTGAAGATACTTTACAGAAGGGGTGCCAGTATTTACTCTTCTTTCCCAAAGTCGTACTGGAGATGTATGTGGGCCAAGAACAATATCCCTGTCTAAATTTACTCTCTACCACTACTTAGAGAAAAACATTTACATGGCAGCTCCTCCAGCTATGAAGATGCTATGGATCTGTCCTCCTCCTGCCTAGCACCAATTATACCGAGCTTTTCGAACACTGCACATCGTTCCCATCATACAGTATATGTGCCACATCAGTTGCTAACATTGTGATGAACCAACGTGTTACACGACCAACTTGAATTATGTGTAAAGCCAAAATATCCCCAACTTTTGAGAACAATATTACATGACAGACCTAATTTGTACTTGTACAGCACAATGGAACGAACCTAGGAACCCCACGCCTCGGTCTGACAGTGCACTGTATTTCCCCTCAAAAGTTGAAGAACAAAGATTTTTTTTTTTTTTTTAATAAAAAAAAAGTAGAACATTCTACTAAAATACCACAGATCACATGGCCAATCCAATCTTTTAGTCAAGGCAAAATATGATTACTTATAAAGTGAATTCTCCAGTGCTCAAGATGAAAACAAAGTAATTTTGGAAAAAAAAAAAAAAGTTGGCTGCATATAATCACCTACTGAGTTGCCTATTAAAATCATTATAAAATTATGCTAATAAAAACTGTGAACAAATAATACACAGATCAGGATATATGTATTGACTTACTAGCATCTTTATAAAAATTTGAAGATATACACAAAAACACATCAACATTTATGGAACTGTATCCATTAAACTTAGGTAAGACAACACAAAAAACTAACAAATAGCTAAGATGTGGTTGACTGTAAGCACTTTGAGTAACATTTTAATTTTAAAAGGTCAGTATTTACATACTACATTAAATGCCTTTTTTTGTTTTGCATTTTGCGTCATATTTTGAATGCATGATAAAGAAAGAACAAGATAATGGTTGCAACAGATCTTCCAAGAAAGTTAACTTAAGATGCTCAGATTTAACTATGTGCTGAAAGAGAACATGGCAAGAACACGTCTGTCTAGCTTTACCTCTACTTCCTTTGGGGTTTTTTGGGAGGAGACGACAAATGGATCTAAGAGAGCTGTATTGTCCAAACTGATCATTGCCAAGAGATCCACTTTTAAGTTGGGATTTGAGAACTAACAAAACACAAACATTTTAACAAATGACTCACCTAATTGCTACTTTTGCTACTGAGTTTAAGATATGAGAGAGATATGGGGACAACACAGGGCGTGAGTACGTATGTATGTGTATAATAAAATGCATATAGACATACATACATATGGTAAGTTTACATATAGTAAGATACCCAGGTACTGCAATAAGCAGCTAAAATCACCACCAGCGATCTGCCCGTACTCTGTCTATGCACAAACAATAATCTACTGCAACCGCTTTTAAAGGGGATGCATCTAGTCATTAAACAGGCATTGCTTACGTTGCCTCCTATATTTAAATAGATCTGAGGTGATTTCATGTCTTTATTCCAAAGCCACACATTTGTCTCAAAAAAAATTTTTTTAAAAACCCAACTGAATAAAAATTGTTAAAACTTAAGCTGGCTGAACCTCAGCCTCTTTGGGATGGATTCAAAACCCAAAGCAGGAGCGTTTCTACAAACTTCTTTGACTTTTGAATCAAACCCATATTCTTAGGCTCCAAGAAACCCTCTAACCCCAATAACATTTGCTTCTGACAGGACAGCTGATCAACTGCAGATGTTCCTACTGCTGAACTCAGCTGCTGGCCTGTCTGGCATTTGCATCTAACCCAGATTTCCAGGCACGCACTATTATCGCTCTACTCCGAGATGTCTTCCCATCCTTCTCGTTACAGAGAAGCTGCTCCCTAGCAGTGGGATGCATAACTGTTTAATGACTTGTTTTAAAGATAAGCATTTATTTCTTAAAAATAAAAATTACATAACCTGCGGAGGCAGCGTAGGGGTCCTAGTGCTCACGATGTGAGGAGTTAACAGCACGTGGCGGAGCCGGTCACCGCGATCAGCTCGCATGAGTCTTCACGGTCAGCTCCCACTGGGCGCTTCCTACCTGCAGCTCATTCTCTGTCCTGGGCTTGGGTCTACCCTGCAGCACTAACAGCACTGTATGTATAGTATTTGTGCTGGATGTTACTAAGTATTACGCATAAATGGGGAACTATACAGACGGGTGTAAAACTCACTTCCACGCAAAAATTCTCATGATGTTACTGAGTCTCATCACTAAGTTGCAAATGGGCTTAGAGTAGTCTTTAAATTTTTTTCCCAGTGCAATATTTCCAAAGTACCACATTATTCTGTATTATTTCAATGAACAAAGAGCTGTTTTATCTAGAAGACTTTTGACAGTATTTATTATTCAATCATTACTTTTAGTAACTTCTACTTAATTGAAAATCTGGACCAAAACTGTAAGAAAGCCAATTAGGTCTTTGTGACTTGGTTACCATTAAATCTTAAAAAAAAAAAAAAAAAAAATCTATGCTACTATAAACTTGCTTAGTTCATCCTTCCACGCTTGGCATGCCTATTTTGGACCCCATTCGCAGCCATTGCATTACATACCAATAGTGTTCTTCTGCGGTCAACTCAGGTAACAAACCTATAAGGTTTCTGTAAGTCCCCCCATTCAAATCGTACGTGGAGTGCTTAAGAGTACTCCTAAAATAAAGGATGAAGCAAAAGCTCACAGTCTAAAAACTAAGGAAATGTTCATAAAAACTGGAATCCAATATAAAGATGACATTTTAATAAGTTTATTCAAAAGTAACTGAAAAAAATTGTTCCTTTGGCAACACCATCTAGATGGTTCTAACCAAAAGGAAGTATTACGGATTTTACTTCGAATAAAATATAAATTCCTTAATGTTTGCACGTAATTTTTGGGAACTGCAACGTTCACCAGCAGATTCACAATGTCCTTATAGTCCTGTATTTACCGGGAACAACACATCAAACCAAGTCCTTTCAGTTATGGGTTTCTTATGGTTCAGCATTAGTCACAAAATAAATCTCAAAGAAAAAAAACTAATCAAAATAAAGCATAAGGCAATCATGAAACGCTAGCCCAAAAGAACTATCAGGAATTCACCACTCTTCCTGTGTAACATTTCTGAAGTGAGCCACCAAATATTTCTTTTTCCTTGTATCTGGCAAGGTCATTTAAAACAACCTAGTTACAACTTGGAGTTCACTACCCCATGATGCTACTGAAGGGCAAAGATCCTCGTTTTTAAAAACCAAGGGAAAATACAGCAATGTTATTCCTACGCAGGGTTTTATGGAATAAGTGGAGTTGGAAGGAGAAGATGGAAGTCTGTGTTGGAATAGAAAAATGCAAAGACAGACTTAACTTATTTACAGAGATCAAAACTACAATTTTCCAGTGTCACCTCCAAAGCTTCTCAGCATACTGCTATTCAGTGAAGTAGACCACGCTTAAATGTATGCAAGAATACCTTCTGTGCTCTCAGATACACAACGTAACTAATGTGTTTTGTTTAGAAAAGTGAGTTTTCATTCAAATACCTCGCACTGAAGATAAGAGCAACCATTATCAAATATTCTTTGCTATGAAGAAAGTTTTTAAATCTTTCGATGTAAACGTTCTCTCTCAAGTCACTGTGGTCACACAGTAGGATCTTGAAGAACAGTGTCTACATGCATTGAAAGCATTTTGAAAAAAAATCTGTAGTTCCACGTGGTTACAACAGAACGCGAACAAACCAAACAGAAATTCCACCTTTGCAGATCCTCTCAAGTTCAGCTCTTCTGAAGGACACCTTGCTGCTTTCTGTAGTTCAACATAGCAATTAAAGACTAAGCTGAAAGGTTTCACAACCCGATGGTTTTGCCACTGTGTCTTGTGTAGCTCCACAGTATGCTTCTGTTAGTGTCAGGGTTTCTCACAGCAGACATCACTCAACTATCAGTGCCACGTTTATGTGGGACAGATCTATCATGTGCCTGTTAAAAGAAATTTAAAGCTGGTACTCAAACTGATTCTAGGGGTGGAGAACAGACAAGGAGGTTCTATGAAGGTCACTAATAAAGAGACGCTTGATTGGCTTAAAAGAAACATTGAGCAGAGGAGACTGATTTAATCTTTTATAGGGAGGGAAGGAACCGAGGCGGCAGCAGCAGCGCTTAATTATTTACCTGTGGAATTTCTGTTGAAATGCTAAAGCATGTGCTGGCTCCTTAAATTTTGCTATGGCTTTCCGTTGTTGAGGAAGCATCTGTAAACTCTGCAGAGACAAAAAAGCCAAAATATATTTTTAGTATTCACTTAAAGTTCCCTTTAAACTAATTTTCCATCAAACCCATTGAAATTTTGTCATTTCTTTTCTCAGAAACACTTATTGGTGTCCAGGGAATGGAAAGAGACCTCTGAAACTGCAGTCAGGGACGCGGCTGAAGAAGTTTGAGCTCATGCATTAAGCAACTGCACTAACCGGAAAATCCAGACCATCACTGGTTAAGCAAAGGCAACAGCTCTTCAGTTCAATCCATACAGATGAACCAAACCCTGCAGCCAAACTCCCACCAACTGAATGAGAAACATTCAGCTGGGCAGAGCTCAGCTTCACACACAAGCACCTCGGAGTCATTCACCTGATGTATATTAAAGGATTGGGGCTTTCCACAGGTTAAACAGGACAGAAATAAGGAAAAAAGTGTTAGGTTTTGACCTCGACTGTATATCCTCACACTGTTTTAACAAAAACAAGTGGCCAGCTTTTGACAGACACTAACCACCACACGACCCCGATGAGATGCCTTAGGTCACCACTTCCAAGTCCTCTTAGTAATAGGAAACCACGTACCACACATCTACCCAGACAAGTCCATGGGATATGTGCTTCCCATACCATGAGAGCAGCATTTCACAATGCTGTAACTATCAAAAAAACCCTGTGTAGCATTGAGCAAAACATATAGCAAAACTATAGCATGCCTCAGCCAGGGCTTTGGAGAACTCATGTCCTTGCTCCCTGTTACAGCAGAAAAAGTCCAGGCAATGCCAAGATCCCGGAGAGTGGTCCTGTGATTCCATTATCTCACAGCAGCTTTTGGATGTTTAATGGCCTACACTGCAGCACATTCAAGACAGAATTGTTCTGATTCAGCATCCAATTTCCAATTATTCTTATGCCTTTGGATGCAAAATTAAAGAATTCCTAACATCTCTCTTTTCTGTGCATAAGTTTCTACATAAAGCCAATCCAATTTTGTACTGAGCTTTATACATGTATGTACAGATATATGTACACACACACGCACATATATAGGAACCTTAAAACTTTCCTAGATTTCATTATAATCTCCTGGTGGTTATGTACAAACGTAATTCTCTGCTCCTGCATCTCTCCTGGAACTCAGCAGCTTCCCCCCACATTTGGATGATTCCAGCACTCTGATGGTCAGTCTCCAGGATTTTAAGTTCCACCTGCAAGAACTCTGTATCATCGTCTAGACTATTAAAAAAGGCACCACATATCTTTACACAAACAACTATTCCTTGGCAAACTACATACAACCCCCCTCGTTGATACATTTTAAGGGTGACATACTTTGAAATCTTAGTGAAAGAATTTTTAATTCAACTAGTGTGTTCCCTGTTCATTCAATCTAATGCAGCATTTTAACCAAGATGTCAAATGCCTAGATGAAATTTGCTATTAAAATTGCCTACTTATATCTTTTTTGAACAGGTAAGACTCTCATTGATAAGATGCTTATTTAACAAGAGCCATGGCACCTGATAGTCATATTTTCTTGTTTCTAAGCCTGACAATTCAGCTCTAGGCTCTTTCTGTAACTTATCTATCTGTGATTTTGAAGTCATTAATTTTGGCAGTAGCTACGTTGCACCTTCTTGTAATTGACAGGAAGGTTCCCTCTTGCCAGGAAAATCACAGAAGTTTAATATTTCCACCACTCCTGTGACTTCAAAGTGAAAGCTCAGGAAAAGTTAAAGGATTCAGCAAACCTGATAAGCTCCATTGAGTTATTTGCACTGTATAGTTTTTGGAAAGCTGCTGTGAGGGAAAGGTTTAGCTAAGTCACTGCAACTTCTTAGTTTCTGAGCTGGTAGGAATGGGATTTATTTTTAAAAAACCAAAACACTTGGCAGATGAGTTTTGGGTTTTTTTAATCAGAAAGCTCTTGACAAGGTTAAGCACATTTTACCAACAAGAATACGATCATGCTGCACAAAGCATCAATGAAAGACCTTGGACAAAGCTCAGTGCTCTTCCAGGTTATCTGCTGGAGTGGGTAAAGAGGTGCTGAAGTTTGTGTTCTCCTTGACTGACGTCTCTTTATTATTATTTATAGAACTGTATCTAATACACATGCTCTTGACACCACTTTTCTGGCTAGAAAAGGATTAAGGAAGTCCTAGTGCTATGGACTAAGTTTTGAAGACTAAGAATTAATCACAGCCATTAAATAATGAGATTTAGAAACAAGAGACTTGTAAGAGTTTAAAAAAAAAATCTCTGAACTTCAATTAAAAAAAAAAAAAGAAATCAAGAGAAGTAAATCTGGTTCTTTTGTTCCTTTCAAAGAACTTGAAACTTTTAATATGAGAAAAACCTGTTTGAATCACTGAAAGGACAAATATTCCAGGGAACAGTGGGACAAGAGGAGCCGGAAAAGAACCCAGAGACACATCCCTTCAGCTCTACCCGGCACGTCCTGCTGTCACCTGCTTCTCTCCCCTCTCCTGAACCATCTCCAGCCCTCCTGCGGACAACTGATCCTCACAACAACGTCAGGTCTCGCTCAACTACCACAGGAGATTCTCCCAATGCTTTATGCTCCAGACCCCTGTTGTGATCAATTGAAGAAGAGAAGCTGCATTTAGTGACTTTTGCTACAATAATTGAGCTATTATTGTATTAATATTCTTGAGATGCACAAAAGCAAAATCTGATTTTGCAGTTTATACACCAATAATGATAAATTATTAAGAAGCTGCTTGGTAATTAAAAATTGACTGAAGGAAGACATTCTGGTATAGCGCAGACTTATTAGGGAAATTAGGCAAAGTATCTAAATCTTATTACAGACAACTTATTTATACTTTCGTATGAATTAAAGTTTATTGACTGACTAGTTTGGATATTATGTCACAGCCTGTTCTTACATTGTATTACTGCCTTATTTTCCTAAGCAAAAAAAAAAAAAAAAAAAAAAGGCAATCAAAACACTAAATACATTTTCATTTTAATACTCAATTGCTTTGGCAACAAGGCATCAATTCTTGGATAAGTCTATGGAAAAGCATCTTTATCAGATTTAATTTCACTTGTCAGTACGAACTGTGGAAACAAAAAGCCAACCCATCTGATCCTTCGCTGAACTGCCTAAACACCACCCATTACACAGCCCAGGGGTAAGGCAGCAACTTCTGGCATCAGGGTCTCCTCAAGTACTGCAGTTACACATGTCTATGCTTTAACAAGAGAGAGAAGGATTGCAAAACAAAAGAATAAACTAACACTACACAAACGATACTTCTCCAGTTGGAAACTGTCCAAAAATTTTTAATTCAAATGGTTTTAACACAAATTCTCAGCCACCACTGCGCTCAAACTATGGTAGTGAATATGATGCAGAAGCACTTCATGTTTGCTTAGGTATATTAGGTATATGCAGCTTATTTAGGTATAAAAAAAAGTTCTGGTTTTGTTTTAACAAGAAAAAAGACAATTACTAAGCTAAGTTACTTCGACAATAGAACCACTAGGGCCTGAAGTACCACCATAAATATCTTTGCTGACAAAGATTTTTAATATCTCAACATAAATCGTGACCTACATTGTGTTTTCAAACAAATCCTCATCTATCATGACTTGCAAGTATGACTGTTATTCATTCTGCTAACAAAGATCTCTTGAAAATTTATGTTCTGATTTTGGGACAATATCTACTTACTTGCATTACTATTTAAACCCCAAGTTTTATGCTTAATGATGTTGATTGTCAGGCACACAACAAGCAGGTATGATTTTGCCAGAGCGTGTAGGTCCTGAGCTGCTGCTATCCCACCCTGAGCAGGTGGGTTATCAGTTGGACATACAAACTAGTGTTCCACTTCAGTGGAAACCTGAAGTAAAATAACTACATACTCATCCTACTGGACTACTTCTGTCTCCTTGAATTCAGGATGATATGCAGTTTAGAGCTGATCCCGCATTTGGATGATGTTAACAGTGATAGTCTGAAGAAAACACTTTTTTGTGTAACCTGTGGAATTTCATTAGCTCAAAATGTTGTTCAAGGCATTATCTTAAAGACTTACTTCTCCAGCTTCTGCTTTTGTTGATTCCAAATACACATGCTAGGAAAATACATGCAAAATTAATTAATTTTGTGTATCTTAATCATGCTACCTTGCTAGTTTAACACAAATTTTTTCACCTTTTTTGCATTATTTGGCAGCCTTTTTTCTCCAGTGATAACATTCAGTATTTCTAGCATCCATAACATTCTTGGATAGCTTGAGTGCTCGCACATTCACTACAACATGATCTTGAAATAGCCTCCTAGAAAGCTGTTAGTTTTGCTCTTTCACCAATCAGGCTATCGGTTGTATTAGCCAGCTTACTTGTAAAGAATGCTCTAATAAGTTTCCAAAATTATTGGTACCACTGTCTAATGTATTACATTAATGTAAAAACCCATACATGTGCAAGCATTCATCTTTCATTTTTAAAGTAAAACCTGAAGTACTGCATTAGCTATCATAGAGCTTGCATAAAAATAGATGCTCACCTATAACGTTTTCAGCATTATTTTTGTTTCCCCACAATATATCTAATTTGTATTTCCAAAACAATACTGCATATCCAGATAGATTTAAACTTTTGTGATTTCTTTTCATACTGCCTAACTACTTCTGGAGAAGATGTTATAACACGTTAAACAAAAGTTTCACTGAACAAAAGCTCTTCTTGCATGATTCTCTATGTAACTAAAATAACTAACCTAGTATTTGTATGTTTTTATCTACTGACCTTGTTTGTTTACTTTTGAAGTTAATGACTTTGATTTGAAATTACTACATGTTCAGGGACAAGGGGTTTTTTTAGTTAGTATCTAATAACATGAACAGAAACTACATGATTTTAAAGGAAGCAGTTAAGTCTTATTTTTGGACTACCGACCTTGATGGCTGCTAAAACTTCCATGTGAAGCATGAATGGATGTCTCCTACAAATCACCATAGGAGAAACCTTGAAACAAGAACTAACCATAACAGCAAGAGGCTGGGAAGATCACTGCCAAAGTAAGGTGAGAAAAAATACAGATCTGAGAGGAAAATAAAAGAAATCCTCAGTGTGTGACAATTAGTAGGAAGCACAACAATTTTTAATCGTGAAAAAATATTTCTGCTTGACAATGTTTAACATGGGCAAGATTTACAAAATTCTAGTTTGCTCAGAAAAGGTTTTGTTCATCATTTGAACCAACAAAGCCGAATGGACCTACAGCAAATTTCTGCAAAAATATCAGTCCTTCGTGAGAAGTGCTAGCCCTCCTGCAACACCACATTTCCAATAATACTACAAGGATCACTACAGGGGACCATGGCAGTGATCTGTTCCAGGTTCAAGTCCTTAACAGCTGGTGCTACAGCTGATACCCAAGTGCCACAACACAAATGTCTTGCATACTATTGGTGGTAAGTTGTTTTTAGAAAATCTAGATGACTTCTGGTTTGTACTCTAAGGCTTGAGTAATGTCCTACTAAATGCATAACTGTGTGTTACTTAGAGACAGATGCGTTCAAATCTCTATTAAATACTTCTTTCAAAAATGTTCAGATACAGTGAGCACCACAGATTAATGGCATTTTGTGATGGGTTGACCCTGGCTGGACACCAGCTGCCCACCAAGCCCCTCTATTGCTCCCCTCTTCAGCTGGACAGGGGAAAGAAAATACAACGAAAGGCTCATGGGTCAAGATAAGGACAAGGAGAGATCACTGAGCAATTACCATTATGGGCAAAGCAGACTCGACTTGGGGAAATTAACTTAATTTATTGCCAATCAAATCAGAGTAGGTTAATGAGAAATAAAACCAAATCTTAAAACACCTCCCCCCCCCCCCCCCCCCCTTCTTCCCAGGCTCAACTTTACCCCCAAATTCTCTACATCCTCTCCCCGAGCAGCACAGGGGGACAGGGAATGGGGGTTGCAGTCAGTTCATCACACGTTGTCTCTGCTGCTCCTTCCTCCTCAAGGGGAGGACTCCTCACGCTCTTCCCCTGCTCCAGCGTGGGGTCCCTCCCATGGAAGGCAGTCTCTACAAACTTCTCCAACATGAGTCCTTCCCACAGGCTACAGTTCTTCATTAACTGCTCCAGTGTGGGTCCCTTCCATGGGGTGCAGTCCTTCAGGAGCAGACTGCTCCAGTGTGGGTCCCCCATGGGGTCACAAGTCCTGCCAGCAAACCTGCTCCAGCGTGGGCTGTTCTCTCCACAGGTTCACAGGTCCTGCCAGGAGCCTGCTCCAGCATGAATTTCCCACAGGGTCACAGCCTCCTTCGGGCATCTGCCTGCTCTGGTGTGGGGTCCTCCACGGGCTGCAGGTGGAGATCTGCTCCACCATTAACCTCCATGGGCTGCAGGGGGACAGCCTGCCTCCCCATGGTCTTCACCACGGGCTGCAGGGGAATCTCTGCTCTGGCACCTGGAGCACCTCCTCCCCCTCCTTCTTCACTGACCTGGGTGTATGCAGCCTTGTTTCTCTCTCATAGTCTCACTCGTCTCTCCGGCTGCTGTTCCGCAGCAGGTTTCCCGTCCCCTCCCCTTCTTAAATATGTTATCCCAGAGGTGCTACCGCTGTCACTGATGGGCTCGCCCTTGGCCAGCAGCAGGTCTGTCTTGGAGCCGGCTGGCACTGGCTCTATCGGACACAGGGGAAGCTTCTAGCAGCTTCTCACAGAAGCCACCCCTATAGCCCCCCCGCTACCAAAACCTTACCATGCAAACCCAATACACGTTTCTGAAAAAGTAATTCAGAGTGTTGGTTTTTAGACCTGAGATATTATCACAAAGAAGCTAAGAGCATCAGAGAGGTCTTCATATGTTACTAATGACAGCTGTTCTCTCATTTTCAAAGAACACATAATACTAAAGTAATCCTTAGTCTTATGATCTCTGTTATAATGATAAAAGTATGAGTCTATCTTTCCCAAAGTATCACGTCTCATTAGGAATTTGATCTGAATTTAGTATTATTCCATAACCTACTGATTTTGAAAGGCCAGTTGGGGGAGGCAGGGAAAGACTGGCCATGCAGCACTGCCTCTGGAGACGGACTGGTTCTACCAAGCATCACTTGACTTCCCATTTAATGGTGGGACATTCATGTTTCCTCCAGAGGAGATTTCCCTGTTGCCACACTGTGCTCCACTGGAATCTACTTCTATCATGAATTCCTAAACTGAAATATCACAATCCTCCCAAACGTCACAGCTCTGAGAAAACAACTTCATTCACATCTTCTCTTTAAGTTGACCTAGTCAGATGTTCACCAGAGGATGAAAGCCCCTTCCCAGATCCACTCAGGTGTAAAGGATTGACAATGCATACAATAACTTCCAAGGGATTTCAAATGACTGGTTACTTTACGGATTCGGGTGTACAGATCTACCATACAGCACTTCCCAAGACCAGCCTGAGATCAGAGGTATTCTGGGCATGTTCCCGTTTGACTCTGGAGAACAGAGATTACATTCTGACATATTCCCAGCATTAAAAATAAAAAACTGGTTTAGGCTAAGGAGGAGTATTTTATATGGAAAGGATTTAGGCAGCATAGATCTCATACTGATCTTGATTATGTCCTTTTTCTGCTTCCTTAGGCACTGCCATGGGAAGATGCAGATCTTGTGTCGAATGGAAAATGCAACAAAACCAGTATTTCATCATCACTCATGCTTTTGATTGAGAGTTTGCCTACAAAGTGTTTTAAAACATACTATTTAATTCAACAACTTAAAAAAAATAATCAGCAGCTCTGGCTTTTTCTGCAACTGAACTATCACCAGTGACTAAAGCATGAATATCATAAAAGGACCATTCCCTCTGCAGACCTACACTGCCCTCAAATTTCTCCTTTACACATGCTCTGTAATTAAATCTACACTTTTACAATATCATCAAAAATAATATTGAAATAGCCTGTATGATAATAGAAGCACAATAATCTCTAGTTAAGCTTCACTGCAAAACAAAGGCCTTGAGACAAGCAGCAGGACATCCATGAGTAGAAAGCAAGAGATCTCTTGCAGAAAGCAAACATCTTTGACACCAAAACTCTCAGAGGTTACACAGAGAGGAAGAAGTTAAAAGGGAGATAACAGAGCACTGGGAGATGGAAACCAAGCAGGCAAGAGTGAGACTGGAGCAAGCACTCATTTCAATTATAGGAGACACACGGGAAATGAAAGTTTCCTCCTTTACTTAATTTCTTTCACTGAAGTAAATGGATTACCTAATAGACTGTACACTCAGTTCATCGGTGAGTTTGGGACTAGGAGTGGCAGTCCATATGAAGCTGCTAAAAAAGTGTCTATGCAAAAAGAGAGTGAGTGTAAACTTTCCTAACCAACATCATCTCCAGTGTGTGATCCAACCTGCTCTGCAACAAGATGAATAGCAGCACGGCAGGCACTTTCTAAAAAGAAAGACTGGATTCTATTTATTCTTCCCTCCCATCAATAAATGCAGACAGATTTTTATTATCATCACAGTCTTCTGACACCTGAAGCATCTTTCCTGGGAATGACACTTCCTAGCCATTACCAACAGGCATAGAGGCTGGGACAGAATGTATTTATTTCATCCTCAGCTGTTGCAACTGATCTCTTCCACCTTCTGTCCCTCCTTCCTGCTTTTCTGCCACCTTTGACTTCCTACTATCCACCTTTAAAAGTGCTCAGCTTTCCATCTCCCTATGCAAGATGATATGAGAAGAAAGGATCTTCTCCTGTCATTGAGATGAGCGTCTCTAGCTCACATATGGCTCTTACAGCAGGGCTGAACTGGACAGGCTCATTACAGCGCTGGTCTTCTCTTCCCCCAGCCCCAAGGACGGAGCAGGACTGCCCATGTCTTCTCCTACAGTTGATGGAGCTGGCAAAAACTCTTGGCTGTCAATGTTTTTACAGGTAGGAAGACCACACAGGTCACCACGCCAGCCCTGCACGCCTTGTGTGCCATGGCACACTGAGAACTGCCCTGCTGATCCTGGAGGAGCACTCATGTTCTGGGCATGCTCATCATTTCCACTGATGAGCCTTTAAACTAAAAATAAATTAATCGATTTTGAATACAGTGTCAGTGCAGATAGCTGCCTTTACCCTAACTGAGCACTAGGTAGCACTGTCACTCTAAGAAAGCAAAGAGAAGCACATCAACATGGCAATTGTTTTTCCCTTCTGAGACCAGAAAAGAAAGGACTGCGTTATCAGAGTAAAATATGTATTTGTAAAACTACTTAAAATACACCTACAATTGCCGCATTCTCATCACCTCTGATATACAACAGCGGAGTTTGAGATTTTATTTCTTTTTTTTTTTTTTAACATTCAGAATTTATGATCTTAAGTCTTCACAAAGCAATACTGAGATTTTGCACTCACGTTTTATGTTTGCAACCATTTGATGTAAGAAAATATGATTAAAGATGATGATGGAACACTCCCACAGAACAATCACTCAAATTATCTAGAGAACTAGCAAGTGATCCCCTCTACCTACCACCACCTAAAAAACCAAAAAATAGTTACTAGCAATAACTAGCTGAACACAAGCTTCTTTAGACAATATAAACATTAAACCTGGACTCAAGAGCACCAAAAAAAAGCGCTGGGTTTTTCATAACCTTTGCAACTTGTTAGTAATCTACTTTAGGTTCTGGATGGATGTATACTGAATGTCACTGTTCCAGCACAGTCCTCAGAAGCCTCTATTTTGGTGGTGTGCTCAGAAATCTTCTGTACTTTCCAGCACTTTGGAATGCATACTTTTATTTATAGTATCTAATTATTTTAGATTCAGCACTCAGGTTTTACTGTGGTACATTATTTGTATCTGAAAGCTTATCCTCTCCAGAAAGAGTCTGACAGCAAACTGTATGCTGAAAGGAATTACTTTTCCTGCTAATTTAATTATGTTTGAGTTGTAAAATGCAGCTATGACTAAGGGGCTGTTCTTGGAGCCCCAAAGATTTTCTTCTATTCAGTATCTTGAGAATCTTAATGGTATTTTTTTCTCCTATGTTAATAACAGAGCAGCTTTAATGAAGCAAGGATGAGAATTAAAGAGTCTTCAGTGATTAGGCAATAGAGGGTATTTCAAAGCTCATATATGGGAAAAGATAATTTTCTCCATTTCTATTGTATGGAAGGGAAAAAATGCTGAACTTCCAACTTTAACTGTAAAAGTCTCCTTCATCTTCTCTTACGCATGCCCAGCTATTCCCAAACCCTGACTCACAGAACCATCACCTCAATGCAAGCTGATGGCAAAGCTAGGAGCACTGAACATCATAAATTGAGGGAAGTTTTCAACTTCCCTACCCAAGGGTTGTGCAAGGTAGTTGTACCTTGATAATGATACTGACGTGAAAAAGCTAAAAATAAAAATCCAACCCTTTTGCACCCAGAAAAAAAGTAATCTCTTCCTCCCCATTCACCCCATTGATAAATTATAGACCATTTCCATAAATACGTTAAAACTTTGTTATGCCAGTGAAGATCCTCTTCCTGAGAAAACACATGCAGGATAAGCACACTGCAACAAAATCAGGAGACAAACTATATATTTGAAAATAGGAGCTGGTGAGGGACCAATTGCTCTACAGATGCACCAGTATGGAAGGTGCAGATTAAGCAGAGTTCCTGTATGAGGTGGGACAAGTGCTTGTGATCTATTCTTCTTGTCAGAGAGCAGAGAGATCATTGGGAAGTATCTCTTCCCGTTCTCTGGGAGCTATGCCTCAGTGTGGCCATTCCCACGTTCATGTCTTGACTGCATCAGAAATTGATACACAAGAGGCAATATTCAGATTTATCAGCTGCATTTGCACGTCACTTGGAAGCAAGATGCTTGCTTACCATTAGAGACACATGTCCTACAGTTTGGGAATCCTTAACCAGGGATTTGGGTGTTTGATAATCAGCACGTGTCATTTCAAGACACCATCCAGGCAGGAGAACTCCTTAAGTTTTGATTCAGATTTGAAGTTTCTTTTACAATTGCAAAAAATAAGCATGAGTGACACACACATCCTCCCCCCACCCCACCAGCTAAATAAAATTCAAGAAACTGATGTCTCAGAGTTCAGTTCATTAAGGAAAGTTTTGCTGAACATAGTCAACAGCTAAAGACAGGATATTCCACATCTTAAAGATGGAGTCAGCTAAAACTGACTCCCCTTTCCCTCCTCTCACTGTCTCTTGAGCTCCATCTGAACCAGCTAAAAACCTGGGCACCTCGCTTAATTTCCAAAAAAGCAGCTAGAATTTCTCACCTTGCTGTTTTCTCACAATAGCCATCTCCCGAATCCCTATTTCAGTTCATCAAGCTGGAACACTTCATCTTAGAAGATGAGAGGTCTGCAGTACCTGAGATCTCTTTGTTCTGGTCATGGCCATGACCTGTCCTTGCCTCTCACATACTGTCCTCATGCATGAAACCTCCAAAACCCACCTGGCAAGGAACCCTTCTATTCACTACTCAGCTGTCTTCAGTGGCTCACTTCTGCACTCCTCATGGAAAATGCATTTCTTATAAGTGACTTGCAAGGAAGAATGAGGAAATAACCAAGTAGAGTATCTCTTCACTATCAAGCCTATTGACCGTTTCCAGTTGCAGGGGATTTTGTACAGCACTGAGCACAAACGTTATTGAAAACACTGATTTACAGCCACAAGAAAATCCGCTCGTGCACTCCGGGATACTGTTCTGTTTCAAAATCTTGCACCATCTGCATAGAATTGATTACTGTGAACAGGGACAACACAGATTTTAAAACATTCGTTTTCAGTTCTTGTCTTATAAGGCACTTAAAATTGCTGCTGCCTCTTCCTCATTTGGGGTGTTAACACTTCTGTGGTACATCATGGTACCATGAAAAAAAAACAACCAAAAAAAAAGAGCTAAATACTGCATACGATGGTCCCAATCTCATATTCTTCCTATAAAAGGATCACTTCTCCCCTGTATATCTCACTATCCACACTTGTGAAACATCATTCAGTCTCAAACAAGCCAGGAAATTTGTAGCCTTCTACAAGTCAGACTTGAAATTCATGTGCAGAATTAGCACAAAAGCCTTCCGCATCATTAGCTAAATTCAAGCATCTCTTTCAAGTACTACTTCTAGATCTCTGATAAAGTGAAAATAGATGATGATTTAGAAACCATCATTTCCAAAGGTACAGCTGATGCTGTTGCAGGAATGCAAGTTCTGTAGGGCACAGGCATGTATCAAATCCCACTTGGAAATTAGTTATCAATTTTTTCCTCTAAGCACACCCTTCTAAATTGGTCTGTGACACTGAACTGAGAGACCAGACTTTGGAGTCTGCTATGAAACAGCAAGTACTGAATAAATTTTTTAGCACATTCTCAATAACTTCTCTCAATTGTATTTCCTAGCAGGGTTTCTATTAATCTCCTCCTAATATTCTCATGCAAGATTTAGCAAGTAAACACTGAATAAATGTGCTTTGGAACTGTATGAATAATTTCCTAGAGTACTACAGAACATGAAGGGACAAAGTATTTTGTGAGAGTATTTTTGCTTTCACAAACAAATTAAACCTCCCTGAATTGACGACGTAAATAATTCAGCATTATTCCATTTACTAAATCGGGAAGAAGTGAGGCAGAGTGTACATCTTTAGGAGAGCACTGTGTTTTGCAACAGAGAGATGATCCCACTCATAAAGAAGACTCGTAGAACAGCTCCAATTCATGCATTGCATTTGTCTGAAAATGTTGATCCTGTCAAAAGGAGCACCCAAAACTGAAAAAAATCAAGGAAAAAAAAATTTCCTCATCTGTCTGTTTCATTATTCATTGACTGATATTTTCAAATGTACTAACAATAAGTCAGACAGGGCCTCCTAAGCCCTTCAGTGCTTTGAAAACCCCCTATCTTCCTGAAGTCAGTTTAACTGATATATCAGTTCCAGGAGGCAGTTTATGCACAGAAGCTTCACAGTGTCTGTGTGTGTGTGTGTTATAACCTTGCTCACAGGCCCCTCCTAAAGAGAACCTTGTAAAAAAAAAAAAAAAAGATAAAGAAAATCCTTCAAAGGAGACTGTGTTTTCATCTGAAAAAGTAGATGGTGCTACACGGTACAAAATCTCCACTGTGTAGTGGTCATTAAGTGTTCTTACCCCCGGCCTGCAATGACAGGAATTGGTAAACATTCATGCAAGTCAACAATAAAAACAAGGACAGCAGCCAAAAATATATTCCCTTTGATATGATCATATGGCTTTAACGGCCTCACTGAATGGACATGTTGGTATTGTCTAAGAAAATAACAGATAGTACAAGAACTCCAAAATGAAGGAGACTTCTGCAGCAGGAATGTGATGGTTAGCAAAATCCTACCATACCTCCCGTGTCGCAATATCATCACGTGCTTGTCTTTGCTACCAGGTGTAGCGTGTGTGGGTGCCTTCAAACATAAATTACCAATAAACACACATTGTATTTAGTGTCAGGGAATTAATTGAGCTTTCCGGAATGAAAGCCTTTTGGCACAAAAATGATAAACCAAGGTTGACCTACCTGAATGGGTCCCACTGACATCAGCAGGTTTTTCAGTTGGACATCAGTAGTTGATGAAGAAAGCCCTTCAACTGACACAATACAGGGCTGAGGTTTGCACTCCACCACTCGCAGGTTCTGTTTATTTGGCATCAAGCGTCCTCGGCCCATCTGGCCTGCTACTCCTCTGCCTCTCCCGTGCATAATGACCTGCCAACAACAAAAGTAACAGTATTTTGATTTACTTACCTAGTGCTTCTGCTTGCTGCATCTGACAGACGATACAAAAGTTGGCAATTTACTTAAAGACTTGATTAAAGTACGCATTGATTTAAAACAGCTTGTTGCTGTTTGCTGATTTGAAAGGCCACTTATTAACATATTCATCCACTGCTTATACAAACCTTTTTTAGAAGGACAGCGAGTTATATCTTGGGTTATATATATATATATACTGCATTGAGGCTAAAAGCCTCAGCATTAGCACAGATCAATCAAGCAATGGAGGGTCTCAGACCAAAATATATAACCTAGTTTTCAACACTGCTCACATTAGCAGGGTGTGTTCAGCTCCCATACTTTGAGTCTGGCTAAAAAAACCCAATCAGTGATCCCTCTCCCTTTTCTCTTCTCAACCCATGGGTAAATTTAATGTACCCACAAGACCAGCAAACTGCTTCAAGTGCCTCCAGTCTCTACTGCTACCAACTCTTGGGCTGTTATCAGGATGGAGTAGTCACATATGACAAATAACTTTAAAACAATTTTTGCCAAAGTTCCTTTTCCCCAAATCCTGTAGGATCGGGAACCACAGTACCCTCTGGAGCAGGAAATGTGTGGATTTAATTGTTGTAAATTAAAGGTCAAACAGCTGGAGAGGGGAAGATAACAATGAAACAGTGTAACAAACATTAAACAGAGTTAACACTTAACATTGAGTTAACACTCAACATGGTTCTTTGATTTGTACTTGGAAAGCCTATGGAGGATAATGACTTTTCATACCCCTCTGCATCAGCAAGGAAACTTTATCCTTAGGAATCATCCAGGAAGGTTACGGCCAACAGTTCAAAACCAAGATATAATTTAAAAGCCAAAATACCAGCTATTTTCAGGGAGCGTGCCAGTTTGCAAATACAGAGAAGGCACACGCCAGTGCCACCCGAATCCTCTCCCTGCCTCCTCCCAGTGCACAATCAGTGCAAAAATCCAGTACGAGACCACAAACTATTTCGACCGATACCAACTTTGAGGGTCGACCAAAGAGCATCCTGAAACAGCCGCTGTGTGCTCCTATGTATGCAGGAAACAGCCGGAATAAAAGCTTAAGCACAACTTCAGAACAACTCTCGGTTTTAAAGCCAGAAAGCACGTTGGATACCGTCTCCTACAGTAGCTATCTTGGGACGCACGCATTTCCCCCAGGGAATACTGTGCTGGCCAGAAAGTCAGCAGATGAAACAACCTGCAGGCATCTCCAGTCTGTGCCAGCTACAAACAGGCCTCTCTAGATTAAAAGTTTTATGTGCAGTTATGCATCTCCTGGGTCATGCAGCCCTGCGCTAGCAATTGACAAACAGAATGCTAGTTATTAAGAGCAACACAGCTAGACAGTAAAACTTCTAGCAGCAATATGCATCTAAAAATCACCTTTTTAGGTTGATGGATTCCCTGGATGTTTTTGACTCCTTGAGGAGCTGGTGAATGGATCTGTGCCTGCTGCTGCTGTTGGTGCTGCTGCTGTTGCATTCCCTTTGTCAATGTGACCTTCCGCACTGGCTGCTGTTTCGGCTCCGGGGGTTGTTGAGGCCGCTGGGGCTGGCCCTCTGGGTGAAAAAAGCCAGCATCCTCTCCCCCCTGCTGAAATCAACAACACAACAGGCGGCTCAATGTCCAGGCACCGCAAACCCTCGCCCTGAGCAGCCTCCTGCCACATCAGCACAGAGGACGCCCATCAGTTTGCCTGCTAAAGCAAACCAGCGGCCACGGCAGGCGTGTGCAAGGGCTCAGCCTGGAAACTGTGCTTCAGCCTAAAATAAATCCACAGTATCTGAAGAACAGTTTACTTTGTTCAGACTTTATTATAATTACAATATTCAATAATGTCTTTTCATATACAAAGCAGCAAGGTGTTTTCACTTCTTTCCAAATCATTCGTCCTTCCAGGGTTACATGTGAACTATGGTGTGCCGGTTGGGTTTTTGTTTGGTTTTGGGTTTTTTTGTGTGGTTTTTTTTGTTGTTTGTTTTTGGGTTTTTGTGTGTGGGGTTTTTTTTGTTTGGGTTTTGGGTTTTTTTTTTTTGTTTTTTTTTTTTGTTTTTTTAGAGATATACACGTTGCAGAAGAAGGAGCAAAGAACTGTAAAGGCTGGAAGAACCAGGCAAGTACTCTGCTCATCTTTAAACATCCAACCTCTCTTTAGATAAAAACTGGTATTTATTTTGAAGTGCATACTTATTCTGCCAACTTCTATGCCAGAAGCCTTTTAAGCAGTGTCCTTCCTCAAACACTGTCCATACTTGGAACAGTTCTCCCCCAGTTTTTTTGTTTGTGTTATAAAGCTCTTATAACAGATAGTTATAATCACAAGCACAACAAAACACCACCTCAGTGCCTCTCTCATCCAATGTAGCTCTTTCCACTACATCTCTCAGTGCAATCAAGCACAGTAAAAGCATAAGCTGAAGGCACTAAGAGAGAAAGGATTCCCTTCCACTGTCTCTACCCAAACAGTTCAGGGTTTTTTCTACAAACAGGCAGGTGATTCTTAAATTTGTGTCCCACTGTCCAGATGAGATCAATCACTGAAAAAAATCCCATGGAGCAAGAGACAGCAGAGCCCAACAAAAGATCGAGTACTTTTACATCTATAAAGCGCACCATGTTATTGCATGGTTTCAACAGCAGTACCTATACCTTGATTAGACTCCAACTTTAGAACTCAAATACTAGTGAACATTATATCTGCAGACGGAAGGCTTTGTCTAAGTCCCTAACCAACCTCAGGTAACCCTGCAAAAGCTCTCAAATAGAAGGCATGTCAAAAGGGGGAACAAAAAAATTATGAAAGCATCTTTATTTACATAGGGTTTTTTTTCCCCTTTCCTTAAATATTCACAAGTTAAAAATCCTTTTGCATCTGTAACATGTCACAAACCAGAAAGTTTAATACTAACTGGCATGTTTCTTGTGGATAAGGAGGCAAAAGGCAAGGCTGCAGAAGGAATAGGTTTATGGTCTAAGAGTGAGATTATCTTGAGTGAGAACATATTATTACCTACAAATCATTACCTCTCTACCAGGATTAAACAAAAGCAAAAGAAACACCTACTGAGGACTGGTTACTAAGTCTCTTTGCTATCATTTCACAGAATCATAAAAGCGTTTAGGTTGGAAAAGCCCTTTAAGATCATCAAGTCCAACTGTTAACCTAGCACTGCCAAGTCCACCACTATACCATGTCCCTAAGCACCACATCTACACGTCTTTTAAATAACTCTGGGGGTGGTGACTCAACCTTTTCCCTGGGCAGCCTGTTCCAATGCTTGACAACCCCTTCAGTGAAGAAATTTTTCCTAATATCCAGTCTAAACCTCCCCTAGCACAGCTTGAGGCTATTTCCTCTTGTCCTATTGCTTGTTACTTGGGAGAAGAGACCAACCCCCACCTCTCTACAGCCTCCTTTCAGGTGGTTGTAGAGAGCGATAAGGTCTCCCTTCAGCCTCCTTTTCTCCAGGCTAAACAACCCCAGTTCCCTCAGCCGCTCCCCATCAGCCTTGTGCTCCAGACCCTTCACCAGCTTCGCTGCCCTTCTCTGGACACGCTCCAGCACCTCAATGTCTCTCTTGTAGTGGGGGGCTCAAAACTGAACACAGGATTCGAGGTGCGGCCTCACCAGTGCCGAGTACAGGGGGGCAATCACTTCCCTAGTCCTGCTGGCCACACTATTTTTGATACAAGCCAGGATGCCATTGGCTTTCTTGGCCACCTGGGCACACTGCTGGCTCATATTCAGGCGGCTGTCAACCAACACCCCCAGGTCCTTTTCTGCCTGGCAGCTTTCCAGCCACTCTTCCCCAAGCCTGTAGCGTTGCATGGGGTTGCTGTGGCCCAAGTGCAGGACCTTGCATTTGAAGAGCAATACTCTGGTACAGGTGATATGTAGGATAGTCTCATGTTTGCAAGCTCACTAGTTCACAATTCACACCCCTAAATCAAGCCCTCTGTATTATCAAGTATATGCAGGCAACAACTTCTCAAGAACTGAACTACTTAAATCCCAGACAAATCAGCTTCATCACCCCCTTGCACCGTCTACACTTCAAAAGCACAATCTGTCATAGGGAAAATCCTGGAGTTCTTCCCACTTCAGGGCTTTTGTCCACAGTGTCCAAAGCGAGAAAGCAATAGAAAACCGCATCTAGTTTTTCCCCTTCTAATCACATATATTTTTTTTCTCTGCTAAACTGAATGGCTCCATGGCTTCACAGAAAATTTTGTATACAAACCTTTGAGAGCAGTAACTAGTGAGAAATTATAAAGCTTTCCCTTCAGAGTCTCTCTCTTCAGTTACTGCTCAAAACTACAAAAGCCACAGCTCTCCTTCTCTCCTCAAAACCCCAAATATATGCACACAAACAAAACCTTACCAGGAAACCAGCATTAAATCCTCCTCATTTCAGTATTAGTTCCAATATCAGCATCACCATAAGCCCTATGCCCTGATCAGATAATTTCTTTTATTCAACCCTACAGCAGCTGGAAGATGATGAAACAAAAAGGAACAAAAAAATTCTAGGAGGAATTTAAACGCAATAATTAGGAGTTAAAATCTAATCTCTGCTAACTGCCTGCTGTGAAAAACAACCATAAATATTTGCAACCATTTCTTTCCAAACCAAAAAGCGATCCCAGCACATAGGAAGAGCATCTGACAGTGAAGCCCTGAGGTACCAAACACATCGAACATGCTCATTACTGAAACTTCAAAAGCAAACAATCGTTTCCCATAAAAGGCTAGGATGGCCAACAACCACCCAATATTTAACTACCAAGCCCAATTATCACCAAATAAAACTGTATAAAGTAAACGCACAACTGTAACAGTCAAAGGCATAAACGCACACAACATTGGTTCACACTGATGAAAAACTTGACGGGGTTTGTTCCCTGCTGGGGTCTCAAATGCCACCTTTGGGCTTCACTGCTAGCACGATGCTCCTGCAAAAGTCTGAAAAGGCAGAAACATCTCTGGACTTTTTAATGAATTAATACATTTCAAGAATAAGAAAACCTATACAAAACAATAAAAGTCCACAGGATAAGAAAAAGGGGATGGAGTGAGGTCTGCTTGTTCCTGCAACAAGAGGGAAGAAAGGGCAATTGGCTCAAACCCTTTCTTTATACTAGTGCTCTGCACATCTACTGCTTTTTGAGGTGACTTGAAGAGGGGAAGCAGAGACGAACCTGCAGCACCACTTCTCAAGAGAGGTCCGTGAGTGAGCAACTTGTTGCTCAAGGACTAACAGTGCTCCCTGCAAGTCAGCAATACATTGTTTCCCGTTACAGGTAGCCCTGGCTTCAACTGAAGACGAAATCTGGTGGTTTTCTGAAGAAAATGAAAACCAAACGTGACTCCTAGGTCACTATATGCCTAAAAAGCAAAACGACACAGCCTCAGATAACAAATTTTAGCAGCCATTCCTTTTTCACTGGTTAAAGACGTGACAGTGCAAGGACAAGCACTGTCTGAGCCAAAATGAACAACCTGTATAGTAGTATTTAGTGGCAAATGAGACTCACCACCAACATCATCCTTTAAACTTCTTCTATGCAGGACAATTAGTGGCTTCTTCAGGCATGTCAGTGAAGAACTAAGTCAAGCAAAACACCCACAAAGAGCTTTTAACATCTGGACTTAAAGCTATAAAACCTCAGAACGTTACTTACTGGTCACATGCTTATAAGATAACATTAACATTTTGGAGGAAAAGATGTATGACTGTAAAGATGATTGTACATATGCTGACTCCTGATTTTCACTCATGAGATACACAATAAGCTGGCAACCAGAAGGTAAATCAAAAGACACAGCAAAGCTACACACAAGCAGGTAAGTGATCTGAAGCAGTATTGCAGAAGCTACCCAAAATGACGTCTAAATCATTGAAGCTAAATTGCTAGCATCTCTTCTACTTAAAATGTCTCAGTTCTAGCTCATTTGAAATCAACTTTTGCTTTTCCTAAAGACAATTTCTGTATTGCTAATTTTTCATTAGCTTACCTCACTGCCCTCCCCAAAAACATGTAGCAACAGAAGGAGGTATTAAAACTTTTAAGTCTTCTCTTGTCAAAATACATTTTTATCCGATTTTTTTTTCTAAAGCATTTTGGGATGTACAGAGCAACACTAAATTTTTCAGAGATGCATCTATTCATCACCACAGACTGCCTCATACAATTTGATGCACAAAGCGCTGAAACCAGGTAGAATATTTCTTAGTCCACCACAGAGACCTGAGATTGATTGATACAAGCTCTGATTTTATATTGCAAATTTCTTCTAAAGTCCTCTGCAGAAAAGTAAATTTCCATTCTTTGTCTGCAAACTAATAAAGGAAGAATGCTTTTCTGTTATTGTCTACTGCTTAATTTCTATATTACAAATCATTCTGACCTTCAAGCTCTGAATTTCCAAGTTTTATAAAGGTCTACCTTCCTAACATATAGCTAGGAAAGAGTTCTCCTGAATGAAACTTTACCATTATTCGGTTAATTCTGGAGTAATGAAAACGCCTTTTTTTAAAAGGCAGGAGTTCTGTTCAGGAGAAAGTATAAAAACTACCTTTCAGATTTCAAGTACTGCAAGATTGCTAGCAGTGCCAAAATGACAAGTTAGTTTCAAATGCTGTGTGTAATTAAACAAAACTCAAAAGATCGAGGCAAACAGATCTGATCTACATGGTGAATGGTTTCCAAACTTCTACTGCGGAAGAGTCTGCACAGTTTGATCTGAAACTGGACTAACAAAAAGAGAAATTACGCCATTCAATGGCCATGAATTTTAGAACCGATTCCCTGATACTTATCAAGGCTGTTTTTCAATAGTGAGACTCTCTCACTATATATACACACACATATATATATATATATATGTGTATATATATATAGTCAGTGTTGTGTTTTGAGCATCATAAAGACCATTCTGTCAAATATGAGATCACAAATTCTAAAAGCAGAATTTTATGAGGGACTGCTTGAATTTAGCAAGCTGAAGCTCTCTATCATAATCATTATGACAGTTTTACAATGAAGATGAAGTTTATTTGCCACCAACATTAGCAGGACAAATTTATTTATAACAAATGCTTTAAAATGTACTGATAAAAATGCCCATTGATACTGTCAGAGCTGCTTGCAATTTGACAGATCAAATCTTATTTTCATTCTTAAACCCCATGAAGGAATGGTATCACCAACTTGCATTCTGTAGTGAGCAAATTGATTAATCCCCCTCTATAGAAATCTCAACTCTTGATTACACCTATCAGACGTTAAGCAGCATTATTCTAGAGTGACAACACTTGACAAATTCCCAAACCATTTTTCTCAGCCTTTGTGGCCCTGCTAGCTTGTATTAACCCTGATGAAAAATTAATTTTCCTTATCTTCTGCTAAACCCCAAAATCCAAATCCGCCAAACTGGCAACTCTTTCTGTAAAGGTATTATGAAAACCTCTAAAAGATTAATTGCATGTCTTCAGGTGACATTAAATTAATTTCTGTACTCGTGACAGACATTTGATACTCCATACTGAGAGGACAGATAACATTGTCAGGATACACAGAAGGACAGTGGTGCAGTGTCCCAGGGCAGCCTCTTATGAATTCTCCTTTCGATAAGGCCATACTTCACTGTCATTGGCACTGTTAGTGATCTTGCAGCCCATAGACCTCACTGCACAGGTTTCTATTAACTACGACAATGCTGTGTCTATCCATGTAATCTTTATAAAGCTAATTCAAAATCACCCAATAGTAAAGGGATGCGCATGCTGGATAAAGCACTTAAAGGAAATAAACTCTGGTTGATTTGTGTAAGAATAACAGAGAGAAGCAAAATGTTTTCACCTTTTCTCAGATGCGCTATAACTCAAATTCTCTGTAACATGATGGAGGCTTAAATCTTGCAGGGAAATCTCAATCCAAAAATGTCTTGTAATTGATTTCCTTTAAGAAATGAGACACCCCTCATCTGTTACCAGTTTAAGTCAATATTTCTAGAAATGAGTACTCTACAGTATCACAGTAGTTAAGGGGGGGGGAAAACCCCATCCTTTAGGTTACTAAATTCATCTTCACTTCAAGGACAAGAGAAATTACTATTCGTCAACTATATACCTTTTCATATGTAAACTTACATTTTACCAATACTATGACTGATTATAGTAAAAAAGGCAGACATCTACACAGACAACTGTGATTCCATGTAACAGAAAAAACCAGAAAACCAGTAAAGCAAAAACCATGGAGAGCAAGAAAGACTATCATCTAATACATACAAGTATTTTCTCACTACAATTATCAGAAACACATATTAAAGGCAAACCCCTAATAATTAGCTATTTCTCTTTGACTGGTGCTCCAAATGCTTTAGCACTTTGATACAGCCAGTTGACAGACTGAGGACCTGGGAATAGGAAGCCTAATCACTTGCCAAATATCCCACAACCAAGTGACATGACCAGGCGCTGTTTCTGAACAGTTGAAGATCTGTTTTCAATCTGTCAGATGCCAATAAGAAACACCTGGAAATCTTTTTTGAAGGCCTTCTAAGACCTTTAAAAGTCTTTTTTTAAGTTCAAGAATAGCAGTACTTAAAAACACTCCTGCTCTCCAGCCAGGCTAGAATACACTACTCTATCAACAGACAACTCAGCATTAACACCTGGTGTAAGACATACTAATGGTCTAGTTTTGACTCAGAGTACACACAGAAATAAGCTACAACAGACTACAGAAGTGGTAGAACAACCAAAGCATTCCCTGTTCACAGGAGAAAAAAAAGACACTTCTGGTGCTGGCCAGTGAACTATGGGTTACTTTTCCCAGCCTAAAACTTTTGCATGGCGCAAACTTATCTCAAACAAGAGCAACCAATAAATAAATAAAATGCAGAAACAGTTCCCTTCACTGCTAAGCTGCTTCAGTGAGCCATGATGTGATGACTATCTTCTCTTCTGTGCCTAATGGTGTATGAAAAGTCAGAACAGCAAGAAGAAAATGTCTTGTAAAAAAGCAACTAATTCCATTTAATCCCATGTACTAACAGAATTCTTACCTTAAGTATCTCCTCATCCGCCCAAGAGGAGAACTAAGGCATGGAGAAGGACTGGTCAAACAGATGTTAGACAATCCTAGCCATACCCATGCTACACTGAAGTTTCACCAGGAGTGACAAAAACACAGTTGATCAGATGTCAAATCACGACTACATGTTCTTCTAGTACAACCACCTACCAGTTCATTGTGAAAAAAATATAAATCCCATGTCAAAGCTACAACAAAATCAAGGTTCTGGGCTGGATATGTGTAATACTCTCAGAAGTACCTTCATTTTTACATTGCTGTCTGCAAAATACATAATGTAAATGTCAATAAACACATTTTTGAGCAAAGTTTCCTGGTTCCCTTTTCAGTTGCCAGTCTCCAGGATAATTTTTTGTACAGAGAATTTTAGTGAAGACTGGACACGCAGAGAAATCACCCAGAGAAAAGGCTCCTGTTGGAAAATATCAGTGATTCAAAACTTTTGACAGCCCAAAGCTCCTGAAGGAACACTTCTCAGCCAGACACCAGCTATGGCACAGAAAGCCAGTACTGGATATCAGAAACCAGTACAACGGGAACTTCCCTTCTTGTGTCATATCTAGTTTTTCTAGTTCATGTTCCTTGAAGCTTAAAACTAATGGCAAGTCGAATCCCTCTGGTGTGTTGCGCTAAGCTCCTTGTACAGTCTTGACATGGACAACCCACATTACCTCCCTCCCCAGCCACTTACAGTGTCAGGATTCTCCCAACTCAGAGCCACACCTCTGTCCTAAAGGTCTATTCCAAGCGGTCAAACCTGAAATACCATTTAACAAAGGCATTTGTGACTTCTCAAAATACTAAATTTAAATTGGACAAATCTGCACATTTCCCTCCAAAGTTCAGAGATTGCCATCAACTAATTTTCATTTGAAAACTAGCTCTTTCTCTTTGTGATGTACTTTAACAGTGTTACTGTTGCCTTTATTCATTTCCCATTAGGAAACTGGGCTACTAGACACTCTGTAACACCAACATCATATCAATACGAATTTTGCACTATAACACTTACAATAGCAGAAAAACTCTCCTTTGAGACTTAACAAGAGTGACAAGCAATACCAAACACCTTGCTTTCAGGGTGTTCAGGAGGAAGCACCACTCTTCAACGTACACTTTAAAAGTCTCCTGAGGAAAAGGAGAAACCTGTTCTGCCATCTACAATACGAAATACTTTATTGCACTTTAGTTCCAAGTTATCCACAACAAAGTTAAATTCAATTTAGGTAGATATCTCTTCTCCCTTTTGAGGATTTTACTACCAACCCATAAAACGTACGGTCTGTGCGTGGTTTGGTTGTCACCTTAAGTCCTTCTAGTTGCTAAGTGTGTCCACACATGCCCTTGTATTTCATTTTCCCAGTAATCAAATATGCCCCAAACAGCACAGCATAGCCCGCCTCACTACCCCCAAGCCATGAAATATTCTGTCTCTACAGGGACCATCCTCACTGGAGGTCTGGGAGGACGGGGTTTATTGCTCATTTTCAAATGTTTCATGAAAAGACTATGCCTTTTCATAACCAGAATACCACAGGGCTCCCCGAGTTCCATTTTTTGTCTGGTTTTAGTTTTGGGGTGGAAGTGTGAAATTCATGTCCATTTGTGAAATATTTCCAGAGTGAAATCTTGCAGGTTGTGGCAGGCAGAGTGCTTTTTCAACAGCATTTACATTAGTACTGCTTCAAAGGTCTTGCCCATTTTGATACTCTCTAAATGACAAAGATGGTATCTGGGCATTCAGATAGCATGGTTTCTGCAGCTCCTTCAGTCCGCTCCTGACAGAATACAGACATTATCCATAACCTCCTTCAACTACTGGGATACGAATAAACTGCAATGCCATTCTGCCTCTTACAAACTAACAGTATGGCATGCAGCGAGAGCTCCTGTGGTGCTTCTCGCAGCTGGTAGTGCTGCAGAGCTGGGTGAAGGGCTCCCTCAAGAACTTGTCATGCAAATGCCAAAAATCTCAGTGTTTGTAATTCCTGACATATTTAGATGAAAGGCGCTATAGAGCTTTCAAGTCAAATATTTTAATTAAACTTGAACATACACATGCAAGCAGAAACAAGTACAAACATTAAGCAAAGTTGGTTGATAAGGTTACATTATCAAACAAGAATCATCTCAATCAGTATCTTTTTCCATATTTAGAACTCCATATTCGTCTCTTACAATTCTCAGTTACTCTAAATATGAATGAAGTTGTCTATCTTCCATTCCAATTCTCTTTTTCTTTTTACAATCCGAGGACATTTTTTGTGACAGGCTTTTCAAACAAAAAGAACTTGCCAAATCTTTCTTCAAGCTTTTAGGATAAAGCATCATCTCAGGTTTTCAGGAATTATGATCACTAATAAGATACTGCTTCTAATCCAACAGGGAACACCGAGATTTTTATGTATTTTTATATATACGTATTTATGAAAAAAGCTCATTGTGTAGCTTTCCACAGAGACAAAGATTGGTGTGTTCTTGGTGCAGCATAAGAACCAGCATTTTCAGGCCTTTGGGACAGACACACATCTCTCTGAGCATGGCAGGCCATTTTCTGGCTAGAGAGAAATCACCCAACAACAATATAAGATGACTGAATGATACACAGATTTTAAGATATTACCATTTCCCACAGAACCTCCAACTAAATGAAAAAACATGTTCACCACATATCTCTCATGATCTTAAGTTATTTAAGGTTGTAGCTGGCACAAACCTGTTCTTCCAGGACTAAAGACACTTCTAATATACTGGCTTAAGGAATTCAATTGCACTTGGTACTGGAACTATTTACCAACTGATCACAGAAAGCCCAAATGAGACCACCACAAACAGCCAAGGTGTTAGAAAACATGCCCCATCAAGAGAGTGAAGGACACGAGCACTCAGAAACAGTTAAAAGATCTTTAAAGAGAGAGACAGCCACAAAGAGGGATATAAATTCTTTCCCATGTGTCTTGAAGTATAATACAATTAGTCATAGATTCAAAGTTGCAGCAAGAAAATGTGGTTTGGTCACTAAGAAAATTCTCCTAAATGTACAGGTTAGACATTGGAATAGATGGCCAAAGAAATCTTCAATAATGAGATCTCAGAAAAAGGTTGGTCATATCTGTCAGGAATGCTGCAGAGTTCATCCCTTCTTCAAGACAGAATAAATTATTTCTATGGTCCTTTCACCCCTATTTTCTATAATTTTATGATCATGTTTTTAAGTGATTTATTAGGGTGTTTCTTCTCAACAAACAACACTCTACAATCTCACTGAGTTTATTCTTACGCTTATCTTCAGAATTGACTTCAGGCTCCTCACCAAGCCAGGCAAATCTCAGATGTTTTCTTAGTAAAATATACAAGTATGAATACTCAGCAAATATGCTGAACTCCTATATCTGGAAAGGGCAGCGCTGAAGAAACGCCACACAAACCATAAAGCACACTGGATCCATCAAAAGATATTTGGGCCTCCATGAAAAAAAAAAAAAAAAAAAAAACCAAACAAACAAAAAAAACCCACAAAAAATCAAAGTTCATCTGCTAAACACTAAGCACTGCCTCATTCTCCAGGAACATAACATTTAAAAGAATAATTAAAATGGAAAACTATTCACTGTGCTGCTATTCCTGCATAAATTACAGGAGTATTAGAAAGGGATGGGCATACTAGTATTGGGGGGGAGGCGGGGAAGGGATTTGTTTAAAAAAAGCATCAGACAAAATCATTAGTGACAGTACCTAAGGTGTCACCTTGATATGCAGACTTAGTCTGACATACAGGAAATGCTGAATCATTTTCTACTTCCCTTTTCTTTAAGTGTAAGAAGCCACAAATTAAGGCATCTTATGCATCAGATAAAGTGGACAAATTACAATATTTCTTGGAATTTAATTAGTAATTCTTCAATTCCATAAAAATACTTAAAAAGCAAAATCCTCTCAAGAGAGAATATTGTGGAAACACATGAAAGGCCATTTTACCTTCTTAAGTAACAAGGGACACTTCCACCTGGAGGTCAGAGATGCTCAGTAGTACTGCAGTGCCCAGCAACACAAATAAACATAGAAGCTTAGACTGGGAAAGATACTGCCCTCAAGAGAAGAAACCATTCTCTTCTGACAGTATTTGTATGGTCTGACAGACCATAAATCTCACCAATGCACCAAGTACATCTACTTAACTGTTAAACAAAAAAACATCACCAGCAATGCAACACCGTTTAATCCTGTTCTACGGATGGTCCTACTAAATCTAGAACGGTCCTTGCTACCACCTCCTGTTTTAGGTCAATTTGCTCTAGATAGAGTTAGTACAGGTCTGGCCTCAATCAGCTTCTTCAACTGACAGCTCTACTATTGTACTGTACCATGGCTGGCAGGCTGAAAGAGAAGGGACTTTCCAAGTCTTTACCAACATGCATCAAGAGAGCTTCGAAAAGGAACGTGCATTGTGTCTAATCGCAAGCCATCTCACTTGTACATGGGTATTCAAAACACCTCTGCACAAAAGAGCTCTAGAAAGGAAAAAGGGTACAAGCGATTAGACTGAGGCAGGGCTGCTTAACTGCAGGATCAAGTCAGAGCATATAGATAAGAGACACCAGCCATCCATTTGGCCAAAGGCAGGGAATTAGAGGAAGCACTATTACATGCTAAGGAGAATGGCTAGGAAAAATGAGATTTGGATTTTGCTTTGTATTTAGGGTTGAGGCAAAAGTTGTGAAAATAAATAAAGCATGTGGCAGGACTAAAAGCTAGAAATGGAAACTAAATGTGATTTGCGATCTTTATAGTATTCAGAGTCCAAGCAGCTTTTAATTCTTCTTTAAAATCCTGTCAAAATAGACAACATTGGCCCCCCACTGCTCAATTTTTTCTTTTTCCTTGTGTGGTCAAAGAAACAAAGTCACAGATTCAGCTTGTCACCAACTGATTAAAAATTAATCAACTATCTTGATCAGTGTTAAACAGCTAATTGCAATGCTTGCTTTTATTCTTCCACAGTTGGAAGGAAAACTTAAAATGCCCGTGGCAATATGGAAAAAGTAACAACGACTACATGTAAAGAACCTGCTTTACCTTGCTAAAACCTCAGTATCTGAAAGTTAAGAAGGACAGAGCAAATCTGCTTCTGTATACAGTGAAAGGGGGGTTACACATGCATTTAATGAAGCTAATTGCTCTTGCTTGCCATGAGACTTATCTGAAACAAATCATTTATGGTTTTCTGAAATAGAGCATTATGACAAAAACTATTTCACTGCGATTGCTGGTTTGGGCACTGATAACCATTTGTTATGAAGAGCTGTATACAGTGGTGACTGGCATTGTTTTGTTTCACCACATAATAAAAAGTTGTGCATGACTGCTTTATTCAATTATTCATGAATAACAAACCTGTCATACCTCTTACAGGCCACTGGGATTCCTGCAGACATATTTATAAATAAATATTTTTAGCCCAACAGAAGCAATTTCTTTCAACTTCTTGTACTTTATTCTTCTGTACTTAAGTTACCATGTCTGAGGCATTAGACATCCTCTAAGTCAGGTTGTTGTCAGCTCTATTTAGTCAATAACATCCTTTATGTTAATAATGTGAAAGACCACATGGTCATTATGCAATTCACAGTTTTAAGTGTATTTAAGTTTTATGAGCTGTAGAAAAACATTTATAAAAAGTAGTTAAGACTTTGGCATTTCAACTTCCTCTCCATTTCTACAGAGTAAAGCCTCGTCTCCAAGGCCTTGTTCAGTCCCTGTTAACACACTGTTCACTTCATTACAGATTACAGCAGTTCTGCAAGTTTCCCTAATTAACACTCTGAATAATTTAAGAAGCATTCTTCCAAAAAACCACCTCCAATGTACCACAGCATTAAACCACATCACATCCTTCTTTCCTCAGCATAAACCTGAGGACAGATTTCACACTGACAACACCATCTTGCTATGTCCCCTCATCTCAGTTTCTTTAGAGCCCTAACAAATTAACTTGTCTTTTCATTAAGACAGAAGAAATTTGGTCGAGATACTTGCTAACCAAAGCCCCAGATCTTAAATATGCACACTGCCATCAAGACCACCATTGTGAGTCCTCCACAACACTGGTGCTCAAGGGACACTCTGCAGATAATAGACCCCTCATCAAAAGATAAGGGAATCTCATTTAGATGCAGAAGTGAAATGGCAACATTTTAAACCCAGCCTCTAACAGAAACAACCCCCTCCAATATACTGCTTAAATTAGTTTCACAACACATTTCCCAAGAAAATAAAAACAATCTTCCCTTGTGTATAGAAACCACACTAACACCAGCACCTGCACACAACTAAATTAGGTGGCTTCCACTGCCAAATAAGCAGAGCCTAGCTTTTTAACCAAACCTTAAAAACAGCAATCCAAATCCTTTTCTCTGACCAACTATCAGAACTACCAACTGTAAGCAAAAGGAGCTCAGTTGAGGAGTCAGACACAAGTTACAACAAACTTAAAAGAAAGGAGAATCATTTCAATGTGATTTCAATGATAACTGCCTGGCAGTAAAGCATTACAGCAAACATCAATTTCTGAATAAATGCTAATAACTTACAATTCTGAAAATATAAAATATTGATTATTAGGTCTGCTAAACCTGCTACTTCCCTTGTCAACTTAGGCCCATTTTTTATTTTGAGATTACACAGAATGAAACACACAAAAACAAACCATGACGACACACACACACGAGATGAGCCTTGGAAACTTACCCCTCCTGACAACTTAATCACCCTGACTTTGCTGCCGACATGGGGCCCATCTCCACTACCACTGTTTGTCCGCTGCATGACAGTCCTTTTCACGCCAGGTTTCAGTTCCTGGGGCCTTGCTTGTGCTGAAGCCACTCGAGCAGTCTGTGTCGTGGGCAGCGATGCTGCAGCAGGTTTTGTCTGTAATACTTTCTGCGGTGCCTGAGGCTGACTCGGAGGTACTGTCCTAGTCTGCCTCAGCTGCTTCACTGGCTTCATCTGCTGTCCTTGATACTGCATATTCGCCCCGACCTGTGGGAAATCTGTGGGTTTGGGTTGGATATTTGGAACTACCATATCTTGCTTTTTAACAAGGAGTCTGTTTTTCACATTTTGCCTGGTCTGTAAGCCAGAGTGGGGTATGTAAGGGTTGCCATTGGTGGGGAACTCAGAGGAGTCGTCCTCCTGCTGCATGTAGGACTGTTGCGTAGAAGGTTGCTGCTGCTGCTGCTGCTGCGCAAGTCTTTCAAGCAATTCTCTCTTTCTAGCACCAGCCTGCTGCTGCCGTCTCAGCTCCTTTTGTTTCAGAATTTCTTCTCTTAGACGCTTCTGCTCTTCTATCTTCAAACGATACAATCTAGTTTCTTCATCTTCGTCTGGATACTACAAAGGAAAATACAAATGGATTTATAAAATTCTCAACAAATGCCCAGCTTGATCAAAACAACATTAAATTGTTGTTTCAGATGTCGTAAAGCTATAACTCTCTGAAGAGCTGTTTAAATTATCCCTGATACCAAACTAAGGCTATTAGTGGAGTATATCTGCTGGTAAGGTTTATTTGCTATTCATTACAGACAAACAGCTCAAATATGGTTTAGGACTTAGATATACTACTTCCTAGATGGGGGGGGGGGGGGGGGGGGGGGGGGGGCATGGGCAAAACAAAAAAACAGCTTTAATACCAGTTGAGAAATCTTATCAGAATACTTAAAAAAAAAAGTTTTACAAATTGAAACTAATTTAGAAGTCTCTAAAACCAATTAAACTATTAATATAATTCAAGATATCAAAATATGTTTCAAATGGAAAGTAACAATACGGAGGCAACCCACTGTCACACAGGTTTTATCTTGCTCTTTTCTGACAAAGTAACAAAAGGTAGGGTGGTAAATGACCTGAAAGGCCCTGATTAGAACTATTGATTTTTCTCACAGAATTTTCAGCCTGATCTCAAACTCATTTGTCACACAATAATTGGTTATAATGAACAGCACAAGTCAATCTCTCTGACCTTGAACTCATGCACTCTCTTCAGAATCAAAATGTTGCCAAATGCAGTGTTGGAATATTAATGGTATATAGAGAATGCCTTTAATATTCCAGCCCTGGGCCCTTCTGAAAGTATTACACACCATCAAATAACCTTTCTAAAGATTCTTCAACTTTGGCACAACGGGTTCTTATGAAAACCTGTATGAAATGGGCAAAAGTCAAGGAAATGCAGATGTCATCATCTTAGAAAAGAAACCACATTGCTCTTGTGATACAATTGCATGCATTTTTCAAAATTACAAAGCATACTTTTTCATTATATTATTTTTTATTTTCAACCGTTTGCAATATTAAGTTAGAGACTTGTAGAGACTGCTTAGAGATGGTAATGAGCATAACATTCTACTTGAGTGATATTAATCACCCCTAAGAAAAACAGGCTCTCAAAGTAACAATACTTTGCATTTTGGTAAATTACAGAATAAAGAATGCTAAAGTGTTTCTCAAATAATGGGAATCCGTGATTAAGTTATTTACCTTGCAGTAATTGGGTGCAAGCTCTTGTCAACACAAATGCCTTTTTTGCACATATAGGACCCAAATGTGTAACAATTTTTATTTATTTTTTTAATTCAAGTGCTTTTATCACTGGTACATCCCAGAATCCTCTCCAACCCAAGGAAAAAAAAAGAGCAGAACAGATCCAACCATAAAGTTGGTTCACAGATACAAGTAGAGTAGTATTTGTAAGCATAGAATCCAGATGCACAAATCCTGAACACTTGTTTCCTTCAGATATAACTACTTCTTCCCTGAGCACCTACTGATAGGGATTATTCCCACAGTGACTAAGAAATAGCTGCATGTCTCACACTAGAAGTCCAGCGTAAACAATGGCCAAAATAAGACTTCAACAAAACTGAGTTTTTGTTTGTTTGTTTGAATATGGACTATAGTTCTGAGATGAAGTCTGTCCTTTTCAGGAGAATGCTTCATATACCAAAGTGTTCTGATCTTCCTCTATACTTTTCGGACTACAACAGTGGTGATTAATGGCTAATCACTGTAACAACTAGATTACAGGTCTTCATTGATAGATGGTAACAGGAACATACTTCTACAAAGTAAAATGGGCAGTAGTAAGAAACTCAAATATTTCATCTTAAATTGAAAACTGGAGATGCTGGATTGTAATAAAAAAAAAAAGAATAAGGCCCTTACAAAATACAGTAAAAGGGTAAGACCTTAAATCTAGTTTGCATAGGATGACAAAATAGATAAACTCCAGATAGGAAGAGGATGTGCTGTTATGCAGATCCTGATGTAATGAATAAAATTTTCAGTCACTTTCAGAGACAGTAAATATCTCAATTACTGAAATTGTCCAAACACAAAACCTCTTCCACTTAACTTAATGAATCAGTTTATTCACTTGCTTTGCTTTAGATCAGAATATTCTACATTTTATCTAAACAGGTTTGATGGACGCAAGTGAGCCAGCACCAGATTTACCTTTGGAGGTAGCGCTGTATTTTTTTTCTTTATTCAACTGAGTGTGTCAATACCAGCAATATTCTCCATCCAATATTCACCAGCTCTTCTGTCTTTATCAGCTGTCCTTTATTATCAGGGACCTGTCTGCTCATATTATCATCTAAGCAGTTCTGAAGGCCTTGGAAGATGTAGATCACGATCTAGTAAGCACAAAACACTAACTCAAAGGCTACATATAGCAGCACAGAGATGCGTACTTTGTGGCACACTTAAATGAGTCTTGCCAGCAGGCAAGGAATGAACATCCTGAGAGACTCTGACCAATATGTCTGTGCAGCACGCACAGAGAGACCGATTTCAACTACACTAGCATTAAACACAGAAGACAACTGACAAACTAGATTACCAACACATATGAAGTTAGATGAATGCTTAGTAGAATCCTCAGGCAATTTGATCTCAAATATAATCTGAAATTTTCCTTTCAGGAACTCAACTCAACACTTAGGAAATCAGTATGGATCCTATGAAGTCAATTCCTTCTTAAAGGGTAAGCTTTGAAATCGAAGTCCAAGAGCTCTGAGGTTATATGACCACTGCAGATCAGCCCATTAACAGGCTATAGGTGGACCTAAATCCTTCATCTTCGTAAGCAAGTTGCTACTACTGTTAAGTTCTCAGTAACATACCCTTGCAGCTAGAGTAAGACCAAACAATATAATGACCCTGTGATCACTAACAAAATATTTGAATTAGGAGCCAGGTTTAATTGGAATTAGTTGTACAATGACCCAACAGTACAGATTCAGAATGCACAAACTCCTCACTAGGCTGAAAACAAGGGCAGTTAAATTCTCTGCTGCTTAGCTTTAAGAGCACCTTACATATACTACGCTATACTATAGTGTGTATGTGTATAGATATATATAAAACCTATAGTAGATAGAAGTGACATATACTATGTAATAAGGAGCTTCATCATACAGAACGGGCAAGACAGTACATTGGGTCAAGATGGAAACAGTACGCAATGCCTATTGCTAATGATTTTCATCCCATTAGTTTAATAAGCCCAGTACAGATTTCTCCAACAAGCAATAGCACTGCCAAAAACAAACAAACAAAAACAACAAAAAAAGAAAGCAACTGGGAGAAAGTAGACATCCTTCAAAGATGTCATAAAGTTCACAGCTTGTGTTTGGAAGTTTCCTGCCAAAAGCAACATTATCTGTAGGTGAAGAAGCAGAAGATCTTGAAGCAGCCTTTGTCCTAGATAAAATCTTGACACTTTACCTTTTTCTGTAGAAAACTCTACAACATGAAAAAAACAGTATACTGTATACAGCTCCTCCTTTTACAGGAGGCTACAGAGTACAAGGCTAGAGATGCAAAGCAGTTCCCTTGGTTTTGTGGAGGGTTGGGGTTTTTTTGTTAGGGTTTTATGGGGGTGGGGTGGTTGTTTTGTTTGTTTGTTGTTGTTTAGGTTTGTTGGGGTTCTTGTCTGTTTGGTTTTAAGTGGAGATTCTCATCTGTCTTTGAACAATTCTTGAACACAACGTATTTAATTGTAGTTTGAAGGGAAGACCAAGCCTTAGCTATAGGTTTTCTTCTGCCTTAAGGTCCAAAGAGGCTTTCATGGAAAGTGCCAAAAGAAAATTTTACAGGCTGCTTTTCCAAGTCTATCTGAAGAGCAGCAGTAAGAGAAGCAGCAGTCCTACAGCATTCTCCAGGAGAACTTAGAATGGCACTGCTGATTGAGGAAAAGACAACAAAGACATGCTCTAAAACCAGGGTTTAAGTTTTCTACTGTAATTTAAGTCCTAGTATCAGCAGCTTGCTTCTCATACAGTGAATTGAAAAAAAAAACAAACCCACACCTTTTCAGAGGTCTGCAGGCTTTATTACTAGTTAATAGAATTAAATGCAGAGAGTCGTAAGAACCAGATACTGTAAGTGTTCTGGTTTGCTATCAAGGAACAAAGGAATCATGCAACTCGGCTCACTTGTGTCCCTCAGTAGAACAGGTGCAAGGAAGAGCAATCAAAACAGTCTGATCTGTGGCATACACACAAATCTATTCAGCAGGTTTATCTTTATTTTTGCAGCTGTAACATTAGAAGCAAAAGAGGCTAGAATCACCTAGGGAAGGTGCCCCGCTGGACCTCTTGTTCACCAACAGAGAAGGACTTGTGAGCAATGTGATGGTTGGAGGCCATCTTGGGCAGAGTGATCACGAAATGATAGAGTTTTTGATACGTGGAGAAGCAGCGAGGGGGGTCAGCAAAACTGCCACCTTAGACTTCCGGAGGGCAGACTTTGGCCTGTTTAGGAGACTGGTCGAGAGAGTCCCCTGGGAGGCAGCCCTAATGGGCAAAGGAGTCCAGAAAGGCTGGACATTCTTTAAGGAGGAAGTCCTAAAGGCACAAGAGCGGGCTGTCCCCAGGTGCCGGAAGACGAGCCGGTGGGGAAGAAGACCGGCCTGGCTGAATAGAGAGCTCTGGCTAGAACTCAGGAAAAAGAGGAGAGTCTTTGACCTCTGGAAGAAGGGGCGGGCAACTCAGGAGGACTACAAAGGTGTAGCAAGGCTGTGCAGGGAGAAAATTAGAAGGGCCAAAGCTGAGCTAGAGCTCAGTCTGGCTGCTGCTATAAAAGACAACAAAAAATACTTCTTCAAATACATTAGCAGCAAAAGGAGAGCTAAGGAGAATCTCTAGCCTCTAGTAGATGGGGGAGGGAACACAGTGACCAAGGATGAGGAAAAGGCTGAGGTGCTTAATGCCTTCTTTGCCTCAGTCTTTAATAGTAGGGCCAATTGTTCTCTGGGTACCCAGCCCCTGGAGTTGGAAAATAGGGACGGGGACCAGAATGGAGCCCCCATAATCCAGGAGGAAATGGTGAGTGACCTGCTGCACCACTTAAACACTCACAAGTCTATGAGGCCTGATGAGATCCACCCGAGAGTACTGAAGGAACTGGCAGAAGTGCTCACCAAGCCCCTTTCCATCATTTACCAGCAGTCCTGGCTAACTGGAGACTGGAGTTGACTGGAGATTAGCAAATGTGATACCGATCTACAAGAAGGGCCGGAAGGAGGACCCGGGGAACTACAGGCCTGTCAGCTTGACCTCGGTACCGGGGAAAATTATGGAGCAATTCATCCTGAGTGCCATCACACAGCATGTAGAAAATAACCAAGGGATCAAGCCCAGCCAGCATGGGTTTATGAAAGGCAGGTCCTGCTTGACCAACCTGATCTCCTTCTACAACAAAGTGACCCGCCTGGTGGATGAGGGAAAGGCTGTGGATGTTGTCTATCTAGACTTCAGTAAAGCCTTTGACACCATTTCCCACAGCATTCTCCTGGAGAAACTGGCTGCTCATGGCTTGGATGGGTGTACCCTCCGCTGGGTAAAAAACCAGCTGGATGGCTGGGCCCAGAGTGGTGGTGAATGGAGTTTACTCCAGTTGGTGGCTGGTCACAAGCGGTGTTCCCCAGGGCTCGGTGTTGGGGCCAGTTCTGTTTAATATCTTTATCAATGATCTGGACCAAGGGATCGAGTGCACCGTCAGTAAGTTTGCAGACAACACCAAGCTAGGTGGGAGTGTTGATCTGCTTGAGGGTAGGAAGGCTCTACAGAGGGACCTGGACAGGCTGGGTTGATGGGCTGAGGTCAATTGTATGGGGTTCAACAAGGCCAAGTGCAAGGTCCTGCACTTGGGCCACAGCAACCCCATGCAACGCTACAGGCTTGGGGAAGAGTGGCTGGAAAGCTGCCTGGCAGAAAAGGACCTGGGGGTGTTGGTTGACAGCCGCCTGAATATGAGCCAGCAGTGTGCCCAGGTGGCCAAGAAAGCCAATGGCATCCTGGCTTGTATCAAAAATAGTGTGGCCAGCAGGACTAGGGAAGTGATCGTGACCCTGTACTCAGCACTGGTGAGGCCGCACCTCGAATCCTGTGTTCCGGTTTGGGCCCCCCACTACAAGAGGGACATTGAGGTGCTGGAGCGTGTCCAGAGAAGGGCAACGAAGCTGGTGAAGCGTCTGGAGCACAAGGCTGATGGGGAGCGGCTGAGGGAACTGGGGTTGTTTAGCCTGGAGAAAAGGAGGCTGAGGGGAGACCTTATCGCTCTCTACAACTACCTGAAAGGAGGTTGTAGAGAGGTGGGTGTCAGTCTTTTCTCCCAGGTAACAAGCGATAGGACAAGAAGAAATGGCCTCAAGTTGCGCCAGGGGAGGTTTAGACTGGATATTAGGAAATTTTACTTCACTGAAAGGGTTATCAAGCCTTGGAACAGGCTGCCCAGGGAAGTGGTTGAGTCGCCATCCCTGGAGGTATTTAAAAGACATTTGGATGAGGTGCTTAGGGACATGGTATAGTGGTGGTCTTGGTAGTGTTAGGTTTACAGTTGGATTCGATGATCTTAAAGGTCTTTTCCAACCTATACGATTCTGTGATTCGTCCAAAAATTCATGACAAGTCTTCATAAAAGGTTAAGGCCAGATCCAAATTACATCGTTTGGCTGCTTGTGTTCAAACCCACGAAGTATCTTAAATAAAGGCACCTACACACACATCACACATTTCACATTACTGATGACATCAGCTCCTGAACCCTACAAAACACAGGTGCTGTGCACCTTGGACAAACAGGAAGAGAATTAAGAACAAGGTTACAAGTTACTTTGAGAAGCACACTGCCCTCTTGCGATCTTCCAACTGGAAAAAGACTGTGATAAGAAGAATCTTCTAAGCAGAATACAGGAGACACCATTATCAAAATCTGGAAGTCAAACCTATTTATACTGGAGAAAACGCAAATTTAGACACGTACAATGTTTCAGGTAGTTAATTTCCAAATATATGAAAAGGATTTAGATACATTTGCTCCAGCAGCAATGTAGCAACTATTTTCCATATTGCAAGTCTTTTTTAAAAAAAGACAGCAACATAAAGCCCAACAAACCAACTTCAAAATTTACTGGATTTGGGAGATGGAATGTGAAGGTTTTCTATCAGTATATCAGGGACATTAACTGCTATATAAGTAGTAATATCAGTACACCTATGATTATGCAGCACTCTAATTTCTCTCCTGTTCTGAGCTCCAATACTCATTTCTTTTAAAGATATTCACATCACACTTCTACGTTCCCCCCCCTTCTTCAAACTCAAAAATGCTTAATATTGCCTTAATTCCTCTGATCCTAAACTGACCTCAGCATGAGCAGAATTAGGCCCACAGTCACCCCCCATACTTTCCAATTTCATTGACAAAATGATTTTTCAGGCTGAGGATGTGCAAGTTTAAATCTTGGAGAGTAACAGCTATTCTAAACAGACAAAAGCATTTAAAGTCAGTATTTTGTAGCCTCACAGGAACAGGAACACAAGCATACCATTAGTAAAGTAGAAATACGGTTTTTAATCTTCTAGTCACTCAGGTTGCAAACCTTTCAAATATCTATTTTGAAGGTGAGCAAAACCTTTAATAGCCAATACTGCTATTTTTTTGGTGCTTCCTGAACGATAGGACATTCATAAATATGACAACTGACTCTTCGGGAAGAAGGATGCAAAGAAAAGTCTTCATAATTTTCCAGTTGAAGACACTTGCAAAATAACCTGCCCAATTCAGTTATGAGCAATACAGCTAGAAAAGATGACAGAACTTAACTCTTTCTCATCTTCATAGAAAGCAAAAGAACAGGACAAAGGTTAGCTAATTACAAGAAAAACACACAAAAAAGACTGGAAAACATTACAATCTGCCTAAGGAGAGAAATGTAATAACGTACATTACAACAATAGTGAAGAATATGATTAAATGCTTGGAAATGAACATTACTAGTGCAGCAATGCTTTTTGTAGAAGTGACAGTAAGCGGCATCAGCGAACAAGACTACCGCAGCAGCACAGCTGAAAAGGGACAACTGCTACTAGACCGCTGTTCGCAGCACAAGGCTCTAATTCAAGTCTGCTTTGAAAGGAGAGGGGTCCTGTGTGCGCACACATTCACACACTTTCCTAGTACTTGCTCAGTGTATCTACAAAGGCTTTACTTCTATGGTTGGTAATAGGAAACACTAGGAGACATCATTTTTTCCAAGGCAAATTTTTTCATCCTGTTTTGCAAAAACTTACATGAAACAGGTATCAAACTGTTTTCAAAGATAGCTTTGACTTAGAAATAAAAAGAAAGCTTTATTTGTAAAACCAAGAATTCACATGAGTAAGATTAGTTAGTCTTATAACTACAGGTTTGCTAGGATATGTTTAAAACTTAAAATGGAGAGAACAGGATGACTGCTTTGTTTGGGTTTTTTTTGTTTGGTTGGTTTTTTAAAATTCAGTTGATTAACAGGAGTGAAAAATATTAATTCATTTTTCTAAACGCTGCCAGAGATATTTCAGAACTAATGCCTTAATTTTCATATGACTAAACTATGAAAGAACTTTAAGATGTTTTAGATGGGGAGGCCTGTAGCTGATTTGCTTCAAAACTTACCTTACTAATGTCATGAAAGACAGAGGCTTCTCTAAGAGGCACTGCATTTTCTGTGATTTAGATTATTCCAAGAGACTGAATTGAGGGTAAGGGGATTACTTAAGTCATTTTTTCAAAAAAGATCAAAATTAAAAGCTGAAAAGCTGAAATAAGGATTTTTTTTTTTTTTTATATTACCATTGAAAAGCAAGTGCATAGGAGGTCAAACACTGCTAGCTATGGGTTTCTTTTGTGCCTCATTTGTGAAAATTAGTTATGACCATCCCTAATTCAAGAACAAGATGAAAAGCTAATCATGAGCAGCTTAAAGGGAAGACAGTATTATCACAATTAAAGCTTTCAACAGTTGTTGAAGAAAACCTGGTCCTTGAGACAAGATTCATGGTCAACTAAACTATAAAGATTTACAGTTCTGCTCAGAATAACCTGACACTCAGAAATTATACAGGGTGCATTTAGCCATCATGTTCCCCTGCTACCTCCTAATGTTCAGGATTAACAGCACCATCAGCGCAACCCTACCCACTCTCTCAAACTAACAGTGCTCATGGAGAGTCTTCTCTAGCTTCCAGGAGGATCTGTGCAGGAAAATGGTCATCTGTTCACCCTGCATGATCCAGTGGAGCCCAAAACACTGGCATCTCATTTTTTGATTGTGCAGAGTACTAGCAGAGCAACAGCATCATTTTCTCCAAAATGAAAAACTTGAAAGCATCTCCTATTTTCACTCACATCAAAAGGTTTCATAAAAGAGATTTTCTTCAAGAGCAAGAAGCTCCATGGACGATGCAGCTGCAACCTCCTGCATGAGTGCTCAAGACCCTAAAGGAGATTGGGCAGCCTAAAGGAAAACAGCATGAGGAAGATAGCTCTCTTAAACAGCCCTTTTTTTTGAGCCACAAAGCATCATAGGAAATAGAAGAGAAGAGGTCTGCTGACTTAGAAGCAAGTGATCACCTGAAAAAAACACCCAGTCATAATCCTGGAAGACAAAAAATGGGCACAACGGGTATTTCAGAGGCTTGTATCACTGATGGCCTTTATACCACCTGTCTTTTCATAGTAGAAATGACTCCTCCTCCTGCAAAACAGACTCACCACAGCCGTTCCAACCTTCCAGACTTCTTTTTTTATCAATGGAGACTGGTTTTGCTATCACATTAAAGAGGAAAGTGCAACTCAGAAGGGAGGCCTCTAGTGGCACCAAAAATATTGGGTGAATAATACATTAAGTGTGCTTACAGTTCACAAGTCAGACTAGAAAAGTTTTAAAAACGTGGGAGTTTTTTGTTTTGTTTTTTAAGAAAAGCCTTACCTCTGGTTCAGATTTCACTTCTGATTTTGCTTGGCCCACTGGTGTGATTGCTTTAGCTTTCATCTCAGGCCTTCCCTGTGAGTTTCCAACACCAGCTACAGACTTGGTGGCAGACATCGTGCTGGTAATGGGTTTGACCTGAGCAGCTGGGGTAGAGGTTCGCCTGTTGTTGCTCATTTCCATAGCATGTGATGGTGCTATCGGCAACTCACGCAAGTTACTATTTCGTGGAGCAGTTGACTGTAGCTGCTGATTTGGACGCTTGACAATATTTTGTGATGGTGTATTCTGAAAAGCAGAAAATTAAAAAACTGCAGACTTTCACTACAAACCAGACTAAAGTGTTTCCTGTTTCACATTTTCATGATTTAGTTAAGTTTGGGGAAAAAAAAAAAAGCTTTCTGAAGAGGCACAGTATTTTCAATGTGAAAAGAAAAATTATAGAAATGAGAACATTTTAACAATGGTTTTATTTTTCTTTAATTAAAAGCAAAACTGAATCTCATTTGTTTAACATCTTTCTCAGAAATTGGGTTCACTGTATGATTTATTTTCCTAATCAAAGCAATTATTCTGAACTACAGTCACATTGTCTTCATGACTGCTTCAGACTGTTGTGCTACCCCAAGCTACTGAGCAACAGAATATGCTGCACTGGAGCAAACTCTCAAGACATGAGTGGCACTATCTGAACCAGAAAGCTTATTAGTAGTGGTACAGAGAGGCTTTCAAATTGAAGGCCAGTGTCAGAGAACTGGGCTCCAACACAATGACAGGCTACCAGCAGTTTTAAAATCTTACTAAGCAAACCTATCCTCCAAAAACCCTTTATTGCCAGTTCTTGGGCAACTGCGTCATCTCTTATTGGACCCAGATCAAGAAAAACACTGAAGACTGGAGGAGAAAAGAAAAAGGGAAAGATATATGTGCTGGTTTTGGATGTAGGTTATAAAATGACCAAGGCAGAAAAGGAGCAAGAAATGGTGAAAGAAGGTGACAGCAGGACAGAATAAATGGCACTGAAAAACCATGCTGGTGAGTTTTGAAACCTATGCTTACATGCTTGATACCCATGCAGAACTACGCAAGGCAACACTGATGTACTTACATGTCTTGGCTTCATTGGACCCTGTCGTGGCTGACACTGCATCCTGTTGTTATTTGGCTGCTGCTGCGTGGCCTGCATATGAGGCCTGAACTGCGGCTGGTTCATGGGCATCAAGGGCTGTGGTGGCCCTTGGAGATGATGATGGTGTTGCTGCTGCTGCTGCTGGTGATGGTGTTGCTGCTGCTGCTGGTGATGGTGCTGCTGAGGCTGAGGTTGTGGCTGAGGCTGTAATGGAGGATGCAAGGGACCCTTCACAGGAAGAGAAAGATTATTTGTTTTTAGTGTCAAGGTAATAAACTCCTGAAAAGTAGCTCCAGCCTCCCAAGTCCTCAGAACATCTGTAAGCAGCTAGCTACAGACCAGGCTAAACCAAAAGTATACTGAGTAAAAAACAGACTAACAGAAGCTGTGCAAGGTAGGTCTACACTTAAACCTATGTAAGTCAACAGCTGACATGGAAAAAGACAAATGCAAGGGCTCCTGCCCTCTGCCCCCTTTTCTAATGACTTTCAAACTGTTTGGGTTTTGGCAGGTTTTTTTTTCCCCAACATCACCAGACTTCAGGATTTCCCCATGTTCAAAACACAGACACCACGAAAAGATCCTGCACAAAGCCCACTGAACGTGCAGGGCGGCCCTCCCTGCACATCTCCAAAACATTAGCCCACTTCCAGCTGCGATTCAGCTTCCCCCCCGGTTTGCGGGAGGACCCCGCTTCCCGCCGGGCTCCGCAGCTGAGCGGCAGAGGGCGCTCCCGCCCCGCCGCTGACCCACAGGCCGGGGCCGGGGGGCCGGGGCCGAGCTCCCTCCCCTCCGAGGAGCTGAAGCAACTGAAGGAGCCAGGACCGTGCTGCAGGCTCGCTATCGGAAATACATTAGTGCCGGCAACTGGGGAGAAAATTAATCACTTTTTCAGGCACATCTGCCTCATACCTGTAATCTCAAATAATTCCACTTTAGCTACATTAGTCCTATAAACCTACAAGGCAGCACTGGGCCACTTTGCACATTCCGTGTAAGCCCCTTCCTGCTGCAGACCCGTACCTGCATGCTGGGCTGCGTGTGCGCGGCGAGGAAGGGCTGTCCCGGAGCCTGCAGGAACTGCTGCCTCGGAGGGATGAACGGCCGCGGATTTGCCGAACCCGGCTGGTTGAAGTGGAGAATCCCCACAGGACCTTGAGGCTGCATGTTCGGCCGCACTGGCCGCTCTCTGGGAAACACTGGTTGTTGTCCCTGCTGATTAAATGCTGGCCCAGGCTGGCTGAACGGCATCGGATTTTGGGTAGGGACAGGATGCGCGCTATTGAGAAGCGGTGGAGGTGGCGGTGGTGGTGGGCTCCGCTGCTCGAACAAGTGATGGCTTGGAAACCTCGGATCTGTGGGAATCAGGTAAGTACTTAAATGACAACCTCCTTGGGACACAAACACACTTTCAAAGCACACAGCTCTATTTTGATTTGGAAAAGTAACCTGACATTTGTAGAAAGCAAAATCGTATGAGATGTTTTAAGAGCTACATTTCTCTTGCTTCTGCCACCAGTGTATAAAAGGAATTGATGCTTGAATGATCAGCACAACTGGCAATTCGCTGGAATTAGGAATACCTTTTAGAAATTCTACTCTAATGAAATCAATGAAGGATTCCAGGAATTAAGAGTTCAAAACATGCAAGAACTCATAAAATTTTGATGCCGTTTGCTGACCACATATTTAGCAAATTTTTATATATATTGTGTGTGTAAAATAGGTATAAAATATACATTATATATATGCACGTTACATATATATGCCTAACTATATATACACACACTACCTATTTTGTTTGCTATGCTGTATCATTTTAGCAAACCTTAACATTTCTTACAGTACACATAGTCCAGACGGTTTGAAGAGTTACTAGTGGAAACCAGAGTGTATGGAGAGTCCTAGTTATCTAAAATGTAACAAATCACAAGAACTTTATTGCAACAATCACTTTAGATACTAATTTTATTTTGTATCTGTATAAATATATAGATTGATGGTAGTTACAGATGGAGACACAAGATTACGTCAGGGAAGGAAAAAGATACCAGACCACCGGAATTTTTAGCATGTACTAGTCTGGCTACATCAAACAGGATCTTCTGGCCTTCAGGCTCTTCCAAACACTTCATGTTGTATGATACACACTTACACTGCATAGCCACTTTACAGAAAGTGGATTTTGTATGTTAATGGAAGTGAAAATGCTTACCTGCTATGAAGAAAGGATCTCTTTCCTGAGGAGGCGGAGGAGGGAGCGGTGGTGGCGGTGGTGGTGGCCCTCTCCACTGGTCCTGGATCGGCAGCCTTGGGGCTTGGGAGAAGTTGGTAGGAACTGGTCCAGGCGTATGCTGCTGAAAGTCTGGAGGGCCCTATTTAATAAGGCAGAACTGAGATTAAGACTACCATCCAGGAATTTATCTATTGCCTGCTGTAACTTTTTTCTCTTAAAAATACAGTTGCTTTATGAGTTATCTCCTATCATCTGTACAAATTGGCAGCCCTTACTGAGTCTTTCTTTCACAATGGAAGAGATATTAAACCCCAGTACAGTATCTTGAAATGAATTCACAATGTTTTAATAATCACTAGCACCACAGGAATGCCATTTCTTCTCAAGCTTATTAAAATCCACGCAATTATTGACCTTCTTTCCCATTAATCCAAAAAAATCTGAATGTCTACTTTAGAAGACATTCCTGACATTTATCTTCTTAAACCGTGCTATTCTTCACCATCAATTTAGTACAATGTAAGCTACAGAAGTGAAGCAGCATTACTTAAAAAAAAAAGGGGGGGGGGGGGGGAGGACCATTTATGGCATCCAGAAAATTAAAGAAATCATCTTTCAAAATAAATAACAGGAGAGTTACACTTCTGTCTATTCACAACTTAGCATCTGAAGCATTATGTGAAAGAGTGCAAAATTATCTTCTCTCCAGTTAAGTTTTTTTTAAATGTAAAGGGAGTCTTTACATATTGCAGAAAGCAGGTTGTTAATCCAAAAGCAGAACTTTGCAGAAGCCAATTACTTAATTGAGTAATTCACACTATTATAATTTTTTATTTTATATCACAAGTTGACAAAATATGTTGGCAACCTCTGATAACTGGAAGAAGCTATGCCTCACATAAGTCATATTAACAAACATTTCCTTATTACGTGTGCATAAATCAAAAAAGTAACAAAAATATTCTAAGAACATCCTTGTTTTCCTCTTTATACAGATCCTGAAATCAGTGGTGACACCTGTTCTGTCTACATTTGATGCTCACCTTAAAGCTTAAAGCTTACAATTGCTGAAGACAAGCTTCCCAAAACAGATTTCAGACCAAACACTCCCTGCTAGACTGAAATATGGTCATCAGCAAAGGACCAAACAAGTAAGTTGCAGTGGCTTATCGTTTATCTATGGAGCTGCCCTCACCAACAGTATGCACAGTCTCACTCTATCCTATTTATACTGCAAAAATACTATCCTTTTAGGAAAAGAATTTCTCACACAGCGAAAAAATGGGTATTTGCCCTGGAAACTGGATCCACTCACTGCCAAAGTAGCACAAGACAAAGCTGCTTCACATCCTTCTACCAGCACGATACAACTGGGATTGGCAAGGCCCAAACAAGTAGATGTGAGAGGCACTGAGGATCACAGCCATTAGTAAATCTGTGGCCTTCTTGAAAACACCTAAATGGGGATATGGAAGACACTAAGACCTCTCATTTGGAAGTGAGACTCTGACTACTTATTTTATGCCATTATACAGCCATCAACTGTAAATACTTTATCATTCCTAGAGATTAAAGGGTCTATATCCTGCTGCCAGTGCTCCTAGTCAGCCAGTCTCCTGTGGGTATTTCATTTAGTGGAAAGACATTATATTACACTCAAGCATGACAGTCCTCATAACATACATACTGTTTGTAGGAGGAGCTGCTGCACTTCTGCAAGTGAACAGTTACCAACACAAAATATTCCTGCCACCTTGGAAGAGACTAACGCCTTTGAATTTCACAGGCTATCTGCAAACAACAACAGCTGGAGGAAGAGGGAGCTATTTGGGATGGAGAAAGTGACATTTATTTGTCCCATCAAAATCCATTCAGGTTTAGCTGACCAAGGCTGTTCAACTGCATTGCCCTTCCCTCATGTTGAGCAGGACAGCGCTGGCTGCCTGCCAAAAGAGCAACTGAACACAAACCTTGAGGACCCTGACCCTTCACTCCCAAAACACACCTCCACCATCACCGCACGTAGGAGCTGCCAGAGGTACTTTCAAACTAAGGTTAAATGTACTCCCTCATCTTGGAAGCCTTGGTGATAAAAGCCTATTTCTCAAAGCATTGCTCTTACAGCCACCCTAGGGAATACACAGCGTTTCTGCAGGCCACACGGCCTCGAGGGAGGCACCCAGCAAACCAACTGATATTTAGCTATTTAGGTATTAGTTTATCACTCCATAATGTATAAGGTCATTGCAACAGAGGCAGGGGAGAAACCAGTCCGTCAGGGCAGTTTTCACACAAGATGGTTTTTATCTTGTATCTTATTTACCGCACATAGTCACATTAACGTATTGCATCTGGGGAGAGAAAGCAGTCTCGACAGACAACCTGCTTTTTCCTATTTTCTGAGAACTTGACTGGGAAGCTCTGAAATTCTCCCTGTATTTTTCTCTAGACACAATATATGCCTACATATATCTTAGTTGTTTCTAAAATAGCCAGCAAAAGACAAATTATGTGGAAACTTACTGAAACCTGGACTAATAAAGCGTAAGTATCACATATTTGCCACCCAAGCTGAGGAACTGGCAGCAGTAATGATCTGACTGGGCTTGTTTCCAAGCACCAAATGGCACTGCAGTGATCACAGTCTCCTCTACCTGCTTCTTCCAAACTTGACGTATTCTGCCCTGGTCAAGGTAACAGATCCTTATCAGTCTCTTCCCTCACTCCCAAGCTTCAGTTTTAGTGCTAGTCTACAAAATACAGGCTGAGGCTACAAAACAAGCAGGCATCTCCGCTTCTGTTACCAAATTTGTAACCCAGTGTCAAGCATCTTCCCCAATATTAATTCTTTGTCCAAATTAGCCTTACTGTTCTCCTGGTCCTGCTTGCCCTTCAGATACGTTCTCTCATCCCCATCATGTCTTTCACTCTGCCTGCTGGTTCCTAGTCCCACCATGGATCCAGCTTCTCAGCTCCCTGACTCCAAGCTGGTGGTCTTGTCTTGTGGCAGCTGGTCAGGAACTCTTATTTGCCCCACCCAGACCCTGCCTTTCTTGCCTGTACACTTAGTCCAGGCAATTTCCCCTCTTTCCTGCCAGGGAAGGAGAAGTAAATGAGAGCACAGGTTGAAAAAGATCCTTGACTTATATTTTAAATAAACACTTCTTCGTACCAGAATACGTTCCCTCTCCTGCCAACCCACACCTTTGTTATTATGCCCAGATCTACCTCATCCCAAAGCAGCCCTGAATTGCAAATGCATGGGAAGTCCTGTTGAATTTCACACAGCTCTTACATACTGAAACATCCTCAGTGCAGCCAAACTCAATTTTCTTCCTTGAAAAATTGAGCAATAATAAAACATTTCTAAATAACTCACTTGGGCATAACAATATTTTTCCACCGTTTCAATCTCAGAATGAAAGTATTTGGAAAATTTCAACCAAAACAATTCAAAATGAGGCAGACAACCAGCACATCGTCTTGGTTCAAACCACAGAAGTCTGGTAGTACTACACATGCTGAGAGCAGCTTTATATTTCCCATCATAAGGAAACTTTAAACTCTTATGAAATAAGCTTTAGTGAAGTTTTAGAACTGAGTAATACAAGGTTATTTTAGATTTAAGAAAGGTCACACAAAAAAAAGATTATAGTATAGACTATATAGATTATAGTATTATACTATAATATATATTATAGTATAATCTATAGTATACTATAGATTATATATTATACTATAATCTATAATTATATACTAAAAGATTATAGTATTTACAAAAAAATTACAGAAACCAATAACCAGCAAGATATTTTACTGTTAAAAATACAAGCAATACTGATTTCAAGCTCCCTTCAGTACCAAAGGTGTCCATCCAGCTTCATTTAAGAAGCAAATATTTACTGTCCTCTAAATACTTCCACTGATTTTTAAGACAAACTATCAGTTATCAAACTTTTATCCAAAAGCTGGTATCCAAAAATCCCAACAAATGCCCACCAAAATACATTGAGGAAGTATTTTTTTTTGCTCTAGTTTTATTAGTGGTCTATTTCATACAAGTATATCCCACAACACAAGTTTAGGTCAAAAAAACTCCAGAACATTCCAACAAAATCAGAGCAAGAAGGAAGTATTTGAAGTTTGGAATTCTTCCTATTGGCCTCTCTCTTTTTTTCCATCCCTCACAGTTAAGAATTCTGGGTTTTTTTCACTTCTTAGCTAAGATTCCAGTTAAACTTTGAGGCTGAGAAATTTTTAAAGATAACAAATATTTTCCAATCCTAAAGCCAACCTTCCTTCTCCATTTTGTGTTTAAAGTAACACAAAGATCCTTTTTATATCATGCAACAAACATGAGTTGTCCCTCAGTGTCAGGATTCATGAGTGCTGCAACAATGACCCTTCCCTGCCAGAGCACTTACTCCATGCACAATGGAATAGAGGGTTCGGCTTTTTGAAACCTGAGAGTTTCAAAAATGGCAAAACTACGGAAGTACGTCTGATACAAATCACGCCACAGTAAAGCTGCATGCTATACAGATAATTGAGTATCACTAAGAAATACCTACTTATTTGATTACTGAGCAGATTTTAACTTTATGTATATGACATTTTGAAGTACTACTAAAATATGACTGATCACATTTCTTGGCTGATAACCAAAGGCAAATCATGCAAAATTAATTGCAAAGACATTTGTTATTTGCCAAAAAAAGAATTACCAATATTTGCTTCTTAAAAAAAAAAAAAAAAAAAAAAAAAGGAAATTAGTTTGATTCTCTCCCTTCCAACATCCGTGAAAAAGACTGACCTTCACGTTTTTCCTAAACCAGCTTTGCTTCTAGAATCCCTGAAGAGCAAAATAGAATTCTGCCCCCAAATTACAGTAACATGGGTAGGGGGAAGCTTGTATTTTCAGATTTTACATTGCTGAGATTTTTCTTCTGAAAAAGCTTTCAGGACAATTCCAACAGGAATTTCATTGTGTGATGGATTAATTTCACATACTACATGTGAAACTAAAACTCTAAGGTTCAACCAGAGCTACTACTTCCAGAGACAAATGACTTTTTTTTTTTTTTTAAAGAAAATATGCAAACTATGGTGGATATTTTTCTAAGTTATGAGGTGTTTGTCTATTATTCTGAAATACCATTACAGTTTTTTTCTTCCAATTTAGGAATACACTAATACTACATCTTCAACTTTTACTTATGCCAAATTCTAATTGTCCTAAAAATAGTACAAAGTAATATAACAGTTCTCCATTAAAGTTTGAGGGTGGTGGGTTGGTTTTTTTTTTTTTGCTTAACAGTAGTTAAACTATACTTCTAGGAGTGGATTATTTTACCATTAGTGTTAAACTCTACATTCAGCAAGTATTTGCTGCTAATAACCCCCAAGTGCCCTCTGATATTTTGTAAAAAAGACCACGCAGAGCTATTTAACTTCAAAAATTAATGAAGAGCAGGTGCAAAAGCCAGATTTCATAATGGTCTAGTTTTTATAAAATAAGCATACTGTAACATAGATGCATAATAAATCTTTATATGCACAGTAGTTACTCCCATTTTTCATGGTTTTGCTATCCGGACAGTTTCAAATTACAACCAACTATTCAGTACACACATCAACTAAGACTCCCTACAAAAATAATTTTAACTATTAGTTCACCATTATTATACCTTTTAGGAAACTTCCCTACTTAAATCTCACAATCTTCAAAATACCTATTTTCAGGTTAATGGGTTTCAACTGAACAAAAGGGAGAATTGCAAATTCATATGATCAGCCAAGGCTGCAAGGTTCTACATTTCAGTCCAAGACTGGGGCCAACTGTGACACTGGGGGGAAGGACAAAATATTTACATGCCCTTCCAGTGAGACCCCACAAGGCTGGATCGCATTCATACAGACAACAGTTCCAAAGACCAAGTTACCGAACGCCCATATGAGAAAGACCCGGCAGAATGCATACGTAACTTTTTGGAAGAGTCTTGTCCCCTTCTCGTTGTTATCAGATTGATTATTTAGTATCATTATTACTGACTTAGTATCATTATTGTTGATTATTTAGTACAATTACCAGACTGATTATTTAGTAGAAGTGCACCAAATTGCAAGGAAAGACTCCTAAAATGAAGCTTTTAGCTAGATTTAAGGCTAGTCGCAAAAAGAGCCCAGACTCGGAAACAGCACAAGATCTGAAGCAGACATACCCACCACGTCACAGTCTGGCCTAGAAGTCCTTAACCAACCTACACATACCCCTTCACAAAACTGCAGCCACTTCAGCACTGTAGTTCCTTCTGAACCACTACCTGCAGCCCTGGTGTTAACAAGTATTTCAAAGAACTGAGAGAGAAATTGTAATTTTTGAAAGCTGGAGGGCTCTTGAACTGTCTTCTCAGTATGGCTTTGTGGGCTACAAGCGGGGACAGCTCTGGCCCTTCTTTCTTATCTTCTGTGAAAACTAAAACATACCAATGCCTCAACACTGAAAGCAAGGTACTAAATGTCAAGATTTTTCTTAAACTACCAAAGAAAGTAATTTTTGGTCTGTACTTTTTCCTGTTTTTAAAGAATGTGATAAACTCTCATTTAATTTATACTCTTATAATTTTACTTTGAAAATTCTTATGCATAATATTTGGGGGGGGGGGGGGGGGTGTTTGTTTTTAATACAAGAACTGAGGTCTAGAAGGAATTTACATGGGAAATCGGGTTCTGTGTGGATTTCGAAAGAGACCACAATCACAGACGTTTTAGAAATACTTAAAAGGAGAAGATAACTGCAGAGTGAAGTGCAACTGACAGGTATTTTACTGTGTTAAATCTCTAATTTTGTGAAGTTCACTCTGACAAAAAAAAAATCTACCCACTCTTCCTCCCCACACACTATAATTTACAGCACTTCAGACTGACATTTTCATACAATTCCACATGTCTGCAGGTTGCACAATTTCCTCTTTTACTAACTTCCATTATTCAATATAGCTAAGGCATAATTTACACCTTATCAATCACTTTTGGAAAAAAAAATGCAATGCAAACTTGTGTCTACAATTCATTAGAGTTGTGAATAGCTCATTGAACATGACTTTCACACACTCAGGCAATCCCACCTTCTGAAAGAACACGAGATAAGGTTACTTTAATCCTTTCAAAGAACTGCACTATTTTGCCTTCCTTTTATCCCTCTAAATATCCTTCCTAGTTAAGAAATTAACATTCTCTCTCATACAATTCTTACACAAATTGTACTTTTACTTTTCTGCATCTCTTGTTAATTACATGATGTTATCTCCAATAATCTATTCATGAAGCACAGATAACTTTGGTTACCAATAAAAGGGAAAACTTAGCATAAATTGCTTAGCACAAAGTTAATCTTATAAAGCAAGGAATAAAGAGGATCTAACAGCTATTATATGACTTATCAGCTTCTCTAAAAGGGTCACTCTACTTTTTTTCATGAGACTAATTAAATACCTTAACAATGTCATTGAAACTTCATGAATCTTTCAATAAATTACACCCTGCCTCTACAACATGTTTTCATTTATTAATCTCACTTAAAATGCAAAGAGCTAGGAGAACCCCATTGACAGTTAAGCAGGGCCACTCAGTTAATTCTTCTTATATGGTTTAAATGCAAAGAATAATGACCACTATAACCTATGACAATTAAAACTATAGCCATCTGTCACATGATGTTAATCCTCTTATTTCAGCAGCTACTAGACTTTTTGAAAAGCTTTCCTAAAACGCCTACCTTCCAGTGCAAGGAACTGACTTTCCATCCTCTTGTGTAAGAAGCCCTGCTTCATATGTCTTGGATATGGTTCAAAAATGTTCAAGTAGGAATGTATACATCCCACAAACCATGGCTCTTCACATTCAAGTTTCATAGTATTCTCATTTACTGTGCACAGCATACAGAAAGGGAATGATTCACTGAAAATTTATAATAAAATGTATTTTGATATTTCCTTAAATATAGTTTGAATGACTCATTAGTGTCCCTGTGATGTCTACGACAATCATGTAATTCCATCACGGTGAACTAAAACCTAGCAAGCACCATGATTTTCCAAATGGATTTAGTATTATAAGACAACCTTATATAAAATTTCATGCCTTAAATACATTGCAATCAAGAAGGACAAAAATTAAAGTTCAGAGCAATCATAAAACTCAAGACAATGTATGCTACCCATACATGAGTCTTTTCAAAGTTTCTGGAATATATTTTCCAAGGGGAAAATGCAAGGAGATAGCAAGTGCTGGTTCAAGTACATGGACTGCTCTGATCCTAGTATTACAGGCAGATTGAGACTGAGAGAGAATGGGTTGGTATTTTCTTCAACTGAGCTGAAAGTAATTTTTAATATTAAAAAGTTCCACATAACTTGGACAGCTTCTCTTTGATACTACACAACTCCAAGAGATAAGGAAGTGTGTTGGGATGTTTAGGTACAAGTCCAGGTCATCCGTAAGAGAAATCACCAATGCCTGATTTCACTGTTTAAGGTCCCAGAACGGAATTTAGTCATCATGGAAAACCAGTACGAGCAAGGAGAAAAAGGCATGGAATCCCTTGTTATTTAAGCCAACTCATGATCAAGTAGCTAAAATAAAGACACAGGCGATACAGAAAAAGGATACTCCTAGCACACTAAGATAATCCCAAACAGTTAGCAGACTAAAGCTAAAATTTAGATCCACTGTATATTAAAAGTATCCCTTTTCAGCAAGTTTCAGGGCATCCCCCCCAATGCATCAAGCAGGGACATATTCATGTTGCAAATCGAGACAAAAATACTCACAACTTCAGTGTTTCTGTAAGAGAAGCAACAAAGCAGAACAGCCCACAAGCAATCACTGCTACACAGAAGGACTGCTTCACAGATAGGTTTCTTGGACCTCCATCTGCTCTACCATCAAGGTACGTACATTAGAAAAGGAAAATCTGCAGGACAAGTGGTCCATTCAAGAACAATTCTCAGAAAATACTCCTAAATGAAATGCAGGCATAGGAAAGATAGTTAACTAAATCCCAACTCTAGCTTTAAACTCCTAACAGTGCTGATGTACAGAAAAACCATGCTGCCATCTGTTTTGTACGGATGAAGGAAGAGTGTCTCCAGCAAGGAGAGACAGGCCATAATAAAAAATAGCATGACAGACAAGTTGTAGCAGCCTGCACTGCCTGAAGGAAGAGTAAACCCAAACCTCTTAGATTAGAGCACAAACCAAAGTAATTTCTTAAAACAGGTGTTTTAAACTAATTCATTTGGAAGAGTCAGTTTCACTTTAGTTTGTAATCCTCTTCAGGGGTGTGGTGTAAAAAGAGTGTGTGATTATTTTTGTTTGGTGCCCTCTAACTTTTTAAGTACAATATAGAAATATCACAAATAGAAGCTGGAGAAGAGAGACATTAGTGCCATTCAGAAGGATGATCTCTCCCTTGAAAGAAGAGAATTTCATAATCATTTTATTTAAAGACAATAAAATCCTTCTGCATATTTTTGTGATGAAAGCTAACAGTTTCAAGGATGTGTAAAAAATTAGGGACCCAAAAGTTTTGGACCTCCTCTGCTTTTAGAGCTATTGAGATAAAACATCTAACAAAATTCATACCTTATCCTTAGACTTACCAGAGACTACTCCATGGAAATATTATTACAGCATTTATTGACCTAGTGTATCTTGGTGACCTGCAAGTCACCAATAATTAGAAACAACTCTGAGGTCAGAGCTAAACTGGATCATGAACATAAAATTCAGGATTTCTACATCACACTCCAAGCTTGAAAGTGCAGCTATAGCTAATTTTAAAACCATCTGAGAACCTCAAAGATAAATACATGTGACTTGGGGATGATGCTTCTCCCTTCAATGAAAAATGCTCAGACTGATACCAAAAAAAAAGTCAAGAAGCAGCCAGTTTTATAGAAGACAGATATTAGAATTGCTGCTAACCTGGACTTTGATCTTTATTAGAAAAGGCCATTTCAGACCTGACTATTTAGCAGTTAAATTACCTGATTCCTGATTTTTAATTCTGTAAGGAAATATCATTTTGGAGATGTTTTGCACATCTCTGACCTTGCAAACACTTTGATGCGATAACTTTACATATCCAGAGCTCCCAGTGTGCCTGCAAGTACTACTCACATGTTGCGTATGAAGGACTGAACATTTTTTCCTTTTTGTGTATCGTACCATAAACCCATAGTATTCTTCTAAATTAACTCATTTTACTGTAAACAGTAGTATGACTTGTTTATAATGAATGAAGCGTTTTCATTCACATTCTAAAGAAATGGCAAGAAATGAAGGTGCAGAAAGTGAATAAATACCAGTTTTTAGATTTTTTTTTTTTTTTTGGTATTGGGACCACACAAATATACTGAATTATCTTTTAAAAGGACATTTTCTCAGCTCAATGAAAATACCTTAAGAGAACTATACTATCATCTAAGACTTTATATTGTTATACCAAATATATATTCTAGTACTTAAACACTGAATGGAGAACTAAATTACCCTTACTACATTGTAGTAAGAAGTCAATTGTATGTTTTAATTGGATTTCTTTATGAGTCTTGACTTCTGCAAAATATCTCTTTAACAGTATCTAATTAATGGCTATGTAGCTACATGCATAATACTTTTTCCTCTTTGCCTCAATAAAAATTTGTGCTTTGCTCACAAGGCTTTAGAAAGTTCAAGCTTCATTCATATGAATGTATCAAAATCACAATATATAGCTATATATATAAAAATATACATCTATATCAAAACTTTTTCACTGTGAGGGTGCCTGAGTGCTGGCACAGGTTGCCTAGCAAGGTTGTGGAGTCTCCATCCTTGGAGATATTAAAAAGCCATCTGAACAGGGTCCTAGGCAACTGGTTCTAGGTGGCCCTGCTTGAGCATGGGGTGGGACAAGATGACCTCCAAAGACCCCTCCCAATCTCAACCATGCTGTGATTCTGTATTTAGCAGGTACTAAATAAAGCTGAGAGTGAAGAAAATCTAGCATCATTAACACGGGGAAAAAAAAAAAAACCAAAATAATCTACAACTCTTGTTTCCTTGCCAGTGTTAAATAGTGATTACTTAACAGAAAGGTAAATGACAGTGACTATGAAATATAAGTGCACATGTTTTCCATTTGATTTTAATATCTACAGAGCATGTGCACACTGGAGCTAGCATGACAAGTTAAAGGGTTACTGCATTTATAAAGCATCTATTTCTTTCTTATTTAATAGCTGTTACCATCATGTTTAGCTGCTGCTGCTCCTCCTGCAAATGGGAATTCATTGATATGATTAAATTTGATGGTATGATAATGTATGGTAATCGTGATTAATCAGAAGCCCACTAGCAAATGGAGGATGTTGGGTATTATGTCACCTGCATTTTAAACTGCATTCCCTCTATGCCAGCCTGACAATATTTGACAGCTGGAGGGATCTCATGCTGCATCTGCTTGCTACTACTTATAGATCTGATAAGAGAAAGTGCCCATCATTCCTTCACTATCTTAAGTGCTGTAATTATAGGGCTTTGCAGTCAAGTTGTGAAAACAGTTAAGTGTTAAAACCGAAGCTTTTTGCTAGCTGCTGAACAAGCTCTGTCTCACATCTGCAAGGGCTATAATCTGAAAGAAATGTAATTTGATGCAGCAGTCTCATTCAAACATGATTTGCATGAAATGCTGTATAAAGCACTATCCAAGAAATGTCAATCAACACCACCTGATACCATGTATCCTGTTAAATGAAAACAAAATGCTTTCTACACTACCTGTGATCTGCCACTGCTACACAGTAATAGAGTGAAAATTTCATTTACTGTTACTCATTATAGTAAAGCCATAGATGAAGCAGAATAATTGTGAGGAAGTAGGAGAATCATTTTCACAAGTGGCTTTTTATTTCCATTAACAGTTTGTCTACATACTGTTGCAAACATGTACTAGTTACTAAATATCATTACTCTACTAAATATCAGTTTAAAACAACTGCCTGTGCTCAGATGCAGGACTGTTTAAATTGTCCTTACTGTGAGTACTGGAGAATATGAGCCACGACCTTAGTAACAGTTGCTAAAACCCTTATTCACTCATAGCAACTCACAATCGAATTTGAAATGATGGAAAATATTTTACTCCCTATTTGCATTTCCCACAACAAACAGCAAACACTATTGCAAGGAGTTTTACTTTCAAAAGCACCGCAAATTTCTGCTTCTACATACTGCAAGAGGTGTTTACATAAAAGCACACCCACAGACCCAGGTACCTTGTAATATCCATTAAAATGACCAAAGTTTGCTAAAATGGCATTGTAGGCTGATCCAAGTTAGTCCAAGGGCCACTTTGGGGAAAAAGCAGTAAATCGTATCCTAATGTACCTTTTATAATTAATTTGTATAGCACTAATACATTGTTTGTCTAAAAGAAATGTTTCAAGCAAGTGGCAATGAAGGACAGCGACCTCTGTTCAGAGCAACAACTGGGCACCTGTTTAAAAACCTCTTACATATTAAAGCATAAAGAAGTGTTTAAAAGCAGTGTATGAATTTCAAACAACACTTCAAAGCTCAGAATTCATCAAACTAGAGCTTTCAGAAATGGTGAAAAACCTGAATCAAGACTAATCAACTGCCTTTCACAGCATCCATTTAAGACAACACCTGATGTCCTGGAGATCAAGAGGAAGCATGTTGAATGGGAATATAAAGAAAGTTTACTAAGGTTTTTGCAGTTTAAGGGGGAAAAAAAAAATCAAGTAGTCTTTTGGGATAAAGATGATTTTGAAAGGAAATTGCAAGGTAAGTTCCAAAAGCAAATCACATCAAAATCCCCTGGGAACTGAAAAGACATGCGATGTAGAATATTCACAAGAGCCTGAGGACAAGTTGCTCTATTAAAGTCTTATTTTTATACTGAATAAAACATAATTTATGTTATACAATTCAACTTTTTCAGACTTGAATTCAACAGTTACCTGAAAGGTACCCAGTGCACTAAGGTGTCCTATCAGAGGAGAAAAGCTTTGTGCGTTAAAAAGTATTAAAGCCTTCCTGCTATAAGTTAGGCAGACACTAGTGCCAGTTCATCTTGTGCTTTGTGCCATTTCAGACTATTCCTAACTGCAGCACTGAAACTCAAGTTGACTAAAGTCAATAACATTTGTCTGTGGCATGGACACCTGCCCAGCTCACACCATGTTCAGGGTGTCAGGTTAAGGACAGGAGCTAAAGCAGAATTTATTCCAGTTTCCTGAAAATTCTCCTGGATAAAGATGCACAGCTGCGTTAACAGGCTCTGCTCTCTCTGCAGCAGTTTCACAGGAGGATCCAGGGCAGAGACAGAGGGGGAATGGCCTCAGATCCGAGGAATTCCTCTCTTCTGCCTTGAGCAGTGTGAAGCAGGTTCTTCCCAACTTCCTCTTCACTCCAAATGCCCCACTCTAGCCCCAGATTTGAATGCTAGGGATACCTCACAATTTCTGGCTGAAGAATGTTGACAGCAAAAACACTTTCCCTCTGCCACGCTCTATCCCAAAGTGGGTGTGACAACCCTCATTCCGCTTTTATATGTCCTTAAAAAATTGCACACATGCCACATATAAGTATTAACTTCAGTGTTTATTAAAAGAAATAAATGATGTCTGAAGCAAAAAGTCTTTATAAATTTTTCTTCAGGCAAACATTGAAATATTTCAGACACAGAATGTGCTGGTGGACTCACATAAGGGATGAAAAGATCTGGACCATCAACTTAGCTCCCAGGTTCATATTAAGTAATGATCTGGCCTCTGTAATAGTCAGCAGCAGCCTAGATACAAAGTGTTTAAAAACACCTCTTCCATTTTCTATTTATTTTCTTCTTCCCTTGTTTTACCCCATCCTTCTTCACAGAAAGCAGGAGTTGAAAGAGAAATTAGCCCAGATAACAAACACCGGAGGACAGGAACCACAACAGTCCCTTTTGTGTAACAAGAAAAAGCACAGGCTCCGTACCTGCACTGGGGCATCTGCAAGAATTAATAATTTGGTCAGAAAACATGTGAAAAGTTCAGAAGATCCATACAACTAGTTTCTGAATAAAGTCTTCTCTCATCTTCCTTCAGTCCCCAAAGCAGACTTATTTGTGAAATACCAACTGTGACACTGAGACAGGAACTCAGAAAAAGGCATCTTAACCACTTTAAAGCAAAGGCAGATGATAAAGCAAGACCTTCAGAAGGACTCCGCCAAAGAGGTTAGCTTAATCTGCTCTTTAAACAGTTTAAAGAAAACATGCAGTTGGCACTTGCACAGTTCCAGGTTAATTCAAATACCTGGAAAAATATTAGCATCGACTATGCTTGAAGATTGGATTACTATCAGCTACAGCCACCTGAAGAGTACTGTGCAATTTAGACAAGCATGGAAGCCTTTGCAGAACTCAGGTCTTGAACTCCCAGGTATAACAAGTTCACCATGTTTCTCAGCTGTAACATGCCTCAGATCCACCATTTATTCAGTCCTAATCAGTTGAATATAGCTCTCAAACATCACACTAAGTCACACTGAATGCTTACAGAGTAAGAGATAGACAACCTCCTTGATTCAAGATTACTGTAAATGTTAAAATAACTCTAAGTAGGGAATACAGATTCATTCCATTATGTCCTTTCCAGTACTTCCTCTCTAAATATTTCAGGAGTTAAGCTTTAAGTAAGAAATAATTGAACAATGAGCCCTATCCTGAAATATTAAAATTTAGATACAAGGTTAAGTGAATTTAATCAGTCCCAACTCCAAGCAGATTCAATCCTGATCAACATTACCCTGATTTAGTACTACATTATTTCTTATAATTTAGAACTCACACCAATATGCTAACATGCTCATTACAACTTTGTTCAACTCTTCAATTATATCCTTCTGCAAAAGGCTGTAAGAATTAACCATTACATGGTTACAAGTCACTTCATTAGCCCTAAATTAATAACACCTGGTTTCCAATGGATTTACGACTTGCAATTGATTAGCTCTGATTGAAGCTCTTCCCATGTTCAGAGCACACACAGGCTCTCTGTGCTGAGAGGTTTCTCTCCTCGATAAGACAGGAACTCAGAGGCAATTTTGCCTTCAGTTAGGGCACTAGCCACTTTTAGGTCTCTCCCTTGCAAGAACTTCATTACTTTTAATGTTTCTACCTCTGCCACATTCAATCAAAATAAACCAGTTCAAAGTTAAAGTGGAAAGCAGGCTACAAATATTTAATTCTAACCCCACAGTTTTTTAGAAACAAAGCAATCTGAAAAATCAGTTGACTATTCTCCTTTGATTAGGCAATCCTAAAAACAAAAGCAAGTTATGACATATCCAGAGATTCTATCTACAATGAGGAAAAGGATGAATGAACTATAGCCTGGAATACTTCTTTGATCTTTTTCAAATGGCTTGTCAAAGTTGTCTAACCATTGCTATATTGCTATAAGTCAACATTTATACATAAACAAGTGAATTATAATGGCACAAAAGCATTTGACATGTAACAGTGCAAAAAAGGTAGTTCTGCAAGATAAAACGTTCAAGTCAGAAAGTAAATTTGTCTTCAGCTCAAGAGCTAACATACTACATCTAATAAAACAAACATGAGATATGTACACAGTGACACTTAATTCCTAATCTTAATATGACTGATAACCTATGCAAAATTTATAAAGTACTTCATAAGGGAAGTCCATATTATACCCATTTGATAACTCAGTGAGTCATGGAAAGATTAAGTAACTTTCTCAGGGTCACAGAGCAGGTTACTAGCTGAAGTATGGAAAAAAAAAAACACACACACCAAAACCACCACTCAGGGCAACCAAATCACAGTACTGAATTCTCTTAGTTAAGCTAGCCCTCCTCCTCTTTTTTAATAAAGAACTACACTGACTTTTTGCTAGTGCATTTCTTACATAAAAAAGCAGCGAGCAGTTAAGTATTTTCCTTCAGGCAAAAGGAGCAAGAGTCCTACCAAAAATGTTCCATCTATTTTATTCCCTTTTAAAAACAGCTGCATGCAAGATTAGCTAGGTCTGCAGTACTTCTCAACTTGCAAAACCAAAAGTGAACAGAATTAAAATCTAATTTCACAGTTAATCTAAAAAAAATTAATTTCCAATTTTTCTACACTGATGTAAACACACAAAGATGTCAATTACAATGCCTTTACAGATATACTTTGTCCTCCAATTTCTTTTCCATCCCAAATTGTGTTTATTGGCAAAGCAACTTAGTGTCAAAGGAAAACAAATGCAAGATCCTTGTTTTCATAAAAAACAATTAGAATTACTTTTAAAATGTTAATAAGGTCTCCACATAATAATACTAAAGGCTGCTAAAGAAAACTATTTCTTCTGAAAACCGCAGTATTTTTTAATAGAAAAATATCTCCGTTTAAAGTGTTGACAATGAAATTATATAACATGAATTTACTTAATGAAACTGGGGTTTTACTGCTTCACTTTTTTATACTTCACAGAAGAAACATGGCAATTTAAAAACTCAGTTATTGTAGAAAATACAGATATCAATTCCTCAGCTAGATGTCCTGCATGAAAAATATTCTGTGTTAAAAACAAACAGGTATGCACATGGCAATCAAAAGTCCCAGCAGGTTTCTGAAACCTGCTTCTTTCAAATACATCTGATCTCTATGCAGGTAATTCACTGTGTGATACTACACAGATGTTCACAAACAGCTACTTTCCTCCTTCAACACTGCACACATTAACAGAGGATAATTTTTGTGTGTTTCACATATTTGGGAAACATAATATACGAGTCTTTATTTGAAAAAATTTAAGGCAATATTGCACAAACTATTTATTCTTTTGGTTATTTTGATACTCTGCAAACCACTTGAACTAAAAATTTAGGACAACAAAATTGTGAAATTATGAGAAAAGGTCTACAAGCATGCACTCTCTCCATTCACAGAACTAAAAAAATATTACCAAGTGAAATTAGCCTAGTGAAGCAGCTAGGCACCTTGTTTGTTTTGGAAGTTAGAAACATATGAGAAAGCAAGGTCATGCAATGCCATTCCCATTTTTTATATAAAAATATGAGGGCGTTTAAATGCCTGAAGTAATGATAAAAAAAGAAAATTTGCTGAGTTTTACAATAAGATATATATACTCCTTTTTAAGCTTAGGGATTATTTCAAATAGCCTTTTATTATATCAAATAAAATAAGGATTCTATTTATACAGAAAGAGTCAGGTAATAAAATGAAGCCCATATTCCTTAAGACAAGATGTATTCATGCCTCTCCCACTGGAGAAACTGGTTCAACAATTTTACAGTTAAACAGAATTAATTCTACTCTCAAAAATCCATTGACCTTAAGCTTTTAACAAACATTTTCAACTGCAGAGTGTATTGTCAATATTTACAAATCCTTAAAATTATATTTCACTAGAACAGCTTTTATTTGCTATATTAATATTTCCTTGCAAATGTATGCTTATCCATATCAGAGAAGAAGAAACAGCTGCTACTCACAGGAAATCTCTGGGGTCCTACAGCAGGTCTTGGCTGGGCTGGAACTGGCAGCAAGGGCACTGAAACAAGAAGCACCTTTTAACACCATTTGTTTTACCTAACAGTTGTTGCTGTTATTTCCAAAAGCAGTTGCAATAAGAAGCCACAATTAAAATCTGCTACATTTACCCTCACATGTCACAGTTCCTACAATTAACTGTAAAGCAACCATTCCCTCCCCCGCAACATGCAACAGGGCAATTAGGATTCTCCTAGTTAATTTACATAATTTAATTCTGCATTTTCCAGAATTAAATTGCTCCTTGTTGCAGGAAGGAAAACTAGAATACTTCTTCAGCCAAAGATGTCTCTTAGACAAAGCTGACAGAGACACTAACAATAATTTCATGTCTCAAATAGAAGGATACATGATTAATTTACCTTCTCAACTTCATGCCCCTCAAGATTTCCTAGGTATCTCCCAGCCACACCACCAACCTCCCACAACAAGCATGGGCATGAGAGGCTCTATCTGGTATAAATCACTGTTCATAGGAGGGTAAAATGAAGCATGAAGGGGCAATTAACAGCAAGCAAAAACTACTTAATCTGGCCTTGCCACAGTAATGGTATATGCAACTACGATCACTGTGCTGATCTCAGATGAAAGAGTGCTATTTCATAAAGAGACACCAAGAATAATTGAGACCCTCTTCCTGAAAAATAACCTCCAAAATTGGGATTTCAGGGGCATTAACCTGGATTACTTTTCCATATAACTGCATTTCAAAAGATGAGTAAAAAAAAAATTTCCCAAAACATTCACTTAGTAGTATGGCATAATGCACAAAGTGTCTACTGCTGGATCACCTTGGGGACTGAATCTTTACTTGAATCCCCAGTACAAAGTGTAATGACGTATTTCCCATTTTCCAGTGCAGTTTTTTCCTCGTTAAGTGTTAAAAGTACAAATGTCCAGTGTTAAACAGAAGGCCTAGAGAAGTTAAATAATGCATTTCAATCAAACATTATTGCTCATCTACTAAAAACTTTTAGTAAGTTTATTTTTCTTCAATTTGTTTTTAGCATTTCTGAAAGTGACAGTAAACATCGACTTTGTAGACAACTACTGTATTCACTTCAGAGCAGGAAAGATGTTAAGAAACACACTCAACTCCTCCCTTAAACTGCATTTTAAACTCCCTTAAACTAGCTGCATTTCCCAACATAGAGTTTGATAAGATGCCTCAAAAAATCCCTTTTTCCTTGGTAACTGAGGCACAAGAACTAATGCATTAGTGGTTATTTTTAGTTCACATCCATGTCTGGCTTCTATCCACTTTTGTTAAGTACTTGTGGTTTACTAGTTCAGGGACTGATGGGGTAAACTAATTGCAGCAGTCTTTCAGCACCGAAGGACTGTGTGCAAACTTCGTATCAGGTTACACACAAAAATTAGTTGAATAGTCTCATCTTGGCTTTTAATGAACATCTGTTGATATCAAACAGCCATGGACACCTGGAAAAAATTGACAGGGTGCTCTTGACAGACCTAGGACTAAAATAGCTCAGGTATTACAGGTCAGAGAGGCACTGAGAAAAATCGCATAAGGTGGGAAATATAGAGAAATGTCAACTGAACGGAGCACTCGTGTCTATTTCAGTATCCTGCCTCTGGCAGTAGCATACAGAGAGAGATATAGATATATTTTTATATTTTAAGCAAATGAATTTAATACTCATGAAAGACAGTAGTTCAAACTCTGTGCCCTTTCAATCCCTGGACACTTGCTGAAGCAGCAAAGAAGTCTCAAATAAGCATTCATTTTCCTCATGTCAAATCTTCCATAGGTTTGAAAAAGTAGGTTTCAAAAATAATACACAGCATGTTGTTAGACACTATTTTAAGAAGATTAAATTGCTTTTGGCCATAAATTCCAATGCTATACCTGAAAAGATGAAGAAGCAATTCCCATATTGATTATTTAGGAGAATTATAATGTAATTTTTCCCAAGACACCAAACAGTTTTTAAAAAGTAAATGGCATACTAATCTACTGAGCTGCCATAAACTGCTCATTAGTTCATGTCAATTTTGGCAGCACCACAGTATCCTTGAAATAGCTATTTGTGGCATAAACATTAAGGGGAAAACACTCAATACCTATTATCACAGGTTGAATTAATATTTCATAGTACCTCTATGTACAGTCCTCCAGCATTTGTAAATTGATCAAATTTGGATGTACATTCAGCCAAAAATTACTACTTACAACTCAAAACTAATTTACAGAATTAATTTACAGAATAGGACACAAAGAAAAAACTATATGACAAGCAAGCAACTAAAAGACACGGGATTCAAATGCCACAAAAGGCATAGCTGAACACCAGCTGCACAGTACCTGCAGCAGGTATGCGCAGAGGCTCACGTAACCGTTTTAGGGGTTTTGACAGACTGAGTCCTTCTTAATCATTTATGAAGCTTCAGGGACTAAAAATAGTAGAAATTTGTTAGAAACAAAACTGACTTGAAAGTAACTATTTTTTTGAACCAAGATTCAAGGCTGGGCAGGGACATGGTGGCCACTGTAACAGATTTGTCTTTGAGAGATCAAAGGAATAAGCCAATGACAGGATTCTTCAAGAGTGCTTCAACTCACTTTCAGGCTGAAGTCGCGGGCTACTAGAGCTATTTTATTATTTTATAATAGCTATTATAAATGCTATTTTATTCACATGAAAATTTCATAACAATTTACAGGAGGTTTGAGTCTATTTTAGAAAATACTGATATACTCGACGCATTTCAAGACTAACTCAAACCAAAAAGATGTTGAGAAACTATATTTAGTATATTAAAGATTGCATTTAATAGTATGCTGCACACCTATTAGCAGAAATATTCAGTAGTCGTGCCGAGCATTCCTTCAGTAAAATGGACAGCCCAAAGGTATTTCATATGAACCAGCTGCTATCAGTACACATAGCAGAGATCTTCCTCACTGAAATAAAAGTCTTACACCATTCAAAAATGAATCGCTCATTCTCCAGGGCTGCTCATTCTGAGAGGACGACTAGACTTTTACCAGTCAAGAAATGAATGTGTACACAAAGTCAGCATGTATAAAATCTAAAAAAAACCAACCACCTACAAATCCAATACTGAAGATCTCCTAACATGCAGGAGGTACACAACTTTGTTAAAATGAGGATCTGCAAGTAAAGACAGAAAGACTATGCTTAAGATAAAGCAAGGCCCCTGGAATACCCACAGTGCCACAGATGTAGTGGTGAGGCTGAGACAAGCCTGAAGCCACCTGATAATGTGAAAAACACTCAGACAAAAGAAAGAAGATACACTGGTATATTTTTGACATCAGGCAAAAGCAAAAATCCTCAGTAGCCACTGCTGGCATTAGCAGGAAACTTGTTCATCTAGATGCAGAAGATTTGTTGAGTGTTTCACAGGGGAGAGAGGAGAGGCATCTAGAATAGTCTAAAAACAATTTTTGCTTTTCACAAAACAAGAACTGTTGCTTCGGAAATGTTAGGAAAATGCACAGGAGGCAAGAATCCAAGACTGAAGGACCTTCTGGACTGCTTCCAGATAATCTGTCCTGATGCATAATTCGGTGGGAAGCACTGATTTTATTAGACAGGAAAAAGTGAAATAATCTCTACAACACAGCTACTATGAAGCCATCTGTGAGAAGCCTAATAGATCTCTATCAACTGGCAATATCCTACCCTGCCAAATTCCTGCCTTTCATTGGTCAAATAAATGATGCAAAGATAGCACTGGCTTGGGAGTTCTGCTGATTTGAAGGGGGAAAAATACAGAAAACCTAATGGTAAATATGTATTAATATATATGCATTTCTTTACTTTGTCCAGTCCCAACAGAATCACAAATCAGAGCTATATAAGTGTCTTTTTTTTTTTAATCCTCTTAGGGATTAAACACTTCCCAAATAAGTAGTAATGTTAACAGCTCTGCTCAGAGCTGCCCTAAAAAGTGTAGCCCAAAGAGTGCTTGTGTTAAGTTACAGAAAGTGTACTTGCAGGCTGCAAATCAATCACAAATGTGGCACTGAAAGGAGAACTGAGGGCATGTATCTTGTCAAGTAAGAATAGCAGCTGGTACCTTTCACAGAGCAATTACGGTGCAAGGAGTGCCTCAGTGTACCCTCACCGAAATAGGTGGGTGGTCATTCTGTGAATGCTTGGCTGAAGCTGGAATGATGTGGGAAATTATAAACTGCAGTACTTACCTAGTTTTGAAAATTGACATTTGCTACTTTTAAAAAGCACATTCTCTTTTCAGTTTCCATTTTTACTGCTCTTTGCAGGCTTTACAGTAGAGTAACAAAGACAATAAAGAAGTTAAAAAGGCTTTACTATTTCAGCTGGCCACAGTCCAACAACATTATGTCTTACTCTAGGCAAAACATTTGTTTCAAGCTTAAGGAAAAAAATATCAGCCTCAAGCACATTTCCATTAACTGATAAACAAATTGTTGCATCCCTGGCAAAGAAGAAGATGAGTCATGCTCACATGACTGGGAAGGTGTTCAGAAAGCTCACCTTGTACAGGCGTCACTACTGTCCCCTTGAAATGTGGATTTATGTGTATGTTCTTCGGTTGCTGAGGTGTCACTGGTGGTGGAGTCATCATTATTCTAGGTGTTTCTATCTGAGGGGGCATATGTAGCCCTGGAGGAGGAGAAGAATGATGCTGATGCTGTAAAGGAAGCAGAGATTGTAACTGTTGCTGCTGCTGCTGCTGCTGTTGTTGTTGTTGCTGCTGTTGCTGTTGTTGCTGCTGCTGTTGGTGCTGCTGGAACAGACTCCTAACAGGTTGCTGGTGTGTTGGAATTAACCTCTGTGAATGAGTCTAAAGTCAGACAAAAGAATAAAGTCAATAGGCTTTAAAGTTAAAATATCCTGACATAAACCAGCACAAAACCAAGACACCTTTGGAAAACAATTAAGGCCAAATATGAACAGAAAAACTTCTTTCCCATATCATCAACTGGAACCGATAAGAACCATCAGCACAGGAAAGCAAAGGAACAAAGACATTCATGTGAAGGAGAGGACAGCAAAGAGCAAGGAAGCAGAGTATGCAAACATTCATTCACTTATTTTTAACAGTGAAGCTGTCTAGTTTCATATGTAGGGTTCTGCACATGTCACTGGAAACTGTCATCAACTGCAATAAGGTGTATGTGATGATTACTAGAAATCCGAGTCCTAGTATCAAAACAAATAAACTAACTTTTGTCTTGTATATCGAAGAGCCTCTCTGAGAAAACAGACCTAACAGTAGCAACAAAAGCCAAAATACAAATTAAGCTAAATTCTTAAGATATCAGTGCAGCCCATCTATCCATACTGCTTGAAGAAAAAACTACTTTAAAGATACCTTTCAAAGGTACCTTTTGTAACATAGAAGAAAGTCTCTTGCTGCTCAACACTCAAACGGCCAAAATCAGTTATAATTAAAAAAATATATATATTATCATGTTTCTCTTCAGAGACATCCTGCTGCTTCTGAACTCACTGATACTAAATACCAGTCCTAGCCCAGTAACTTCCAAATGGCAGTGCAAGATGACTCCCAAACAGGCAACCTTTTAGTAACAAAGATGTGACACGTTTTTTTCAGCAGCCATATACATAAAGCAAAGCAGCTACAAAGTATGCACAAGAAGAAGATACTGTGATGAGCACAATATGTTCACAACATTTAAGATCAAAATAACTAGCAAAGACTGCAGCAATACAGAGAAAAAATTATTCCACCTTCACTGTTTTAAAAGCACGAAATACTCTACTGCAGGGCTCTCAACCGCTGAGATATCCACCAACTCCTGCTAGTGATCAGCACCTAGAGTTACTGCTGTTGGAAAAAATCCCCTTTGTTTAATACAGATGACCTTGTCCTGCAAAGACATACACAGGCTTTGTTCTACAGTCTCAGCTTCCAGTACATTTTGTGACAGTTAACAAAAAGTAAGTGTGGGCTACCTCTTGATCACACACTTGCTGGGTTTTGGGTTTTTTTTTTTTTTGATGGAAAAAGTAACATCTTATAGTTTGTGATAAAAAGTGGGGGGGTGGGGGGGGGTGGGGGGTGTGTGTGTGTGTAACAAAGCTAAATTTCATATAAAATCCCAAGATAGTAATTTTTCTAGTGGTGATTACCTTCCTAGGGTTTTATTTGCCTCCATAGTAGCATGGTAGGTATACAAATAGATTTTTTTTTTTTTTTTTTTTTTTAGAAGTATCAGCAAAAATACTAGTTTGACAAAAACCAAGAAATATTTCACAGAATCATATATTTTTAAACTAAATTACTATTGATAACGTGGGACTGAACATGTTTCCATGTTGCATGTAGAGGACTTCTCAGAGGAATTAACTTATCCATCCTTATGCAAACCAATAGGTAAGCCTGATTGTGTTGTATGAATCGAAATCCACTTTTCATTTGGAGGCCCTGAGATTCCTCAGATTGAGGCTGGTAACAGGACTAAGCACATACTTTCACAATCACTACGTTACACAAAGCCCATCTTGTCTAACAGTGCCCTGAAAGAGCAAAAAGTATACGTTGGAATATATATTCCACCTTCATAAAGATTCACGACTTAGAATGCATTTCTCCATAATTTCCTCAAAGTATGTTCAAAGAATACTAAGGATTAAAAGGTACCATTGTCGATGGCTGGTTTGGCAGCAGTGCAGGCCTGTGATCCTTCATTCTTCCCCTATCATTATTGTCTCTCCTTTGTTCTCCCATTCCGTGGCACATAACCGAGCCTCCTCTTCGCCCTCCTCTCCTTGAGCCATACCGTCCCTGTTTAAGCTGCCTTTCCCTCTCTTCAAATTCAAGTAATGCTGCTTTGGCTTCTGCAGAAAGTTCTGTTAAAAGAGAGAGATGAGGAAAAAATATTTTGGCTTCATGCTGAAAAGATGGAAAATATCATGAAAAAAAACTATTGCTAGAACTATAGAAGCATCCCTGCAACTAACAAAATTTGCAGGCACTTTGATCTCCTTTAGGTGGCATGTTAACATTTCATTAAAGACATCTTTAAAAGGAAAAAGCACACAGACACTTGTGTCTGTTGCACAGTCAAAAAGCAGCAGGTAAATGAAACAAACATGAACAAAAAGGTTTCAGGTTTTTTTAAAATGCTATTGAAGTTTGCCTTATGCTGCAAGAGAAGGCTGTAGCTCCTCTCACATTTGTGTTATCCTAAACAAAACATCTCTCTGCAGAAGTGTCAGGCAGCACAATGAAATCCCCAGTAAACTTTACAGTAAAGGATATGTTGAGTCTTCCATATAAACAGATTTTATCCGCCAGACTCTTTTACACATTGGCCTGTTCCAAAGAAGGACTTTCTGGTCACTGAAGTGTTTTTGCAGTATGTAAATACTTCATATTTTATCTACTGTATGTGGCTGAAGAACCAACTGTACTTTACAAGTGATAATTCCACTTAGAGAGAGCACACTTCAAAATCTGCGCTCAGCTCAAGTCAAATACATGGCCACTGATAACACCCACTGAACTCACATCACAGGTAAACACCGGAGAACAGACAGTACTCAACGAAGACTGCCAAATTTGCTTGAAACCTGGGACAATGCTGATAACATTAAGAGAAAACCATGCAGTAACAGGCCCAGGTAATCAAATTACTTGGAAATATAGAGAAAGTCTACAACAAACTTCAGGAAACACACCGTGACAGTACGAGCAGTGCCACTCACTAGGCTTCAGTTGCTTAAAGGGGATAAACTTTAACCCAAACATGCAGCTGAGGATTTTGCCATGTGCCAGGCAGATTCCTTGTTACCTCTAAAATTGACTTCTGCCTGTAACAGGGCAGAATGAAACTTACTCTACAAGAAACACACTCCTGACAAATAAAAACATATTTTGAATTCATATAAATGGCAATTAGTGCAAAAATTCCATTTTTCCATTTTAAAAGTCTGCTCTTAAAGGAGACTGGGTACAGGGACCACTTATCAGGACAACGTGGTTTTACCTGCTAATACTACACAAAATGGCTATAATAACTGAAGATCAGAACACAAACAGCTTGTATGTGGCAGCTGATACACTACTACAATGTCTCCACATCACTACATATCCTCCATCAAGAATACATACTCAAGCAATTAGAAAACTATTAAAATTTCTTGCAAGTCTAATAGCCAAAGCTACTTAAACCACCATCTTAAACATCTTCATAAGTAATCTCAATCAGTCTTTGAAGTTGAGGATTGACAGAAGGGCAGAAAAGGGTGAGTGTCACGCATTCCCACTGCAACAGTTGTTCTTACATGGCTAAAAAAACCTACCTGCATGACTGAGCTGCAAAGACCGTAAATTTGCCTGTCCCAATTTTCAGAGGTATTCAGCACCTCTAGAAAGCAGAGGCTTTTTGATCTTTTAAAAAAAAGTTTAGAACTTGCTGACTGTCATGTTTGCTGTATTCTTAGACAGACTCCTAAAAGCCCAGGATCTGCCATCATACAGTTTCCTATTTAATTTCTGCATGTTGGTGATGAGACAAGTTTCTCTACCTTCTTTTCTCTCCCCTCTCTGACTCAGAATCACAGAATCATATAGGTTGGAAAAGACCTTTAAGATCATCGAGTCCAACCATAAACCTAACACTGCCAAAAACCACCACTACACCATGTCTCTAAGTACCTCATCCAATGACACCGCAATTAAGTGGCATAAAGCCTTAATTTACAATCACACCAGATATTCTTATGAAATGCTACCTTTGCCCTAACGCCTGCCTCGAGAGATTGGCAGAGCCCAAGACAATCAGGCTTTTTCAGGAAAATCTCATAGCATGCTTAGAAAGGGGCAAGGAATCACACTCCCTCAAGTCTTAGTATGGTATTAAATGTGCACACTATGGATTTCTGAGGAAAATTAAGACAAATGTACTCTTGTCCAAAGCAATCAAAAGCATTAGACTAAAACAACCACCTTATCCATCTTTAGCTGTCAGGGATGAAAAAAGCTGGTTTAATGGGAAAAAATAGAGCTCTGATTTCAAGCCTCCTTCCTGTCCACACCTAAAGCAAGTTCAGTTTCTTCACAGGCTTGCAAGTGTGAAAGGGCTAACATGGGCTTTTAGTTGGTCTGCAGGAAAGAAAGACAACTAGCTCCCATACACTTATAGGAAGAAATGGTGCCATTACATTGCAAAGCAACAGCTCTCCTCCCTTTAACCAGAGAGGATCCAAATCCCACAGGGCATCCTGGGCATGCTGCTAGTTGGAAAGTTTTCTTTTTTTTCCCAAGAATAAGACAGGCAGGGCAATTTTTCTGCCATCTTCCACACTACAACCCTGAACTCAGCAAGGTAGTTTGGAAAGCAAAGTTCAGTCATTGCAACAAGTACTTACCACTGATATTCATTCAAGATGATAAGAAGCTATTTTCTATTAAACAGATTAGAAGTCACATATGAGGAAAGCAATTCTTAATGAACCTGGGAACAGAGCTAGGCTTCCTACAAAGCCAGATCATGTCCGAGTCTCTCAGCCTCCTGAGCACAAAGGACACTGAATAGAAACTTCAGAAGAAAGAATGGGCTGCTCCAAACAAAATGACTTCAGAGGGCTGTGCTGATTAAGTTTGGGGAAGGGATGACAGCATCCAGGGCAAAGTCAGTCCTGATATTCTTCGATGTGCAGGTACTTTTCACTCTCTTTAAAAAGAAAACTAAAAAATTGTTTTCCTACTTACTTTACACAAAAGTTCTCAAACTTTAAAGGCTGTGTCTTTAAAGGCACAGTCCATGTATTCAGTTTTTCAGTCAGAAAAGTGAAACTGTGTGTAACACTGACCTTGGAAAAAAATATTCCAACCAAAACAAAAAACCCCAAGAATTCACTGCAGCAAGCACCATTACATTCATACCACCTTCTATGACCACAAAATTACAATATAACCATTTGATTTAAAAAAAAAAAAAAAAAGAAAGATTACATTAACATCAAGCATACTTCTCTTACAACACACCACTGAAGGCAAGTGTCCTACCTGTGAAGAATTTTGCTTACACACAAAACTGCAGGTTCAGAGCCTTGGAGACAGACTGCAAAAGTGTAGACCCATGCAGTGACCATGACTCATTAATACCTCCAGTACTTTATATTGTTATCAGTCACCACGCAGCAAAATATACAGTCAGCTCAATTATTAGGTGGGCTGTTTATCAAATTTGAGCGCATTGTGCCACACATACAGAAATCAAGGAGAGGAGATAGTGTGGAAGACAGTTTTGCAGGGAGGGGAGCAAGGAAAATAGTCCTGGTCTTCCCTGAAAGCAAGATCAGCCTGCTAACTAGAAAAGAGGTGACGAGCAGAGGAGGAAGAGATCCTCTTTCCCTCCCTAGACTCTTCCAAAGCACAGCCAGGTATTCACGTGAAAAGGCCCACTGCTTCTCCCTGGCTAAGAGCTTGTGTGCATTGTGACCAAAACACACTGAGCCAGGCTGGATGGTGCCATGCCCCCTGGACAGTGCGTGCAGGCTGCTGCAGCACATGGCCACCGGCTCCTGCCTACACCAACCCTGAGCACAGGTCTCTGGCTGCATCTGCCTTGGGTGGCTCCCTGAGAGCAATGGCATTTCAAATCCCCAGGTCTGAGAATCCCAGAATCCCTATTATCCTGGATAATGCAGAGATTTACAACACAAATCACATTCCAGAACCCCTATTAAAAAAACCCAAACCATATGCATTTACATATATATGCAATCTAAAATGAGAGAGATAGCAAATGTTCTCCTTTGTTTTAACTTTTCTTCTCCCCATCATCCAGACTTGAAACCTGATTACACTATGTGCTTCTGCACACAGTGCAACAGGACAACAGTGAATTTCAATTTCCTAGTCTTGCCCGAAATCTCAACCACTAGTTATCAGCATGAACATAAGCCAACTAAGCAGGACATAACAAAAAGTACTACCACATCCAATAACCTTTGTTATCACTTTGCAAATGGCTCTGCATAAGTGTAGGGTTTTGTTCAGTTTTTTAAATTAGATACAGAGAGAATACTTTAGTTTGGTGATGCCAAACAAAGCCATTTTTCTTCACATTCCTTAACGGGTAACTAAATGCAGAGCATAATGACAATTCCAACTCTGGGAAGACTTCAACTATGTGCACTGAAAGAAGTCAAATATTTCTCACCAAAGATTATAAACTCAGTATCTCCAGAAATCAATTGCACAGTTGTCCTACAACACCTCTCCTTTAAACTTTTCAAAGCCACTATTTACATTATCTTGGATAAAGAAATGTTTAGGAAAGATCTCAGCTACATTAATGAGAATACTCTGTATTTTTCCATATTTTTACCAGCACACAGTTATTCTCATCTTGACTGTACAGTTCTCACACACACAGTTAATGCAGTGAATCAGCAATTATTTTTCTAGTGTCTCTAAGTGTCAAGATTAATTTCACTATCGCTGGTAATAAAATGGTTTCAAATGACATCTTTAATCAGCAAGTAAAAATGCACTCCTCCAATAGAGACAAGCTGTCACAAAAGGTCACCAAAATGTGACAGGATGGAAATTACGTTTGTAACTTCAACTGAAATGTTAATTCCTCTTTAAGTGTTTTCTCAACTATGTTCAGGTTTTAAAGTAAGGAGATAAAGATCTGCAATGAAGTTTCATTTTTAAACCACTAGCATCTGTAAAAATTTGCTCTATAATCTCAAAAGCAACCAGATATTTGTATGCAAACAACAAGTATTTTTTGCTGTTTAACTTTCCACCACAGGGTCAATCATTTGGTCTCTTTGTCAAGAAACTAACATGAAAACTAGTATGAATAGAAACCATTTCATAACAGCAAGATTGTATTTTTGCCGAAGATTAGGTTCAAAAAAAAGCTCTTTAGTTCATAGATTCATCCACATTTGCATCATCTTTTCCTTATATCTCAGAGCCACATCCCAAATCACTTAAAATTACACTTAAAAATAAGTTTAATTCAAATCACTATTCCTTTAACAGTCAAGCTCCACTACAGGTTTTCTCCTCATTGGCTGGTCTTATCTTTACATTAAACTACAGAGTAAATCCACAGATATTCGAAAATGTATGCAGTTGTCATTTACCCTGCAATTACGTGCAGAGATTTAGCTATTCCAGTGCACTCTTATTCTGAAAATATTCTGTTTTGTAAAGCCACTAGCACCTTTTGTATAAATAAGATATGGTCTGTACGTGGTATGTAGAAATATGGTCTTACGGATGAAAACACATTTGGAATGCACCTCAGCGAAAATATCCCTTGCCCATATAGACTACTCTGTGCCTCTAGAGGGTTCCCCTTCAGTCTTACACTTTGCCTGAAATTGCAAGTAAGAAGAGCCATTTGCTAAAAATGAACAACAGATGAGAAAGATCTTGATTCAAAATCATGCACTGACATCTCACTCACAGCACATGGCCTACATGAATACATGTGGGATTCCACATGAATATTACCACTGAAAGTCTGGCTCAGCCTTTGCAGCTGACTCCTTGCTGCTCACAAACAAGTCCTCTTAGCCACAACACCTTTGTTATAGAACTAAGGCTTCTGTTTTTGCAGGCATAGTAAAAGCCCAAATTCCTTGCAACTGAATTAAAGAATTTAGGAGGCTATGCAACTCACGAGAAAAATCCTTAGAACTAACATCCTTTGCAAAGCAAGGCTTTTAAGGTAAGAGGAAAATTTCATCAGGACGAGTTCAGGCAATCTAGGTATGTGCTCTGGGAACATAATTCCAAAATGCCCTGTTGTCCCAAACATACTGACTTACCTGGAAAGAAACTAGAAGCACCCAGCTACCAAGCTCACGCTGCATGGCACCCATCTTAAAGCAATCCTCTGTAAAGAATTCATCCCTACAGTCTGGCAAAACTTAAGTATCATCAAAAAATACATCTTCCCCCAGTGGTATCTGACAATTAACCAATAGTGTCTGACAATTTGCCTTCTTTACCATTTCACCTCTCTTGCATATCTTGATTCTCTTCAAAAGATCAGGGCTTTTTCTCCATAGTTTGAATTGGTATTTTGGTTCAGTAGCAAAACTTTGAGAATGGTACACCTTTCCGAAAACAAAACTTAATTTCTGCCTGTCTCCCTAATATCACCTTTTTAATTTGACTTTTTATTATTTATTAGTATTACCACCACCATAAGGCCAACACGAAGAGGCAATATAGTTATCCCCAGTGGGGCAGGTACAACATCAGTATTAGATACTTGAGTACCCAAGGCACATGAGGGGTCTTGAAGTTAACTCTCAAAACCATAACCCAACGTGATTTTATTTATAGACTAGAACAGAGTGGCTGCAAGAACATTGCAAATCTACTGCTGCTTCTGAACTAGCAGTGGCAAATTCATTAGCTACATGGAGCAGTGTTCCTAGAAACAAACACACTTGTGTTATGCTACTCAAATACAAAGAAAATATACCTTTTAGACACTGCCTAAAGAATCAAGGTGGTATAAGAGATCCAGACTGTTCCATGTTAGAAGAGCTGAACCCAGAAAACAGGGGTTTCCATATTTTTCTAACATACTCCCCAGCAAGTTACAATTTCTCTAGGCCAAGCCAACAGTAGGCACACAACAGGTTCACAGCATGCTCACGTTCCCAGGGGCAAACAGCAAACATGCAGGTATTTCACAGCAGAACACAAGTAACAAGATTTGTGTTATCAGCTGAAAATCTTCTAAGGATGGAACTCCAAAGGAATTTCTTAAAACGTATTCCACCACGATACATAGTGAAGGACAGATCAGATAGCTGCTGCCTGAAAACAGGAAAGCTTCTAAAGACACCACAAAAGTCTCAATGAACAATCATTGCGCTGGTTTTCAAGACATGATATGCTTAAACATTATTTCCAAGGAGACAGACACTACACATACTACAACAGACTACATATGACTTCGGACAACTTGGATACAGGCCAGGCTAAGTTAGGAGGCGACTGTTCTATCTTTTGCCATTAAACTCTTTTCTAAAAGTTTGTGCAAGCCTGTCTTTTACTTTATTTTATTATAGCTCTTCAAAATAGTCCATTGCCACAAAACCTCACCCAAAGTTTCTGGAATGTTTCTCCTTTCTCTTGTCACATCTGAGAGCCTAATTATCGTTCCTTCTTTCCGTTCAGTTTTGAAACGTAATCGTCCAGACTCTTCATCATCATCCTCCTCTTCATCAGATTCTTCTTTTGTTTCTTCTTGAAGTTCCAGAGATTCAATAGCTGCCTGAATCACAAAATACAGAGGACAGGCAAACTGAAAAATCTACTTTCTTGTGATTAGTGAGCGTCAAAAGACAAAGCTTTATTTAAAGGTCCCACTGTACAAATTTTGCTTGCATTATATATTATTCTCATACATAACTCGGTGAACATTTAAGAGCTTGGTGAATTTTTTTTTAATATAAAGGTATGAATTATATAATAAATTATATAGTAAAATCCATTGAGAAAACACATTTTGCTGCAATATTTAAGGGAATATGGAAACTCCAGTTAGAACCACCATCTGATTAGTAGCTACTTTTGCAGACAGAGTGACATTTTATCACTGAATTGACTAAGATGCAAACCTGGGATACTACCAGACTCAAGTAATACAAACATTAAATCATTAGGGTTTTTTTCCTTTGTTAACAACTGTCAGTAGCATGTTGTTAAAAAACAACAAAAAACAGATAACCTTACATCTCAATTTTATTCCTCTAGGTATTTATAACTGTACTTGTCTTTACTTTTTCTAGTCCTTGAATACTTCTCAGTTTTAATTCAGCAATTGACAAAGAGAATAGAGAACAGGATTGGATAAAATTTGAAAATACTAAATTTGTATATTGGAATGCTACTCCCTTGTCCTCATTTACTTTCCAGTTCTCTCTATAACCGTAGATGAAACAATGTCCCAAATGAAAATGGATCAATCTCCTTCAAGTTAAAAAAAAAAAAAAAAAAAAATCATTTTCCTGTGCTGGCATGATAAAATTAATGTTCAAAATGTTACAAAAGTTATATTTGATGTATAGAGTTGAAAATTAGAAAAAGAATTAATGGCAGAATGTTGCAAGAAATTGCAAATTTCCTTATCCAGGAGCCCAACTTCATCCAAAACCAAAGAGAAACTTGGGAAGCAAGATCAGAGACAGGATCTGGCAAGGCAGTTTCTACTTTAAAAGACAGCATACCCTATGAACTCAAGCTCAAAGCTTCTCCAACTTTGGCCTGGTGAATAAATGATGTGTATGCTTAGTTACTGGGCTTTAATGGGCTACTGGTCCCAAGTTATTTTCATTTTATCATCTCCTTATCTCAGAATGTGTTTTATCCATTCCAGGCAAACATTCAAGCACTACATTTCCTGACCTCACAAAAATGCTTTAAGATATAGCTAAGAAAATAGCCAAAGTTTACAAAAAGCTTTAAGGCTTATATTTTAAAAATATATTTACTTTTATATAACGACTTTATCATAACAAAAAAGGCAGCTAAAAACAACAGACAGGATAGCAGGCAAAAAAAAAATTCCTTCAAGACTGAAAGCAAGCCAAACCTCAAAAGGAAACCCAAATTGAGCACAACTGGTCTGATTAACATAACCATGTATAATCAAAGCACCTCTGAGGACAGGCAGTTGAGACTCATGGAACAGAGGAGGGATGTTAGCAAGGAAAGAGATGCTAACGTGGCTTAATAAAAACAAACAAAAACAAGGGAGAAAGACAGGGTGAGCATTTTACTTTCAAAAGAGGGACTCCCAAAAGAGAAAGGATTAGCAATATCTCTATCAAATCTATATTTTTAAATATCACAAACCCCATAATTTTACTGTCCCAATGTTGTCTTTAAAAACTTTCCCTTCAGGATCAGGATGTGGAAGTTGGAATGGAGTGGCTGTTTTGTGAGACATGCTCTCTCACTACACTGAGCCTCCTGCTTTACTTTAGAGCATAAACCCCAGACAACATCCACTCTCTATGTCCATGCCCCTTAAAAGCCACATTGGAATTCCAGTTTTTATTCATCAAAGACTGGTCTCAGTCATGTCATCTCATCTGTGAGTGCAAAACTTACTAGTGCAAGGCTCTGTGTGGCTCCAACTGCAGAATCAGGACTAGAATGGTTAATGCAGTCTGCATTGTCCTGAAAAATTTTGCAATGCTTTAATGAAATGCTACAGAAAATACCTGTGGAAACTCTGTTGGCTTTTGATAATTATTCATTCTGGAAAAAAAATATATCCATTCTAAAAAAAAAAAAGGCAAGTTGTAACAGAATACAAGACGGCTACTTTCGTATGCAACAATAAAAAAAAAACATTTCTCAAACTTTTCTAGACCAGCACTATTCTATCCTTAGCCACTTAAACCATTCTGTAGTCTTCTGGGTCTAACTCACTTTATTCATCAGTATAATGCGCATGCCACCTATTAAGAAACAACAGCCATACAAGCATTAAATATCAAAGACAATAAAAATCAAAGGAGCTAATGAATAAGCAGGCACCAAGGAAAGGCAGTGCTCAAGAATGCTAACTGACCCATGTCCAAGTCTGATTACACGTATTATTGAGGGATTTATATTAGTTACAATGGAGACACAAACATGTCTGACAGCCAACCATATGTTCTCTACATATAGCTCGAGGAAAGGTTATCTGAGCTGTGTAGGAGCATACACCCTTACCCTGCAATTTGTTCAATAGTTGTAGTATGCAAGACTTCTTTAGATCATCTTTTCCAACTTCCAGCTTAACAGGATGAGTTGTTTTGCCAAGACTACATTATATGAATGGATTCTATGTTTCAAAATAAACTTATACAGGAAAAGACACAAGTGCAGACATAGAATTAATACATACTAGTACTTACATGATTCTATTTAATAGTTGCTAATCATGTATATCTCTGAATATACATAAACAGTCCTTGAACAGCCTTTTGAGGTCACTTGACTGCACTAGCCAGCCAAGGCTTCTCAGCAGCTCTCCTCAAAGGGAGCTTAACATTTCCCATTATGACACCTTGCACAAAGCTACCAAAGAGCTTTGCTGACTCTTCCTTATGAAGAAAAATAATGACCTTTCTTCTATCACACGGTCAGAGTTTTCTGCCATCCCCGTTAAATAATTATGCCATAAATCCCAGTCACTGACCAGAACTCCCCACAGTGGGTTATGATCTGCTATGGAGCAAGAGTAAGTGCTCCTGCTCCGAACAGCTTGCCACGCAGTTGCAGGACTGATAACAGAGAGAGTCCAAGGAAAGCAGGAGAAAACACTAGTCAGCATGATAAATGCTGATCTTGGCACAGGATCCTCCTAGACATGGGATTGTCAAGTGTTCCGGAGAGCTTTGTGCCAGAGAGTCCTAAGATCTACAGAACAGGTAAGCATTGTAAAGGCTAAACCAGATCCCTTCCACGTGAAACATTATGAAGGTGAAACAAAGAACTTTTATTAACTAGCTAGAAAATAAGCAGTGGAAGCTTCAACCAGAGGCTAACACTGAAGCAGCACCAATTGCTCAATCCTAAGGGATCAAGGAACAACAGAGAGCAGATAAAAGGATGTTACACTTATTCCAAGGGCACCTCCACTTCACAGATGAAAAACGGGAATAGAAAACAAACCTAAGAGCTTCTAAATATGTTTAAAACTTGGCTGTTTTGATTTGCACTCTTTTCATAATTTTCCTCCAGGCTGACAGGTAGCATCTTCAAACTTGAAAAGAACTAAAATGCATAAGTTTTGGCTAAACACAGATGGAACAATTCAACAGACACATTGACCTTTTTTTTCCAAGTCTGTATTCTATCAAAAGAAAAGCAGTATGCAGCAGTTCTTCATGAAATATTTTCTTGATTAAAGTCCTCATCATTCCTTATCAGCATAACCCAAGACTTGGTTTAAATATATGCAATGAGAAAACCCCTATCATAGACTTCACAGGAGATTAGTTCCAATAGAAAACAAAGAAATTATGAATTCTAATTTTAGGAGGTTACATTTTTATGAACATTTTGTAGAAATAATTACTGATATTATTACTCTAAAAATATTTAGGACATGATAACTCATGTAACTGACAGTTTTACCACACCTATTTGCTGCTGAAGCTTCTGGGTATTGGGTTTTGCTTTGTACCTCAGGAAGGCAAAAATATTTTCTGAAGCATTGCTACATTTTTCAAGGAAGCTCCACAAAGAGTGTTATTTATTCAAAATCCAAGTTCTAAGCACTGTTTCAAATTAAATATCAAGTGAAAAAGCATGCCTTGAACCTGATCTGGCCAAGGACACAAACTTTTCCTGCCTCTTCCTCACATCTCCCACCTGAGTGCCACTCTTAACAGGTCTCTCACTTCCCTTATTCACCAGTTTCCCCCATCATGTTCCAATTCCCCAGCCAGTCAGCTTTTCTCTTGGTTTACAAAATTTCTTCATGCAATATAATAAGAGGCTTTATGTGGTTTTAACGTGGAAACTGCTTAAAATACAACACTACCAAACCCTTTTCTCCATCAGCTCACTCTCAGTTATTCATATGCCAACTTTCAATCAAGAAATAATAATGCTATTTATTTGTACCGCATCTATTACAGCTCCATTCTTGTGTTGCATTTTCTACAGGAGAATGCCAACAATTACCCTTGTTTACAAGCAGTGAATGTTATAAGATTTAAATATAACACGTGAATGAAGAACAAAACTATTCAGAGCTGGAGTAATAAACAGATATACATGTAATAAACAGAAATGCATACTCTACAAAGGTTATCTCTCTTGGTGGTATTCTCATTTGGAGAGTGCAATTGTGACCCTACAGACAAATGTAAATAACCTACATATGAAATAATAAAGGAATAAAAAGATGGTACTATTTTGGAAACAAGAAACCTGTGGCAATCTGCAAGCCATCAGAATAAAGCCAGAATGTAGATTAACTCAGATGGCCAAAACGTTCACATTACGTGATGAACAAATTCGTTAAAAGCTCTATTAACAATTATTAATTATTAACAGTTATTAATCAATTAAAAACTTGCATTAATGTTATTTTTTGAATGAAAGGAATTAAATTCTGAATTGGACAAATTTAGACAACATGATTATTACAGAATTCTCACTAGTTCATACTCTAAAAATGAAGCTGGGCTTTTTTAAAGCAGCAAGTTGACAGTGAATCCCAGCTACGTACTTAATTTTACATGATGTGCAGTGCTTTCATCATCTCATACAGACTGTGGCTGCAGATAGCACAAATGCATCAGGTTACTTTTAAAACACCAGAAGGAAAGTGTATGTAATCCAGTGAATGAACAATAAGTGTTCACGTGTTTCACAGTTCTTTGGAAGGGTAGATTTAATACTTAGGAAATAGGAAATTAACTACGTTTAAGGTATATTTGGTGTAAGATGTCATGCTTGCAACAGCAAAGACTGAACAATGCAGGTGACCCCTTTCAATGCCTCTCTCTTCACCTACCAAAGAATGTTGTTTTGTTACAGTAAGTTTGATACAACTAGAGTATTACAGCACACCCATATGTTAGAACTTCATAGAAGAACGCTGCTGTGTCTTTGAGGAATTAATTTCCTGATGAGTTAAAGCTCCAAAGAGGGAACACACTCTGACTACACTTCTCAGCAGGTAATCCATTCAATCCTATTTAATTAAGAACCGGAATAAAAGTAAAATGAAAGCAGATTCCTGGTGGGGAAAGGAAAAAAAATCCCACATCAAAAACTTGCTGCAAATTAATAACAGGTATGCTACCACTGTTCCAGGCTATAACCAGCAAATGCATACGTGACAGTTTTTGGCACAAGCTTTCTTCTTGCAAATGAAGGAACTCATCCTTTTTCCTAATCAAAGAATTAAGATAAACTTCACAGAAATTTCAGTCCCAATACAACTTCTTTCAAAACAAGCAATCTGACCTTTGCCTTTCTAACATACAGAACTTTCCATGCTCGTGCTCCTCCTCAAAGTGGGATACCCCAGAATGGTATCCACACTCCCAAGAGCAGCACATTATCCATCTGGAAAGTGAGGCACCATAGCTGTTAAGAGATTTAGCAGAAAGCATGCAGTATTGCTATCATTCTCCTACCCCAAATGGTCCCTGAAGTTTCTAATGTTGAAGCCAAGATTAAATATGGACATTTTGAGCTCTCCCTTATGATTTTCATCCCACGGGGCAGAGGGGATCTAATGTATCTGACAATATAGATGCTATCACAATTCATCTTATACACAGAGTAATATCACCAGCAATTCAACATTGGCAAAGTTGCATCAGTGCTTACCCAGCAATATGGACAATTCTACAAATTCAAATTCTGAAACAACTAGTTATTTTAAGTTTCCGTTAAATTCACAACATACCTCTTCTGATTCATTTGTTATTGTCTGGGATTCTTCCAGCTCATCAGCTGTATATTCTTCCTGTTCTTCCATTCCTTGCTCATTATATGATTGCATGTAATCTTCATCCTAGGGCAATAACACAAGAAGGTGCAAAGACATAGGCCAACTTTACAGAATCGCAAACCCGCTAAGAGATGGGGTCTGTGTGCATTGTTACTGTTTCCAGAACTGCAAGAGAAGTATTGTATCTATCAGAACCGTCAATTAGAAGTGACATATCATATAAAAGTATAATTAGCAGGGCTTTTAACTAGACAGTAATTTCAGTATTACCAAAACCATAACCGAAATAGTTTTCATTCAGATCCCAGCAATGTCATCATAAAGATCCCATCTACTACTGTTTGCCCCATCTACTTCTGTACTTCTACATCCTTTGACTACAAATTCATGAAGCAAACACTGCAGTACTTTCTTACCAAAGGAAACATACACGTATAGCACATATACACTAACATCAGATTTTACCCCATCAAAAATGTAAACATTCTTAAAAACATTCTGCAAGTGCTTACAATTGAACAGGTTCAACTCTGAACAATTATGAACAAAAAACGAGAGCAAAACCTTTCCTAAGTAAGTTTGCTTGTATTTTAAAACATCTCATTGATCACATACAGTTTTAATTAAGATTAAATCATTTCACTAGCAATTAAAGCCAGTGCATGTTCTCTAATACACTGCTTAGATTATATTGAATTATGCAGGTGACATTTTCTGAACTAACCTCCAATCTCTTTATTCAGGTTTAGACAGTTCTCAGTTACAAAAAGGATGAACGAGCAGGACATCAATCACTTTGGGATATTAGCACCTTAAAGATGTCTTTAGCAGGTCAATAATCTTTTCACCTTCGAAGGACTTTATCAGATCTTGTCTAAAGGCTGGATAAAAGCTTTTGCATTAAGTACTTCTAACAATTGGCAGTGTATCTCCACCACACAAAGCTGTTTTCTTCCTTAAGGATACAATCCTCAAGGTCATGATTCTCAACTGCCTTCCAGCATGACAAAGGAGCATTACCTACCGCCAAACAAGCTGTCAACACAAACTTTGTCACAGCCTAGATAAAGAAACTGGCAGACAGTGATAATAGGTCTAATTTCCCCTCCTCCCCAGGGAGGTAAACAGATTTCAAATCAGTCTAAAACCCTATGCACGTGAAACAATGTTATCTTTGAAGATACAACAGAAAGAAACTCACTGGAAATTCATCTAGGGGTTCATTGATTTCAAGGTCTAGCACTTCATCTTCTTCTCCAGGCTCTTCCCCATATTCTATTTGGTCTTCGGTCAGTTCAGGATCATTGCCTTCGTAATGTCCTTCCTCTGCATACTCTGAGGCATATACTTCAGGTGCTTCAGATCTGTCATAACCAATTTCATCTTCCCCTTGGTCATACTCAGACTCATGTTCTATCGATTGATCGTTGATGGTCTCAGAGAGTTCGTATGACGTAAGTATGCCAGATGTAGCATTGAGGCTAACTGTGACACCTTGAGAGCTATGGTACACAGGGAAAAAAAATTCAGATGTTGAAGCACAACAGTCAACTACTCACAAAGATTTAGCAAAACAAAGCCAACAAATACAAACTCTCTAAGTTGGTGGACAAAATCATACCTCACACACTATTTGATTCCATGCCATATTCTCATAATGCACACTGTACTGCAGCTTATCACTAGCTGCAGGCTATTTGACCAGGGGAATCAAACCAACCAGATGATTTAGCAAGTCAAACTGGCAAAAGTCCTGCTTGGTAACCAAAGCAGACTGGATTCAATTTTAATTCAAAGACTAACAAAAAATACACAAAACTACTATAACTGCATCTTTCAGAATAAGCTAGTAAATTATTTTTTATTAAATATATTGATATTGTTCTTTCGTGATTATCTTGAATTCAAACTTACATTTTTATGACAGACTTATTGTTCTACTTAAAATAATGTAAAATATATAGTCAAGAACTGTCATTTAAATGCCTAAGATTTATTCTAACTTAGTAACAGCACCGTCATAGACACTGAAAAAAACACAATCAATACAAAAACTGGCAAGTTTATAATCTGGAGGAAAAGCAAAACTCAGAATTGACTGTTTACAATAGCTAGTGCCATCAACACATAAAGGAGCAACTAACCAACTGCAGACTAGTTAGAAAAGCAAGGGGGAAAAAAGCTCTTGATTTGAGGGCTCCAGGTACAAGGAACACAAAGATTTTTTTATTATTACATTCCTTTTATTCACTATCTTCATAAGTTTGGGGGAACAAGATCCAGGCAGCTTTGAGCTATTTGCACCTATAAGACGGAGAAGATTTAACACAAAAATTAAGACATTAGGCAGGATTATCATTATCCTCCCAACTACAGAGGTATAAATGAGTTTGAATGGAAATAGGGGAAAGGAAAGAGGGGAAAGGAGTGGAGCAACGCTTTCACTCCCTGGCAATAAAACTGCTTTAAAAATGCAAGACTTGTCTACAGAAACCTGCTTCCACTGAGCAATATTATCACACTTTAGATACTTTCTCATCACTTGTGCAGTCACATAGCCATCCCTGCTGCTCAGGGCTCACAAGGAGGAAATCCAGAGAAGAAACAGCAAGGACTGTAACTGGGATTCCCCATTTTGAAGGGAACAGTCCAGTCCCCACTTCCTGCAGGGAGGAAAACAGCAGCCAATGGAGAGATTGATGGTCTGAAGTATTTCACCACACCCTCATCAATCCAACACAGGGACAGGACTCCTTATCCTAATTCCAGCCAAGGATAGAATGGAGATCTCCAAGCAACATATGTGTGCGTGTGTGTGTGTATATATATATATATATTAATCATACATATATATATATATTCATACTCCTTCAGACAACATGCCTGCATAGCATGCAACAAGTAAAGGAAAAGCTCACAAAACACACAGGCCATTAAAAGCAGCTGTGGTACTGCATCACTTCTGCATCACAAGCATCTTCCTTTCCACTTCAGTCCAGCTTGAAAAGTAAACACGTCAAGACACTCATTTTGACTTGTAATGCCCGTAATTCAGTTGTGGAGCTGTATCACCACAGGGTATTCACAGGGCAGGACCCTCAGAAAACTCCCATGGAAGTATCTGCTCAACCCTATAAATTTTCTGCTGTGTAATTGTATACAAATATTTAAGCCGCAAATCAAGCCTTACAAACTATGAAGCTCCCCTCCCCTCAGGTCTTCGGAGTTAAGATATATTTTTTAAACGAAAGATGGCAGAAAAGGAAGCCTACAATGATACCAAGAAGGCACACAACAAGAGCTCTGTAAGTATTTATAAATAATTCTAAATGCACAGGAGATGACACAGTTTCTTCTTTATAAGCTTTTTTTTATAGATTTGAGTTAAATTTATTAGATTCAAATTAAAAAATCATTTTACTGAAATGCTAACAATGCTATTGAACACATTATATATACACGATTAAATAGCTGCCTAGGTAAAAAGCAGAACTATTTTAAGTATATACCAATAATCTCAGTTCAGTAGTTACCAGTTATCAGTAGTAGTAGTCATTAATAGCTTAGAGTTATTCAAAACACAAGACTTAGAAAAAAGATACCGAAATTCTTGTTCCTCTTCATTGTCACTTTGCAGAAGATCATCATTCAGCTCTTCATCTGACAAGTCTGACTGATTCTAGGTTTCAAAAAAGTCAATCATGAACATAAAAAAGGATATAAACTTTTAACTAACTAGGTACTGAAACTATTGAAACTTCTGAACACTAAGTATTTTTTATGAAGAATGCATCCCAGACTAAGACCATGTCTTCAATGAAATTACCTAACTCAATGAGAAAAAAAAATACACTACACAAGACAAATCTGAAAATAAACGTTTGACAGTCTTATGGAAATTTACAAAACTCAAATTTGCCTAGTTATCAACACTTTTCACTGATCCATTCCCAAATATAGCCAAAGACAACAACCCACTTACATACAAGGCAGAAAGGTGAACTTTAGTGCTCTTATTTAACTGCCTTGTGACTCTGATGCATTAGGCAAATCAAGAAAAACCACTAAGTTACTGCAGTTTCTAAAAAGCAGAGATACTTAGGAGACTGGAGGAAAGGATATGATGATGTGAAGAAAACGGAAAAAACATAATTAGTTTGTAAGTGAAGAAAAAAAAATAGAAGAAAATATCATGCCTTTCTGAACTCTTCCCAATTGGTCTATCATACTTTCAGTTGTTTCTTTTTTTTTTTTTTTTTTTTTTAAATAATTACCCACTAGGAAGAGATAACTGCAGTTTTGCTCAGCACCATTATTTCGATCCTCTAAAGTAATAGGGGCAGAAAGGTTGTACAACGGTAGATTTATCTAGAAGTACTGGGATGAGATTACGTAGAAGCAAGTTTAGCCTGAATAGCACAGGGGAAGCTTCCTGAAAAATCTATTATTACTCCACCATATGAGTCCATACCCACAGATACTGCCACTGTAACATGGCAAACTGAAAACAAGAATAGAAAAAGCACAAGAACACATAATACATTGGAGAAATCTAGTATTGGTTAGTATTCATACAGATAATTTTATTTTTTTTTTTTAAGATAAGTAAGTAGCTTCATCAACTCACATTTCAACTACAAAGATGTATGCAATGTTAACTGCTTATGTTTTTGATAACTGCGTAACATACATCTGCAATCCCTATCCTCCTGGAATTTTATTTTTTCAACCAGTACATGAGACAAAGGAACTTCCTATCTTTAATAGGGATTGCTTACAGAGTAATTTCAAGAAGCTACCTTCCAACATTTAGAGTATAATTATAAAAAACATCAATTAAAACAATTTTACCAGATCTGGGTTTAACAAACCTATTCATCTCCAACTAAAAGTTTAAAAACTATTTTCTAAATTAATTCATTTAGCAGATGAAGTGGAGAAAGAGGTCACTAGCCAGTTTTGATTTCCCAAACAGAAGCCCTGTCTTCTCCTGCAGATATCTGGCAAATCCAAACATACATTTAGTTCTTTTCATAGAGTTCAATTTTTGAAATAGGTATCAGAGTGAGGAGTCCATAGCAGACATGGGGGAACTAATTTATATTCTCCAATGCTAGCTGCTCCCATATTCTTCCTTCACTGTAGAAGGGGAAATCCTCTGCCTATTCATTAGACAAAGTAGTAGTGGATTGTGTGCAGTGAGTGGATCTTTAATAGACGCCACTGATTGCTTTTTTATTTACTCTCTGGTAAATACTGATGGTATTTTGATGGGTAACTTTTAATAGCCAGGAAACTGGCAGTTGAAGTGAATTCTCCAGAATGCTAATCAGCACTCAGAAGGCATAATTGGGTATTTTTGGTTTTTTGGTTTTTTTTTTAAATGTTAAGTCAATATGAGCTACAGAGAAACTGATTTTGAGAACCACCTCCTTTTTGAACCCTGTGTTATGAGAAGAAATACTATCTCAGAAAAAAAATTTTCTTCTAGAAGTTTTATTTTAAAAAGCCACACTTGGAGGTATTTCACAAAAGGAAACAGAGCTCTGGGTGCAGAGCACTCTGGCAACAGGGCAGATCTCAGGTACCTGTGGCTGTCAGGCTTTGGGGAGGTGACTGTAAAATATATAAAAGGCCATACCAAACAACCAAAGTGGGTAAGTTGAACAACATTCACATGCTAGTATCTGTAACAATTCAATGCACATCTCTTACCTTTTTGCCAGTTAGCAAATCCTCTCCAAGCAAGTCATCATCAAGTTCACTGGAAAACATTAACAAATTTAAGACGTTCAACCTCAGAAGACAGAAACAAACACCATATAGGGTATACACCTTAAAAAACTAACGTGAGGAGGATTGTTGCTGAGTCTGCACAAAGCTTTCCGTTTAGCAAAGCATTCAGCAAGTTGAAAAAGGAGATACATATTTTAAATGAAACAATAGACTATACATATTAAGTAAGACTTAATGAAATGACTGTTGCGCAGTCATTTCATTTCCATATGCTCTCCTTTCCGTATCCCTCCAACTATAACACAGCACATAAACCTAGACAAAGTGCAGGCATTTAAAACATGATTCATAGAATCACAGAATACTTTGGGTTGGAAGGTACCTTTCAAGGTCATCTAGTCCAAGCCCCCTGCAAGAGCAGGGACATCTTTAACTAGATCAGGTTGCTCAGAGCCCCGTCCAGCCTGACCTTGAATGTTTCCAGGGACGGGGCCTCCACTACCTCTCTGGGCAACTTGTTAGCTAGGTCCCCACTCTAGATCCTTCACTTCAAGGCCATTTGGGCATATTGTCCAAAATGCTGTTTCCCACCTCTCAAGGGAAGAAGCAAGCAAGACAGTAGTGTCCTGTGGGCACAACTCCGTCTACAAGCCACCAGGTGGCCCAAGCTGCACTTCAGCAAGGAGGCACTGGGAGGTCAGCTGGCTTGACAGCCACTTAGGCCTTGATCTTCCATAAATACTTTATCCCCTCCTCCTCAGGTTGAGGGTAAGGTCAAACAGACATTTGTAGGATGACAAAATCAAATGCATGTTTCACCATCTTTGTAAGTGTGGCTAAGAATTCAGGAAGCATAGAAATACCTGGCTTACAAAACTTTTGCCATCACATAGCATCTGTCCCATAAATAGGATACAACACAAAGAACTACAGATTAGTTAAGCTTTAGGACAACTGCTTAATCCCATTCCTCCTTCAGTGAAAGAATTATCTAGTGACAGGAATAAACAGATCCCCCCCTTCTATAATAAACACTTATTACTGACAAATGCCCATATTAGAACATGCATGTCCTAATACTAAAATGAGATGCCAGTGACTTGAAATACAAGCTGTATTTCAAGAACGTGAACCTATTTCTACCTGCATACCTTAAAAAACAAAAAAAACCCCAAACAAACAAAACCTCATGCCTTAGATACTACATAAAAATTGAATACCCTGAAGTGAGAATGGGCTATATGAACAGAATGGAAATATGTGTGAGAGTTCCTTAGGACAATATAGGAAATACTTGAAAATGGGGAAGCCAATCCCAAGACATAAATCAGTGCTAAAAGTTGTTTTTGCAGATGGATACATCTCTTTCAGAGATGGTTACTGTACAGATAATGCAGGAGGGGAATAAAAATCTTGTGGGCTAGAAGAGAACAGATGATATTCCAAATCAGCACTAAATAGGACGTTATCATCAGTACACAGTATTTGTCCATAGTTACTGATCTCAAACAGTTCCAGGAATGACTGAACATCAACAAATAGCAATTGTTTTGTGCTCACTGCAATATTAAACAAAAATTGGAACATAAGACATAACATACATCCCAAAGAGCAAACTGACTAGAATTTAAGCCCTTTATTTCAGAGACAGAAAACTCTATGTAACAGAAATGGTTTCAGGAGAATCTAGAGCCAAAACTGAAGTAGGAAAAAGTCACTAATCTCTTCAGCTGCCAGTAATCTGACAAATGCATCAAAAGGTTTGAAAATATTTCCCAGCACTATGGTCCACCACTGACAGCTTTTAATAAAGCTGCACTAGAGAAATTCTGAAAGACAGCAAGAGCATGTGTTATAGCAGCATTCAAAGATGAAAAGCAAGTTCACATAGTAAGAAATCCAGACCAAGAAGGAATGGAAAAGAAAGCAAAAGATTAAATTAATTATCTAAACATAGTTAGGGCTATTCATCGCTTTACTAAAAAACATCCTCGATGTGATTTTTTAAAATAAGATAAAACATTTAGTCAATAGAAGTAATTGCATACATATTCTAGATTTTTAAATGCTTTGGCTCATTACCTGACAGTCAAAAAAATTCACACTAGCACATAAGTGAAGCTCATAACAGAAACAAGCGTTTCGCAGAATGCCCCTCAAAACTTATTAAAATAGTCAATGTCATTCAGTATTTTCATTGATAAATTAAAAGAAGAAAAATCGTCACTGGTAAGTTTTTGAATAAACAAAGTAACAGTGAAAAGCCTACACAGTAAAGCAGACCTATCTCAAGCTTCTTTTAAAATAGCCAGTTCTGAAGTTATCTATCAGAAAGAAGAGGGACCAGAGTTACCAGATCTGACTATTAAAACAAGCAAAAAAAAAAAAAAAAAAACCCACAAACCCCAAAAAAAGAAAAAACCCACAGATACTAAAAGATCTTAGGTTAGATGAGAAAAACAGACAAAAACGAATGGTTGTAATCTGATACCGCACAAAGCCACACAAAATAAATTAAACTGGAATTAAAAAAGTACACATCTGCAATAGTTCCAAAGGCAACTCACCCTCACTATCATCAAGACACAAAGGTCTTTCCAAAATCACAATTCTAGGAAATTAGGGTTAAAATAATCTAAGAGTTCACTGCTCTCAGAAGAGATGGACCCATTTCCTCCCCTTCCTCAACTCCCAATACTCAACATTCCCCTCACTGAATAAATTCTGCTCACCAAATGAGGAAGAGAAAATAATAATAAAAAAGACAGACAACAAAAAGTGGAAAGTTTTCTGCCAGTGTAGAGAAACGAATAATCTCAGAGAAGGGTCAGAACAAGCAAATTTCAGCAAAAGTCAACTACTAAATCAGCCCTGTCATCTCACAGGACAGCACCAGAACTGCATGTTTTTCCCAAACCCAAGCTTTGGGATACTTAGAGGTAAATTTATAAATTAACAGCCCGTCATAAATAATTGGCAAGTAAGTATAACTGGCCTCCAATTTCATAAGCATGCCTCATTAAACATGAGCAGTAGCAAGGGCACAAGTGTTTCAGGAAAAGAATTTGTAAAAAAAAAAATTTAATGGGAAAAATTCTCCAAGAACAATGTTATATTTGTACTTCCAAATAACAGTGCCTTTCCCACTCTTGGTTATCACCCTCCAGTGTTTCAGAAAGGAAAGTGATCTGGAAATTCAAAATGATTTAAATGACTGGGGGATGGGACTCAGTTAAGTAGCAACACAGTAAGACTCGATGGAACACAGAAACACAGTAAGACTAAGCATAACTCCTTCACCCTCCCCCACAAAAAAGTGATTTAGGTTGCAAAACAAAGCATGAAGGATTAAAAAACCCCAAGTCTAACATGTTCATTCAGCCTTTTTCCCATCTTCAAGAAACTGTGTCCTACACTGAATTAGGCCAGTAGTTAAAAAAATTCAAGCAATTACATCAGGCAACGACACATCCATGTACAACATTTGTAATTGCCCAGACAACCATAGAACTTAACACTTCCAAAGATAGCTTGGCAATCTAGAAAGAATTAATAATAATAATAAAAAAATTTCCAACACATGCAAATAAAATAATATTCTATTAGATACAGTTGTAAAAAAATTTTCTGAAGTTATCAGCAAGATGAAACACACCAATCTCCAGCACTGCACCTGAAACCACTTCCCTTACAATTTCACTAAAGAATAAACAATATGATTTTTTGATCATCTATCTTAAATTATATGCAGCTAATAATAAACACATAAATGAAAACTTTTTTCTAAAACTGAATCCTTGTGTGCTTCAAAGTCTCAGCTTAGAGAAAATACTCTATAACATTTCTCAAGTCCTATAAAAATAGCTTTGCCACAGGGAGTTTACCATAGGCAATAAGCTTACAACTTCCGATACAATGGCTGTTTAACTCTTCCAAATTTTCTGAAGTGATAATAGGACAGCCAAAAACAAATGAGACCAGCCAGCATCTAAGAGCCCACCTATTCATATCATGAAGTCAGCAAAGGCAAAAAATTCAGAAAATATTCTCATACAAAGCATTTCGCCTATAATATTGGCTTCAGTATTTCTGAATACCCAGAGCTGGGGCTGGGAGGCAGCACGGTACAGTGACCCAGCCTGAACAAGTTATTTTAATTACACACTCCAACTAGATCAGTTCCTTGATGCAGTTCACCATCCAACCCACAAACAGCTGTGCTGGCATGACAGGGAGCAGACACCCCCCACCAGCATACAGCAGAACACCCTGTATACTGAAGCTATTGCCCAAATTCCTTAGTCACTCCTACCTCCTAGAGCAATGAAAACTACCCACTTAGCCTAGCAGAAAAGCACAGAAGAGGAAACTAATCCCTCTGGAATGAGGATGAACAGAGTAGCTGATTCACTCCAAGGGCTCAGCTCAGTGGAAAACTACTTAGGGTAAAATCTGTTTACTACAATCACCTGAACAATTACTAGAAAAGACAAAAATCTATTTGGAATGGGTTTTTTCTCCTTTTTACAGTGAAAACCACTGGCAAAGTCTGAACAAGTCTCTGTTACTAAAAAGGTATAATAAAAAAAAACCAACTGCACAAAAAAGTGAGAAGTTTTCTCCCAGAAAGAATAGACAAGTCTAGCCAGCAGCTTGATTAAAGTCTTTTCCAGCTAGAGTGCCTTTGCGTAAAAGAACATGCTCTTATTCTCTCCCCAAATAACAATTCATACATATTTCTAAATCTTTGTAACAGTCATATTTTTTCAATAGAAGTCCATACCTAAGCTCCATTACTCTCCCCTATTGTAAAACTGAAGTAGGACTTTGAGAACAAGAATTTAAACATCTAGTTAAAAAAAAAAAAAAAGTTGGGCAAATTCAAGTACTAGCAAAATCTAACTATTTAAACCATTGAGATCTACTCAATATTTAAAAGGAAAACCAGGACATTAATTGCAAAGTTAATTACACACCACAAATACTTTGTATTTATCCAATTTTAAATAGTATCTCTTCATAGCATGCTCTATATTCCTCAAGGCAAGTACATGTTTGGCACAATCTAGCATCAGCTGACACAAGCATAACAACCGACATCTTCATTAGTATCTAAACATGCACTACTCTAAATGTTAGAACACAAAATGCCAGAATGGGAAAACAGAGCAATGTAATTCAGCACACAGAAACTGAACGTGAAGATATGCTACCTACCTGTCCCAGTCGTCATCTCCAGCTCTTCTTCTCCAAGACCTTTCTGCACCAGGCTTATCAAACTGATCAAAGTCATCATCTGTAAAGAAGGTGACTACATTAAATAATTCTTACTGAAATGAAAGGTTTCTGAAGCAATCACTTAGGTGGGATTTGAGGGGGCTGGTGTTGTTTTTTTAGAATATGCAAAAATAGCTTTTTCTACTTTCCATTTTAACATGAGGAAAATAAATACCAACATGTTTCAATAATAAAAAAACATAACGTATTATATAGCTTTCCCTCTTCTCACTACTGATGTGAGGATGACCCGAGGAAAACAGATAGAGCATGAGATAAATCACTGGAAAATGTTGCCAATGAAGGTCATTCCAGAGACAGGAGCTCCCCAGAGATGCATGAAACTGAGGTGCAATGGAGTTGAAGGGAACCACGTCTGCCACATCTCTGCTTGTCTTGGGGACCACAAGCTCATCTACCCACACTGAGCCTGCAGAGGCACTTTGAAAACAGGAGTAAACCTCAGGTCAGCACAAGGCAGGATGGCACCAGCAACCAGAAACAGAAGAGGGAAGTCAGGTGTAATACACCACCAATTACCTCAACTGGGGTATTAAAAACACTAGAAGTCATTGAAGCAGGTTACACTGGGTACCTAAGCATGCACATGCCTTCCAAGATAAAAGCGGTGCTCCATGTATTTTCTCTCAACAAGTACCCTCACTTCAGCCTATCAAATCACAAATTACTCTTGCATAGCTTAGTTTGCAAATGACAATTTTGCTACTTAAAAATATGAAAACTTCCATTTATCTGCAAAAGAAATGCAAAGCTCATCTGCTCTGTTCAGACATCCAGATGTCTTGTCACCTGTAAACTGGAAGCATGTATCTTCAGAAACACTCAACCCTCACTCTCCCACCCTGTGGCTACAGCCCAAGAGAGAATGTACATCTGGAATTAGTGTCTTTTCACACATTTTAATGACTTTTGTAAGGTCAAACAAGTGGGCAAATAAAAGTTATGCTCAACACATGGGGTAACTGGCTGCAGTCTAATGGTCTGGAAAATACAGGAGGTTGAGCAATCCAGTCCTTCCAGCCTTACAGTCTGAATTGGTGAACACTTAAGATGCCATACATCCAGTCATTCTCCTGATTCTATTTGCACTCAACTCTTTGACCAAGTACAATCCCAAGGATCAACTGTTTTTTGTGTTTGCTTGGTTTTTTTTTAATGAACCTTCAAAATCAAACCTGTCCTCAGCTCTTTAAACTCAACCCAGTATCCTTTAGTGAATATTCCCCACATGCAATGACAAACCTATTCACTTCTTAATTCATATAATCAAAATACAGGTGTTAGTGACCAATAGAAGTTTAAAAGGAGGTAAAAAACATTAAACAGAAAAAATTCAGTTCTTGCAACGTCACTAAATTAAGAGCTTTTAAGCCAGAAATTTCAATCATAAATAGCTATGAAAATAAGACTGCTCAGTATGAATTACAATGCAACACAAGTGTGGCAACTCTTTTGTTTTGAAACAGTAGGTAAAAACAATTCCCTTTGATCAGGTTCACCACTTTACTCCCTACAGATACTTTTATATTTTAAATAATCTTTTATATTTAAACTAATTTACATGGGCCAACACCACTGAAACAAACAGTTGTTTTACATTTCTCTGCTCAAACATCTACATATTGCAACCTCCTTCAATTCCAATTCCTATTTCACCCCCAGGAGAAAGCCAGACAGATATCCAAGTATTTACTATCTTCCTCTTGAACACTAAATTATCCGATTTTGTGGTCTCAGAAAAAAATGCCACCTTGCACTCCTTATGGTCATTTAAAACCATGCTGCAGTGATTATCTTGGTGCACTGCCATTTTAAGGGCACAAATATCCTGCACTGCTATTGTTCTTGCAGCTGGATTGCAGTAATGCACTGACCTGATGTAACCACCTCCAAAGATTTTTTTTTTAAGGTAATGCGACTCGTTTTGCAGCAACCCAAATTACGAGTGTCCACATATTGACTAACACAGCTCAAGACAATGACCACCACCAGGAAGACAGTAACTTATTTCTAAGCTATGCCTGCTTGCTTGCAAGATATAATATTTTTTCATGCCAGGCACCACTTTTAGAACTAGAGAGCACTGTATTACAAACCAACTCCACTTGAAAACAAGATCTTAGCTCTTCAGCACACAATTCTTACACAGATGGACTTTCACATCAGCCAGGTTTAAATCTAGACAACAAAGTTACATGCCAAACCCTTTTCCCCTGTTGAGATCTCTCTACAGCAAAAAGAAACACTCTTCAGTATAATTCATAGTACTTTTCCAGGCCAGATAGTTAAGTTTCATGGCCATAGAAGTGCTTCAACCTAGTATTGCTGCTAGTGAAGAAACAATACCAACCAAAAGAGGGTCCAAGTTCCTGCCAAGTTTCTAGTGTAGACCTGGACCCCCACTCAGCCAACATCACAAACCTCCACCCTCCAAATTTCTCACATCCTTCCTCGTTTATGAGCAACTCCTACCAAAATCCAAAGTGGAATTACATCCATGCAAAGCCCTTTTCACAAGTCCCCCTCTAGCAGGATGCGTACAAAAGCCTCAAAAACGACTGGTCATTCTGTGTGCAGTGACCCCAGCTTATAAGAACTGTTCCACATATGTCCCCACCACCTCCCTGTTCTCATCTCTTCTCCCCCTGTCTCATCACACATTTATGATGCAAAGATCTTTGGGGCAGAGGGAGCCAGCTTTTCTTTTTTATGCTTATTTGTTCTGTGACAGCTGACACTGAGTGTTACAAATTATGCCATTTTGACATTAAGTGTTGTCAGAGCCCAAAGCAGGTTCTAGCTCTCCTTTAGAAAAGGAGGTCACAACAGCCACGCATCTAAAATAGCATTAATTGCCAGCTTCATCATTTGTGAGATAGCAAGCACTGAAATGGACACAGGCCTTACACCTGCAGTGCAATGTGATACCTAAGCAAACCTCAGTGAGGCATTTTTTCACCCATTTCTGAAACTACACATACTTTCATTTTTCTTCTACCTGTCTAGGCAATAACACTGGAAAACACCAGTAAACAACAATCAGCATAACATTTATGGATATTTGTCCTTGAGAAACTCTTATAAGTCAATGTTTGTGTCATGCGTGGTTAAGTGCCTGTAAAACATTAACTTGTACAGAAAGAGGAACACTCAGCATCAGCAGAGCACAAAACCAGAAAGCAACAGCCAAAGATTTTTTTTTTTTATAATTGTCAGTACTACTGTGTGGGAGGTGAGGAGAGAAGAAAAAAAAAGGGGGGGGGGCTGGCGGAAATCCATGAACATAAGCTTTTTAAGCAGGAAAATGTCCATTGTAGGAGTTGGAAGAGGTTTTGTATTTCTTCCAGTGCTACCAGTGCAGCCCACAAAGGTAGTTGTACATAGCAACTGGTGCTAAGACATGCCATACAATGGCTATGGCTCCTTGTCTCAGTTCAAGGCTTTCGTAGCAAAGCTCACCAAGATGTGTGTGCATTAGCTGGTATCAACTGGAAGACCCTGACCGGTGATCACTAAACACACTAAGCCACCTCTCTAACTTCCAGGCAGCACTAGAAGGAAAAAAAAAAAAAAAAACAAAAACAAAACACAAGACCTATCAAATACCAAAAAAAGCACTAACTGAATAAGTAAACAGGACAGACCAGTTATACAGGAAAACAAAAGAAATAATCCACCATTTGGCTCTTCCTACTGCAGCTCTAAGACAATCGCCATTATCAAAGTGACAGAGAAGTTGCAGGATGCTGCAGAGACTGACTAACGTTGGCTGTTTTGTTAGACCAGCCTGCCTCGCAAGGCTCTGGCTGGCTGTGAACCAGAATAAGCACAAAGGCAGCCAAGCACACTTGGTTCCCCACACTAAAAGGTTGCTATTTGCTTTATACTTTACCCTGGTGTAGCATCAGCAGTGCTATAAGCTGTTCCATACAGCTTATTTTTCAGTTTTATGATATATGCCCAGAACTGTTATCTTTTTTCCTGCTTAATAAAAACAGATCATCCACACTAGAAATCCACAAAATACAAGCCTCATTTCCTCTTTGGCTATGCTGATGGTAGTTTCTAACTCTGTGGACACCCTTTCAATAAAACCCTCACTAATCATTTTTCTATGTAAAATGGAAGTCCTAAGCTACACAGTCAAGTCTCACAAGTGTAGCAGGTGAATCAGCAGGAACACTGCAGAGCTCTTAATGTCTTAAAATGGTACCAACATAGCCTAAAAAGGTAGTCCTACATAGCAACTGTTGCTAAGATGGAGTATTTCACTGCAATGAGATGGCCAAGACTTCTAGATGAGGAAAAACATTTCATGACTGCATTGTTCGTCATCCTAGAAATACACCTGCATGCCTTCTGGAACACTAACTACACGCCGTCTCATGAACCTCCTTAACAGTTCAAAAGTTTGTATTTTGGTTCCCTTCAATATTACACTATCATGAATATCAAACATACGATTAGTTTTAGGCATTGAAAAAGCATCAAAGATTTCTCCTTATCCAAAACAAGATGGAGATGCCACAATGATCCAATAGTTCAATGGATAAAAAAGTATTACGCACTGTTTACCCAACAGGTCTTTTAATAAAGTAACTAAGCTGCACTGCTTGGGGGGGGGACAAGCAGATGAAAAAAGTCATTTACCACATGAAAAAATGCCAGTTCTCTATGCTTTGATTTAATGCTGACCATAACAAGCCCATCTTGATCTATCCCATTCCCTGGTATCATATTTAAAACACTTAACACAACAACTTGACAGCAGTTCAAGCACAAATCTTCAGATTAAAAACATCTTACCAGGTTATCTTTATGTAATAGTTTACATCTACAGAATATTTTTCTTCATATTTCATTGTAAAAGGTTACACAACACACAGGTATTGTAAAGCCTTGATTTTCAGGAACTGAGCATACCATTTAAAAACAGACCTATGTTTCTGCCCAACAACAAACTGAATTTTGGTATCTCTTGCTGTGCAATACAGAATAACAACAGGTTTCATGAGGAACAGCTGTGTCTGAAACACAGGCTGGCAATGTAACTGTACTATCAACACCAGCTGAATGAAAACTTCTGGTAACAAATCACGACAACATCTAGCAGTAAAAGCACAAGGTCAACAGTAACTCCTGAACCTGAGTCTGTGATGTAAACCGAACACGTTATGAAGCCCACTACAAATCCAGTGTCATTCATTATAGACAGTCAAGCTCTCTACCCCATCATGAAAGTCACATTCACTCCTGCTACCGCATTAGGCACAAGAACACACACGCACAAATACACCACACTCAAACACAAACAGTTTAGTTTATCTTTTCAGGGAAAGACATCATGGAGTCTTTATATTGGTAAACAATTACTCATAGACACCTTAAGTGTTCAGTGACTAAGTATTTATAACAATGTAACAATTGCATAACATGTTCCTCAACTAGTATTTCATGTTTTCTTTCCAAATTACTCCTATAGGATAGAGTTTAGCTTCCTCAAAGGAATAAAGTAAAAAAATTAATTTCTACAGGAGATAAGTTCTTTCTACTTTCTGAAAACCAACTTTTTTTTAGAGAGTTTGTCATGATGCAAAGCAAGTCACTAGCAATAAGCAAGAATAGAACTAATTATGATACACTGCCTGGAATGGAAGTTCTCTAACTGCTTGAAAGAAATAATACCTTTTTTTTTTTTTTTTTTAAACAAACAACATCTAAACCCAGAACCACCAAGCCACAGAAAAAAAAAAAACATTTCCAAAGTCTGCTTGGATTTTAAAATATATTTGCTTTGGAAAAACATTTTAAAAGTGTCATAGTCCTTGCCTCACAAACACTGAACAGTGAATGAAGGCCAAGAGTTTAAATGAAATCCACATGAACTTGGTTCCCAAATGGCTTTGGACACTGATGAGAAACTGCAATTCTCCAGAAACTCTCCAGCATCTTTCACAGCCACCAAAAGTTATAGTTAAAACTGAAGCTGCATTACAGCAGCATATAACACAGGACCAATCACACTACTTACTTGGAGGTTTTTTAGTCAAGTCAGTGACAACCATCATCTTAAATTATTCTGGACAACAAGTTCTACGTGACCTAAAATCTGAGGTTTAGTATTTGATGTAATAAAGCATGGTTTGGCTTTTGTAAAAACAAGTGATACTAAGGCTATGTTTAATTTAGATGACCTGAAATGAGAGAACATTCAGAAGAATGTGACTTCCAGTGAAAGCTTGTCGAAGAAGCATAAAGACATTAAAAACTGCTATGCTTTAAAGCAAATCTGCCTGCCACAAGCTCATTCAAATAGTACTGGTTTTTGGCACTAGTCCTTAGCTGGTACAATAGCCCACGATCACATATTTGTACTTCATGAATTGTAAACTCTATAGGTCTTTCACACCTGGAGGAGTTTTAGTGTGTGAATATTGCAATATAACTCTAAGTTATAGTGACCAGTTGCCTCAGACCACCTAATAAAGTAGGATGCAATACCCACAGAGACCAAAACACGGGCAGCACTCCACCCACTTTCTTCTAGGCACAAATGCAGAATCTATTTCCGGTCCCTGTATGCTGCTGCCGAATAGCCTGAAGCACAACAAATTCAATTGAATTTGTCACACTGGAGAATTTTTACTACATCTTTGAATTGGATAGTGACCCACAACACAGAGAAAGGCGCTTGCTGTGCTAGCAGTATAAGCTTTTCTTCTGATTTTTATCAACAGCTTCACAAGAGGTTTTTAAAGCCACTACGTTGCTGAGAGCACAATAGCAGCCCTCAGATTAGTTAAAGAAACTAAACTGATGACAGCTTAAGTTCAAGCTGGAGGAATAAAGTAACAGGCTCAGAGGTAGAGAAACACCCGTTCAGCTACTCTTGGTACAGGAGTTCCAGCAGGAATATGGGGTAGACATGTATAGATGGGGCCTTCTTCAGCTCCTCCTCTGCCCCATCCCCTGTCATGATTCACACCCCAAGGATATCTACACTCAAAGTCTTCTAAGACCACTGAAGTTCATCAGAAGTGAATTAATCTGAAAGGAAGAAAACTTAACAATAGTTTTCCCTCACTTCAGTATGGCAGACAATGGAGACAAGAAGTGGTCCTTGCTTCGTTTTAGTCATGGTTTGTTGTTTACCCTGTAACCATTACTCCTTAAATGAGATTAAAATCTAGCTGTAAACTGATTGCAGTAAATACCGAGAAAAAATTTCAGCATCGATACAACACAGTTGTTACGTTACACTACAAGGAGATGATCACTAAATCATAGAACAGCCCAGGCTGGAAGGGACTTCGAAAGATCACCTGGTCCAACCTTTCATGGTAAAGGGAGCCTAGATGAGATAATTTATCTAGCACCCTGTTCAATCACATCTTGAAAACCTCCAGTGATGGAGACTCTATTATGTCCCTGGGGAGGTTTTTCCAGCGATTGATTTTCTCACTGTAAAAAAAAAAAAAAAAACAAAAAAACCCCTGTCTTTCTTATATCAAGTGAAGCCTCTCCTGGTGCAACTTGTAGCCGTTGCCCTTTGTCTTCTCCATGTGGCTCCTTCTGAAGAGAGGCCTTCATCCTCTTTGTAGCCACTCTAAGTAAGATTATGTTACTCAACATTCAACATGCTTGCTCTGGTTCTGTTTTTATATGAAAGTTTGATTCAAAGTTTGGGAACCATTGACTTAACCATATCAATGGACTAATGAACAGCTATAAGCCCTCAAAGTCCCTCATCATCACTAGCGCACCCACCTTGAACTTCTATGTTTCAATACAGCCATTCTAGAATTAGAAGCAAGTTGAATCAGGCTGCATAGCAAAGGAATTTGTGAAGTAATATGAAGCTGTGAATCACTCCCAGAGACCTGACAGACCACCACTTGAAAACTTTCAAGTTTATGTTTGTGAAACCTACCACCAAAAGAGCCTTTACCTTCATCCTTAGAAAGCTTAGCTGCACCAACACAAGTATCCAGTCACAAAACTACATATATTTTATTCTTTGAATCAAGCCAGTATTTCCCAAGAGCATAAAAAATTCTAAGTGACCAGTGAGTCCACACATACTGTCCAAAAGACAAATCACCTTCCTTCCATCAAATATATTTAAACATTCAGCCGATATAGCAGTTTCACATTTCGTTTTTCAGCCCTGCAATGCATCCTTACAGAAGATTTAAACTTTAATCTGCATCTTCAAAGCCAAAACTATCTCACTTTGTCAGCTGTTATCCTGCAATGTCATCAAATTAACACTCCTTTTATTTTTCCAAGACCTATTTCGTACTATTTTACCAATCATTAGAGCCTTTTTTTTTTTTTAAGAAAACAATGGGGTGCTGTTATCTCCACGTTTTAAAGTCTTTCCCTCCCCCCAAGAAGTCCAAAAACTAAATCCAAAACATTAGTTCCTACAAGTAAAACTTTAACTGACCAAAAACATTTAAGCCAAATAACCACTTAGTCCTGGGTTTCTTTCCCATTTGTTACCATTATTGACTTTAGATAGTAGGCCTTTTCCAAAAAGAGTTGCAGAGATCATTCCTGTAAGTTCTAGGCTTTTTTACTGGGTTTTAAAAGTGTATTTAAGAACATCAACCACGAATTTTCCTTGACAAGTCATACAGACATAAGCGTGTGACACCTCTGGGTTTCTTCTTTCAGTCAAGTGCTGCACAGTGATCATCCAGACTAAACAAACACTGTTTATATGGGGCAAGGATGGTGTTTAATTGGCCACCATTTATTGATGAGCATAGTGTTAATGCTGAACAAACAACTGCTTGTGCCCACGTAGTACAAAGGGATCCTAATTCATGGTTAGACACAAACGGTACTCCACAACAAAAAAAAAAACAGTCTCAAAACTGCAGTTTCACCACTTAGTTGAAGATTGTCTGCTGCATACAACTTGGTACATGAAAGCATGATCATTCAACTTGCAGCAGAGTTTTAAACAGAAGAACCAAAACATTTCAAGTGACACTTTCTATAAATTACTCTGTCCTCATAATGCTACAAAAAAACTTCCAGAGGTAGAACATGCATGCAAAGTTTACTTCCACATTACATATAACTGATCTGAACCACAGAAACTAGCACAAAGATTTCTGTAAAATAATGTAAACTTTGCAATATATTTAACACTATTAAAACAATGCCAAAGATATTCAAATATTTACTGTTTTACCAATCAGTGCTGTCCTTCCTAGCCTTCTTCCCAAAGTCAGCTCCTAAATTTAGGAATTTCTTTGTAACATTTACCTTCAGTAGGAAATTTAGTTGTGTTTATGTACTTTGTTACCAGTGATGCTAACAACAGCGAACCGTCTGACCACTTAGATGAGTGATCACGCCGACAAGCCACACTCTTCTCGGTGACACCTACTTACAGAAAAAAACGACTAAAATCATCACAAACTTTTGTACAGGCAAGGACAAGTGGGTCAACTGACAACTCTGACCAGTCTTTATCAAAACTGTTATTCCTAGCAAAACCAAGGCCCACAGGACCAGAAACAGACATGTTCTCTTAACTGTATCTCCCTTGAACATCCCAGTGTGACCCCTGCAAGTCTTTCTTTTAATCACTCAAACAAATGTTCTCATTTTTAAATTTTCTTAATATACCAATTGGAACCACAGAGGGTTTTGAATTGTCATTTAAAATGCTGTAAGAAGAAGTGTCCTTAGTCAAGAAAAAGAGCAGTGGCGTGCCTGAGAGTCCTGGGATCAAGCACTGACTTCATTTTACACTTTCCAAGTGTAAAAGAGACCTTCTGCTTCTGGGCAGCCTGTAAAATAAATTATAAACTACTCCTCAGATGAGAGATAAGTTATTCAAACAGGTCACATATTGTAGCTGTAAAAACTATGGGAATTAATGTCTCTAAATAAACACATCCATCTCATCCGGAGGTCCAGCACCTGCGGTGAGCGATGAAGCTGCTGCCCCTTCCCGGCCCTACCCCGGCCAAGGGGAGGCAACAGTTCCCCTCACCGCACGACGCCGACTCCCATTAGCAAGAGGGGAGCCCCTAGGGCCTTGCGGTGCCAGGGGAGCTCCTGCTCCGCCCCGGGAGCGCGGGGCCCACCCGCTCCGCGCCCCGCCGGCACCCCCGAGCACGCAAAACCCGCCCAGGCGGGAGGCAGAGAGGCGGCGGGGGACGGCGGCGCCACCGCCCCAGGAAGGCCCCGCAGCCCACGGCTCCCCTCAGCCCCGCCGGCCGCTCCGCCCCCAGCCAGGCCCTGCGCCACGGTTGCAGCCGGCCCCGCTCCCCCAGGCGAGGCCCCGGAGCCCCGAGCTCCCCGCCCGCCCCCAGGCGAAGCCCTTCGGGGCCGCGGCACCCACCTGCGCCTCCTCCCAAGGCGGCAGCCATGGCTCTTCGCCTCGCCCAGGCGGCGGCGGCTCCCGGCAGCGACCCCGTGCCGCCCCCAGGAGCGGCGGGGAGCGGGGGGACGGGGAAGGGCTCGGATTCAGCGCCCGGCGGCTCGCCCTCCCGCCGCCCCTCCGCACGCACCCACCGCAGGAGAACAACAAACTACCACAACATGGCGGCCGCCGCCGCCACCACCGTCGCTGTCGCCGCCGCCCCCGCGCTGCATCATGGGACGGCGGAGGACCGGTCCCTCCCTCGCGGGGAGGGCGGGCAGCGGGCCCGCTGGTTGGTTAGCCGGGGCCCAGACGCTCCGCACGCCGGCCATCGTCAGCGCCCTCTGCGCATGCGCCGAAATGCCTCCTCCCGGCGGTGCCGGCCGGCGGGCTGGGCAGGAGTGCGCATGTGCCATGGAGCGTCACGTGCCTCGGCGGAGGGGTGGGCATGCGCATGCGCGCGGGGCATGTGGTGGGGGTGCAGTGCGGGCGTAATGGCGGCTGTGGCAGGACAGCGCTGTGGCTCCTTCGGGCCTTGGGTCCGTGCGGCTCAGGGGAAGGGCCGTGGAGCCGTGCCCGAGCGGTTCCGCACTCTGCCTGGGGTCCTTGCGGGCAGTCCGTGGTGTCTGGGCCTAGCTTGCCCCTCACAGGGGAGCAGGCCCATCGGCGTCCGGCCCTGAGGGAGGCTGCTGTCCGCAGCCTGGCTGTGTGTGGAGGCGGCCGAGCCGGCTGCGGTGCCTTTACCTGACCGGGACAAATAGTGGGGAGTGGGAACGGGAGAAAGAGGCGCTGCTTTTCAGCGGCCCCACGCCTCCCTGACGAGGATCTGTAGCTGTCTCTTGCCACAGTGGGAGGCTACTCACAACGCCTCCGAAATGCCCAGCTCACATAGGGCTGCACCGAGGTTCCAGTAGGTTGTAGGTACAGCTGCTCCCCCCCCCCCCCCCCCCAGGTTCACCTGCCTCGTGTGGAAAAAACCCCATGAGTTAATGGGATTTAAATACACCATGAAAGGGATGGTTTGGGCTATGTTACGTCTGTGGTCCTCCATCATTTAAGGCTTGAGCATGCATGAGAGTTAATGCTTGCATAAATTAAACTAAAATAGTTCAGGCCATATAGTTCTTGCTTTTCCACTCAAACTTCACCTGGGTACATACTTTACAGGCTCAGTGACATAACATGCTAAATCCAGTTTCACTGCAAGCTAAAAGTCCTTTTCTGCTAGCCTTTTCTCTAAGCGCTTCCCTCCTGGCTGCTTAGCTACGTGCTCCCTCTCTCCTTTTCAAAGGACCTAGTGATCGTGTGGCTGCAGAGTAGACCAGTTTGGATCCCTGGTGCCACAGAAGAGTAATTCACCAGAAAGAGTTTTCCTTTTGAGTTTCCTTCCTGCCTTTCCCTAGTTTCCTTTTAACATGGGAATCAGGATTTGTAGCATTCTGCACAGACCGGGTTAAACACAGTATAAAATTGTTCCTTGATGTAAAACAAACTTTTAGGTTACACTACTTGTGAAGAAGCCCAATCTGATCTAAAACAGTTTAATGGAGCCTACTATAACATGACTAGTTCAAGTAAACGGCAAAACTTTCCCAGGTGGACAAGTCCTCATGGAAATAATTAACAATGTTAGTATTTAAATTATCAGCGTTATCTGATTAAACCCTCGCTATGAGAATAGCGAAGTTCTCATGTCACTTTGTTCTGGGCTCCCTGCAGACTTATCTCTGCATTGCATTTGGTCTCATTTCTTAGGTTTTCTTCACAACTGTACAGCTAGAGATTTATTCTCTACATATTCCTACAAACTCACAGCCAAATTCTGACTTTAATTTAGGAAACAGATCATCAGTAGGCGATGCTTGCTGATAATTTAATACATAGTCCATCAGTCCAGCTCTGATTGCCTGATGTGGAGGCGGTGAAATGTGAACACTACTACTATCAATGGTAAAAAAACATGGTGATTTCAGTGGGGCCAGGATTTCAGCCATCGATCCTTGGTATCAACCTTTCTTTCAGGTAGCTGGTTTGCAACACAGAAGGATTTCCTGGCAAGGGAGGGAGTTTTCCTGGCCCTTTAAAGCCTGGATGGAGGAGAAGTGTGTGGGGCGAGACTCGGCCGGTCTCAGCAGCAGCCTGTTACAATTCCTAGCTCTCTTGTCATAATTCTCTGTATGTCTTCTGTTTGAGGCTGGGAAATGAAGTGTTAAACATAAGCAATATTCACAATGAGCATCTTTGTGGCATTCAGATATGTAAAGAGTATATTTTATAGGTATTTTATGTCCCGTATTTTTGTTCATTTTAATAGCTGATTTGATTTCCACGAGTGACAGTCCAAACACAAATCAAGTTACCATTTGCTTAACACACTAATCCAATATTAAATAGGAATAACAGCATAGTTCGCTATTACCCTGTTTGTTAATATACAGACCCTTCAGCCATTTTGCACAGCTCTGGTACAAAAAAGTGGCCGTTCCCAGATGTCTGAACTTCAGCAGGTGTGGAACAGGGACCTAAACTACAATGACAAATAGAAGTATAGTGAGTCTACTCGCCTTCAGTCAGGACTTTCTGTGAGTTTTCAAATTCCAGGAACTAGAGTTGCTCTGGATTCTGTATAAAAAACTCCAACTTTTTCTCAATACTGCCTAACCTGTGCTATAAAATGCAAATGTGCTCGTGTCTTTTCTGTAAATGGGGGCTGACATACTTGCTGCTTCTGCAATCTATGAATTAAAATGACTTTATATGAACTAATCATCATCAATTTATTTAAATACTTTTGGAAGTTCTGCCTAAATAATGTATTTGCCTGTGTGTCTTCCAAAGCAAATCCAGCTGCAGTTGGGAATGCAACAGATTGTCTTGCAAGGAGATTAAGTAAATAACTGAGCCAGAACTCAAGAAACCTGTAATCCTGGTTCTGCACTTGCTTGCTGTGTTACTGGGGCAGGTTGCCTTGCATCTGCTGCCTCAGATTTCCCTCTCTTAGCTGGGGACAATAATGCTGAACTTGTTTTTTTATGGTTATTTGAAACCTATTGGTAAAAATTGTTGTGTCCTAACTTCTCCACATTAAGCTGTTTCCACTGCAATAGTCACTATCAGTTCAATTTATGCTGGTTTTTGATTTTAACATTTCTTTCCAAAATACTTAGTAGCTTATTTTTTGAGCACACACATTCATTTTTAATGTGTTTTTTTAAAATTTATTTAAATTATTATTTATTTTTGCACACACACTGAAATGGTTAAAAATCACCAGTCAGAAATCCAGTAAAGCAGACTTCCAAATTTAATTCCATTAAACACTTAAAATTAATACGAGGGTAGTAAGAACAGTGTTATCAACAGCAAATGGCTCCTAATTCCCTAGAGAAAATGTGCTCCTGACTTATTTTTTAACCACAGTTACCTCTTCATGAGCTTTCATTCTAGTCCCACTCAGTCTGGCAAAACCAACCTGAGTTTTGGTAGCATGGCAGGCTGGCTGAGGTAGGTGGTCTGGTCATGGGCTTGGCTCATAACCTTCTTGTGATGAACCTCTCAAAGTGACATCTAGCTCCAAGGCACCATCTTCCATTCGAAGTTAAGCCTGTCTTCGGACGAGTTCCTCCAAATCGGACACTAAACAGGTCTTTGGTTATTTCAGCAACATCCTGTGATGCAGCAAATGTTCTGTCACACCTGACAGGAAATTCTGGATTTAAAGTGTACAAATGAGGGGTGTGAAAGCAAATTCACTCTCTCATAAGTGCCACTGGGCCTGATCTATGACCTACTGACAGTGGCAGCAATCTTAGGAGGCAGCAATACCTCTGAAAAGATACACGCAGGTGAAAGATGCTTTCTCTTTGAGTGTATTCCCCAGAAGGGCAAAGGCAGAGTAGGAAATGGGAAAGACATTAAAAACTAATAAACATCTTAATTAAGGAAAGAGAACAGTATGAGGACTGAAACAATTAAAGTGTATGAAAAACACTCGTGTGATAAACTTCGAACAGAAAACATTCTGAGTGTGTTACAGCCTCTGGACTAACCGTAGTTTCAGAGCTGCAGGCAGCGTTAATGTCTACCAGCTTTTATTGCTGTAATTTTTCTTTCCCTTTCCTCCCCTATTTTTGTTACTTATTTATCCACTTGTTGCAGCTTATCTGCCTTGTTGTCTGCAATCCACTTGATGCATCTTATTTCAGCTGTAATTTCTTCAGAGCAATGTGACCTAAGGACCCCTGAAACAGCTGCTAGGGTGGAGAATAGGAGAGCTTGTGTGCTGAGAAATGGTCTAAACAAGCAATGTGTCTGTCAAGTGTGTTATTAATGTGTCACGTGTGGAGTCCCTAGAAAGCTGGTCACCCACCAAAGATCAAAATCTCAACAGAATGCATATATTGTTGAAGTATAGTGTAAAATATATAAATTATTACCAGCCTCAACTGGCTGCAGGGAGGTTTGGGCTGTAGCTTTGGGTTCTGAACTGAGAGCAGCATGCAGAAGCCTATGTGTTGCTCTGGACCCCAGTGTTTGCAATATATTTTAGGTATCTAGAGAAAAGACATCAAGAAACGCAAGAGGAATCCAAGTGTTAAACATATTACAGCATTTAATTTGTAATTTTTTTTTTCAGTCTGGATGCTGGGAGTCTTACTGACTAAGCTTTGCTTTGTTTCACCAGGAAGCTCATCTGGTGTCAGGGGCAGCAGGGGAATCGGAGTGAAGCTGACAAATGTAAGGTAGTCCTTCCTTTCAAGAATGACTGAGAATGAAGTGGAAAATGTCTAAGATGCCCCATTGTTAGGAAAAGGGAGTGGTACCCCATGATAAACATGTCAGAATAAGTAAAGGGTGAGTGTTTCCCAAGGTTTCCTGACAAGGAGCCAATGTACGGCATCATTTCCCTTGCCCAAATGCTGAGGTTTGGGAAGGGCTTGCTTTCTCTGGACACAGGCCAGGCTGGCCCCTTCCACTCTGTAAAGAGCGGAAAGACATGTGATGGCTCTAGGCAAACCTCAGTTCATCACAAGCAACTTCTGTGGCCCAAATTCTTGTGGGCCATACCTGCGAGCAAAGCCCTGTGCTCTGTGGAGCCCCACTGAACGTAGAGACATTGTACACAGGTACAGATGTCAGCTATCGTACATGAACTTCCAGATCAGAGCTTACATTCCTAAAAACTCCTCGTACCAGAAGGCTATAATCCTGTTAAAAGCCTCTGGGAACTACTGCAATGCAAATAATAGTAGCAATAATTAGCTCTGCTTTAATTGATACTGTGTATTCCTCAAATGTCAGTGAAAATTTACTTTGCTAAGCCAACAACTTCTCCCCTGGAACTCTGCTGGCTTTACCAGAATTACACAAGGGGTGAATTTGGATCATTGTAGGTTCCTGGCATAAATTATCAGCTGTTGATTCCTTGCCCTTTAAAACTTGGCAAGCGTACAGGAAGAGTTTGCCAGACATGCGAGAACTAGGTCTATGCATTTATGGGGAAATCCTTCGGGACTATGCACAGAAAGGAGTACAATTTGCTAGAAGTACCCAGCTGTGAAATCCAAGAACTCCTGCACACAGCTCTAGCAACTTAGAGCATATTTAGCCTGGCCTCGATACCGTGGTTCCTGGAAGCAGTTTTTGTGCCCTCAGCTTTATGAAAGCGTGAACATGATTGTAACAAACCCTGTAAATGTGTGGAGATGCTAAGTTTACATAATAGCCCTAACAGGGATGATTTTGGTTGGCATAATCTAGAGTCGTTTTATGGTTACTCCTGTTTATCACGGTGGCCAGGGGTTGTCTCTGCTTAACATTGACAGTGCAGTTCTGAGCATATCATTGGCATAAATAAGTAAAGATAACACACTTCGAAGCAATCACCATTTTCAGTATGAACAAGATCCACATCTGGACCTTTTTGTCTTACTGAGCACCCAAGAATTTTGATGCCCCATCCTTCATGGACAGACATCTGTGTCATAGCACTGCTACAGCTGCATGCTCAGACACTCCCTGGGGATTCTTTCTAAGGGAAGAATAAATGTAAGGGAAGAATAAATGTCTCTAGCTCTAGTTGGCTAAAAGTTAGATGCCTAATCTAAGCTCGTTGTGTGAACCTCCTCCTTTTAGTTACATTAGATGGGCTGAATGGTGGCTCTTAGCTGTGGGAGACCTGTCTTGATAAAAGTGAAGGGAAATAAATCCCAATCATAGAGTCTCTATTTTGATAGTGCTGAGCAAGATTAGAGCCAGTAGCAGATGTCAAGTCTAAAATTTTCCACATTTCACCAGGAAAAGACTCCTGGATTGTACAGCCATTTCTGTGTTTGCTGGGCCTAATGGGTAATAGGTTTAGGCTATAATGGAGTCCTTCAGAGCCTCAGAGATACAATGCACCTGATTTTATGGATTATCCATATGTACAAAAGTGTTGTTGCCAAACAAACTCAGGAACAGATCACTCTAGCACATTACCAATAAGCCAATTAGTGAAGTGAAGCATTGCAATTATTAGACTTCTTTATGCAAATATGTTTGTCTGTGTGGAAAAGAGAATCATGTGGACTGGGTTTAGTATTCAGGAAGACCTTGCCAGTATGATATCTGGTGATAGATGCTATAGCTATTATTGACCAGTTTCTTTTTTCGCCCTGATATGTGTGGATGTAAATGCATTGAGTGACATGAACCTTAATGAGTAAAAGGATGATCAGGATTTAGACTTTATCATGTGTTCTTTTCAGTAGCTGTGTTTGTTCCATGTGTTTCACAACATCTTCTAACATTAACTTTGGTTATACTATTTTTCCGTTACGGTGATCGACAGCATCAGTATTTTATTTGGGCCAAAATCCACAAATCTTTCGCATTCAACTAATTTCCTTACAAGGAAGACTGACAGAATTAGGCCCTACATATCAAATCAGTTTCATCCAGGGACCTTAGTTTATCTAGTTGATCCAACAGATTTATTTATCACAGGCTGTCCACATTAAGCTGGGCACCTTTTCTATAATGAGTTCCTTGCAGCCCAGGAGCAGGTTATGGAACATGACCCATTACAGCGTGCTGTGGTACAGGGAACCAATAGAGATGCATTATCCAATGCAGTCACAGTTCGAAGTGCTATCTTGTATAACAAATTATTGACTTCATTGTACATAGTACTAGGATTTAATTAAGCGATAAGGCCCATCATAGTGGTCCTTTATCTAGCAGATAAGGATTTACCAAGCTTACCCAAGAGGTCTTTATCTGAAAGATAAGAAAAAGGTACATAAGGTGCCTTCCCCTGATTTTAAATCGTTAATTGAAAAGACCTTATTTTTTAAGTTCTAGGTTGTTGTCTTTTCTTCATGGCGTAGTATTAAAGATTCAGATGGACTTTTATAAGGGAGTTTGTAACAGGGAAGAATGTTACCAGTAGCCTTCACTGGGTGAAATTAGTAGAATTTATAGAGATTTATTCACAATGCACCAGCTCGCAGCTCAAGCGGAAATTCAGCCTCTGATCTGCAGGAGATTTTCCAGTGACTCCATGATGCCATGGCCATAAAAGAGATTCATTCATTGCTGATTTCAGAGGGCTACAGTTGTGATTATGTTGTAAAGTTTAGAGAAAATTGGGATTACACAATAGAAAAAAATGGGGGATACAGATAATTTAAGACAGTTCTTTTAATGATTGTGTTGGCAGCTAAGCTAAATGATGCCAAAATCTCTAGTCCTTTACCTGTGTGATGGAAAGACATATAAGCAGAAAACATATAAAGAAATTAAGGCTAATACAAAGCACTGGCCCTTAAGATGAGATGAATACACCGGAAAACACAAAATAATACTACTGCTAATGCTCAGTGGAGAAGAACACAGAGGAAATTCCAGAGAAAGGAGAGAAGTTCATACGTTTTTTTGTGAGAAAGGCACATAAGAGCTACTGTGTGGTTGAAAACTGGGCAGGATCTTCGGACTTAGCAGATGTAATCCCTAATGTTACAAGCACTTTTTTTATAGAATCCTTTCATAAAGGTTCAAGCTTTTTTTGGAAGTAGCTAGGCTGTTGCCTCCTCCTCCTCCCTTAGAGGAAGGCTGTTGTGCAACATCCTCGTACTAATAGTTACCTGAGATCTTCCAGTTTACAGTGTGACTGTATCCCTGGCCAATCCATACTTATTTGTCCTTATGCGCTGACATTATCTTTTAGCATAAGTGGCATTTCTTCCTTGCCAGTGTTTTTCCTTCCCATCCCCATGTAAGCCCAGACAGCAGTCAGCCTTTACTACACTACGTAAACCGAGCCCCCCTTGGACCGTTCTGCCCTTGCAGGTCCAGAAGTGACAACCACGAATTGACTCTGTACCCCTTTGGGGACCACGGACATATCAGACTCGCTGTTCGTTCCACCTCAAGTTGCTTTGTGTGGGCTCTGTGAAATTCTCCTGAATTTCCAGGCATCCAAGAACCTAAGCTGCCAGATACTGGAAATCCAGTAGGTTACTGCCCAAAGCAGTTGTCTACCACATAAATTGATAGCGTTGGCAGCTCTGCTTGTGAAAGACTCCCTGTTCCCCAGATTGTATTAATCATCCTGCTCTGCACCTGTTCCAGCTTGAATTCTTCAGGGGTCTGAAGGGATCAGATCGTATTAGAAGTGCTTGGAGCAATTCAAGCCAGGACCGAGTAGCAATTATAATGAGAGATACCCTCCAGGTTACACGAGAGGCAAATTGCCTTGGCGGTGAGCAGAAGTTTATAGTGCTGCTCCGAGCCTGTTTTTTCAGTAACCAGGGGATTCCATTTCCAATCTGACACCTTTTATGGGCAATTGATTCACTTTTTAAAAAAGTATCTGGCATGGAAGCAATAAGTGAGTGGAAAGGTGTGAATTAAAATGTGTACACAGCTAAAGACGATTACTCAGATATTTGCTTAGACCTGAAATCCCATCTGTGAAGCTGGGATTATTCTCTCTTGCTCCAACTACCCTTTGGTAATTGCCTCGTGAGCAATTTTTCTGCTGTGTCTTTTTACTTATTTATTTGCAACTTTGAAAACTGATTGAGCTTTCTGCCTCAGAGAAAGCTATAAGCAAGGTCCCTCACCTTAATATACCCCATGTAGAGTTCCCTCACCTTGGTGTAGCCTTTCATGCCTGCAAGCCTTTGAAACAGGTCTCCAATGGCTCTTACTCCAGAGAAGCCAACAGAGCTTCATCCACTGACTTCAGCAGAATAACTTTCCCACCACATACTTCATGCTTATTTCACTCAGAAAAGGATTTTATCTGAGTGCTGCTAGCAGGCACTCTGCTGTCCTCTTCTTCCCTGACAACCAGGGAACAAAATCAACTCCCTTTGCTTACATGTATTTCAGCATGAAATTATTTTGCTTCATACATCTGAATGGTATCTTATAAAAAGGGATTTTTCTTCCTTCAAATCACACTCCAGTGGGACTGCCCCAATCAGCAATGTTTGGTCTCTCGCTCTCTCTGTGTAGTTGTAGTTGTTCCATTAAAGTAGTGTGAAAGCTACAGCTGTGTGTCCACTGTCAGTCTGTATTAGAAGTCAGGGGTAAGGTAATGATATGCAAGCTTGATCCTTCTGTAATACTTTCCTTGGAAGTACAGTTCTGCCGTTTCTGCTGTCAGTCTGCATTTAGAGAGTGGAGAGTGCTGCATGACTTGAAAGCAGCAGTAGGTAATTCCCAGTCTAAGCCTTAGACATTTACATATTTATGCTCACTTCAGTGGAGTAAATATGCTATGAATAAATCCTATTATGTTTGAGACTGTACTTACAGTATAATAAAAACACAGTACGGTGGTGCAATCTCAGGTTTTCTTTCAGTGTCAATATGGGCATATGTTTACTAAATTATGTATTGTTGACATGGTATTCAGCTTCCAGCAGCTGTTAGAATTACTTTGTATAATATGAGAAAATAATGAGGGAAAAGTCCTTTAGTCTTTAAACAAGAATTTAAGAAAAAACACTGGCTGCAGGTAAAACAGTTCTGCAGGAAATGGCCAGTCTGTAAGGGCTGACTCTGCAGCTGTTACTTTTATTACTATTGCTTTTGAAATTGTGTGCATCTGAATGTGCCATCTAACGCAAGTGAATTTTTCAAAGGACATTGCCAGGTATTGTTGATACAATGCCGCGACGTTGCACATGTCACAACCATATGTTGGTGCTGTGTTCTGGGGAAGAGATTGTTTGACACCGTAGTAGGTGCCTGCCAAAATTTCTAGGAGTTTCCTTACTGGAAAAGGTGGCTGGCTGATGCTTGGGTTTACACGGTCCCCTCAGCGGTTACTTCAGCATTATGCTAAGATGACGTATCCCTAGGAGCAGAGCGACAGCATTTTCTTGTTACGAAAGCCCCAGCCAGAACACCTGGTTTCTGTTCTGAGTCTTGCTTGCACCTTTCTCTGCTTCCATTTCCTTCCCATCCTTCTCCATGTGTATGTTGCAAACTCTTCATGATGTTATTATCCAAAGGAATTTTAAACGCCTTCATTATGTTGTGGTTTAACCCCAGCTGGCAACTGAGCCCCACCCAGCCGCTCGCTCACTCCCTGCTGGTGGGATGGGGGAGAGAATCGGGAGGGTAAAAGGAGAAAACTCGTGGGTTGAGATAAAGATGGTTTAATAGGTAAAGCAAAAGCCGCGCATGCAAGCAAAGCAAAACAAGGAATTCATTCACTGCTTCCCATGGGCAGGCAGGGGTTCAGCCATCTCCAGGAAAGCAGGGCTCCATCACGCGTAACGGTTACTTGGGAAGACAAACGCCACCACTCTGAACGTCCCCTCTTCCTTGTTCTTCCCCAGCTTTCTATGCTGAGCATGACGCCATATGGTGTGGAATGTCCCTTTGGTCAGTTTGGGTCAGCTGGCCCAGCCGTGTCCCCTCCCAGCTTCTTGTGCACCCCCAGCCTCCTCGCTGCTGGGGTGGGGTGAGGAGCAGCAAAGGCCTTGACCCTGTGTAAGCACTGCTCAGCAGTAACGAAAACATCCCTGTGTGATCAACACTGTTTCCAGCACAAATCCAAACCATAGCCCCATACTGGCTACTGTGAAGAAAATTAGTTCTGTCCCAGCCAAAACCAGCACACATTATTTCAAAGCAATGATTTTTTTGTGTGCAAATCTTTATTACCAGCCATACAACATATCACCCAGAGGAGTCCCACAGAAACCAATGGGCTGTTCACTGTAGGAAGCTCTGTATTAGGCTCCACATCACTGTGGAGATATCTTTGCTTTTACAGCTTGACCTTAAATCCGCTGAAGTAGAAGAGTTTTACATTACCTCAGCACAGGCAAGCCCCTAATGCTTGCAAAGAGCCTTTCAGTAAAGCCAAAGATCAAGTCTTACTCCATCTGCTAGATGGTGTATGAAGACTACCCGTCTTAATTGGAATAGTCGTAGGATTTTCTGTGGAGTATTTTTCAGTGTCCGTCTGGGCTCAAGCTTTCACTTCTTCAGAGATGACCTGTACTGCAGAGGGAACTTCCAGGCTGAGAAGCAGACTCAGAGGAGCTGAAAGTGTAACAGTTTTGTGTATGTCCTCCCACTACGGGGTATGAGGAGTCTCTTATGGAGAACCTAAACAAAGGAAAAGATGCTTACAAGACTTCTGGAGTAAGGAGAGTTGAAAAATAAAAAAAGGTAAAGAACTATAAGAACTGTAAAAAGAAGAAGACAGATCTCCAGCTAAGCACAACAGATCTCAAACCGTAAATAGTCATGTCAGGTTGTTGATGATAATTCAGGCTTTGCTGGACACAGGGATTTGGGCTGAATCCAGTAATGTCTACTTGGCAGAGAAAAGATAAGAATATCAATTAAACGCTTTGATATTTGCCATTGAGACCAAAATGTTCTTAACTTTGAGGGAAGAATGAAAAAAACCCTCCAAAAGGCGTTTGATGCTTGTTTTTCAGACAAAATATTATCTGTGAAATTTCCAGATGGAATACTTTCTAAGAAGGACCAATTTTAATAAGCAGTTGCAGGAAGAAGCTTGTGCTAATGCAGTCTGCAGCCTTGAACATGCCGAGGACTCTGTGTTGAGTGTGTGATGGGTAGAAGAAGAGTTGCTGTGACCCGTGCTTATCTCAGAAGAACACCTTTATGCAATGCTGAAGTGGCTGTGCTTACTTTAGGACGTAAAACATGCAACTTGTTTTATGTGGAGTTGGCATGCTGTGACAGTGGCCGTTTCACTTCTCATAATTACCCTGTGTTCCTCAGGATTGTTTTTTAAATATATTGGTTGTCTTGCTTTGTACGTTTACTTTGTGAGGTCTTTGAGGTAGGGACAGTCACAAAAGCTAGGAAAAGGCAGATCCCATTCTCAATAAGAGTCTCCAGGTGTAATGAAACACAAAGACCTCATAAGAGCATCACTTTGGTCAAAGCTTGAAGAAGATTAAGAATCAGTATGCAGTTATACTCTGAGCAGCTACTGGAAAAAGTAGCTCAAGAAACAGAAGAAATATCTTGTTTACTGCCTTTCACTGAAGTCTGGATCAAATTTGCTTATATTCCATTGCAGTTTTGGTTTAGGGATAATAGAGATTTCCTTCTGTTAGGTGTCAATACTGTCAGGAAGTGTTGAGATCGTGATACATTCACAGGCCATTTATTCAGCCAGCTGAATTATTCAATCTCACTTCACACCATTTACCATAGGATCATTATTTAAAAAGCAAAGAGAATGGCTACATCTGTATCAGTAAAGAGAAGACATCAGATTACCCTGTGGCCCTGGGGATGCGTGGCCCAGCTCGCTGAACTCTGTTACCCCCAAAACAGGGTGGCCAGGCTCACCTCACCAGTCAACACTATCATCCCCATTTTAAAATGAAGAATAAAATGATACAGGAGGACTAATGGTCTATAGAGATACGTGAGCTACCTCAGCTGTTGCTAAAGTCTAGTGTCACAGGACTCAATGTTGGCTAATTTTCCAGTCTTCTCAGGTCTATGACTACAGATATACCCTCAGGGTTACAGTGCAGATCAGTGTAAAGGTACCAGCATGAACTCGTTTGGACCTGGCTCAGGACCCAGAAATAGGCCATCACAACAGTATGAGGCTCCAGATACACCAATTCATCACAGTCAGACTGCTTCCCAGGCAGGGCAGTGTAGACCTTCACAAGGGTGTTGTCCTATATTACACAAGAAGTTTGACCTTATGGCAAAACTGAATTCCTCTCCCCTAAATCTCAGCCTTATACAGGACTGTTGACTCACTGTTCCTCTCTTTAGGAGATTAGATTTCATTTCTGTGGTAAATCAAACAAGACTCTCCTGAAGACTGTTGTTCCACGGAACACAGACTGCTGGCAGTTGTTCCCAGACTTGAAGGCTCATAAAATAAATTATGTGGTTATCTGTTGGGTGTACAGCAAGATACTTTTACATCTGTAACAAATATATTTCCAGATTGAGTCTGTTAAGATTGTAGTTGGTAGAAATTTTGCCACTGTTTTCAGTGAGTATAGCCCTGAGAAATTTGAAAGCACGAAGACCTCAAGTGAGTTTTCATTTTAGAAAACATGAGAAATGGTATGCGGAGAAAACTTTTGTACAAACTACAATAACTTGACAGATCTTCTGCTGAGTATAGAGCGCACCAGAGCAAACCAATATGTCTTAATTAATAATCCTGTCTACTCAGTACAACTGCAGTAATACTAATCATTGCCTGAGAAGCTGTGGAAGAGCCTTGGCTGAATACAAAGGCTTTTTAGACTTCTGTTTGATTTGCTCTTTTAGAACTGTAGTGTTTTGAAGATAAATAAAAAGTGCTAATGAATATGTATATGTTTCCTGATGTAGAGTATGGCAGTGAATATTCTAGGACGGTTTTGTAGTCTTCAATGAACATGCTCCTTTGAAGTTTTTACTGATTTAAAAATGCAATCATTATGTTTGGGTCACACATCAGTTTACTGATTTAGTTAAACAAAGAAACTAAGCTTAGACAAAATATTTCAAGACAAGAACACTTTTCAACCTCAAATGGCAAAATACCTTGAAAATTCTTTTCAGTGGCTGCAAGACAGTTAAAATTTCTTTTGACAATATGGAACATGCTTGATTTTTACCTGTTAGAAAAAACAACAAAACCCACCATTTTCTCATCTGCTTAAACAAGAAAAGTGATTGAATTAAGAGACACCGGAGGACTAGAGATGTCCATATGAAGGTCATATGGAGACTATACTGTGCAGTGCCTGCTGTCCAGCATGCTGACTTCATGCCCTGCCATCCAGGGAGAGTGGTGGCAGCTGGGGCCTAGCAGGGCAAGCACCCATGCTCCGCACCCCTGGGCAATCCCAGGGACAAGAGCAGAACTGGCTGCATGGCCATTTGCTCAGTGGCTGCTCATGTCGTCTGATTTCAGAATCGCAGCTGCAGGGACATCCTTTGACTTGACTTTGATGGGAAGCCAAGGCGGGTGAAGTTAAGTCTTCAGTTTTACTTCAAAAGTAGGGGAAAAATGAACCACTCGGTACTTAACATTAGATTTCCATTTTATCTTTGTGATTTTTAACATTCCAGTGTCAATCGAAAGACTTCAGTGACAGCATCATCCTGCTGCATAAGGTACTGCACAAGCTCAGGATAAGGTAGTTTCTGTCCCAACAAAATGACAGTCTAAAAGATAAAACAGAGAAGATGGGAAAAGGAATAAGGGCTTGAGGAGGCAAAGTTGCTTACACCAGATTATAAGAAGTGAAGAATGTGATGTCCCCTCCAGCCTGATTCACAGACTGGCAATAGATTTGTGGGCAGCAACCTCACAGAATCACGGAATAGTTGAAGTTGGCACAGACCTCTGGAGAGGTCATTTGGTCCAACTCCCCTGACCAAGCAGGGCCACCCAGAGTCAGCTACCCTGGACCATGTCCAGCCAGCTTTTGAGTAGCTCCAAGGATGGAGACTTCACAGCCTCTGTGGGCAACCTCCTGCAGTGCTGTTACACTCACAGTAGAAAAGTGTTTCCTCGTGATGACGGAGCCTCCTGTAGTTTTAGTTAGTGCCCGTTGCCTCTGGGCCTGTCACTGGGCACCACTGAAAAGAGCCCGGCTCTGTCCTCTTTGCACCCTCCCTGCAGGTGAGATACATTGATAAGATCCCCCCTGAGCCCGCTCTCCTCCAGGCTAAGCAGTCCCAGCTCTCTCAGCCTTTCCTTATAGGAGAGATGCTCCAGTCCCTTCATCACCTTCGTGCCCTTCATTGGACTCTCTCCAGTATGTCCATGTTTCTCTTGTACTGGAGAGCCACAACTAGACACAGTACTCCAGGTGTGGCCTCACCAGTGCTGAGTAGTCTCCTAGATATTACAGGTGAAACACTCAGGGAACAAGCAATTAGGGCTACCTGATGCTAGCGTCTATGACAAAATGTAAGCCAGATGTATCCCGTGATCTCCTTGCATTTCACTGTATGGAACATCTAGAGGTGGTTTGTTCTGAGCCAGTAGAACTTTTCCATTTTGTACCAAACTGACACCTAAAATTGGATGACAGGGAAGGTGTCTTACAGCCTGAAATCAGCATTCCCCTGGTGTCAAAAGGAGAAAGATGTCTTACCAATGTGTACTTGAGATTTGAGCCATGTCCTGTTGAAATATGCTCTTGGAGTCCTGAAGAGTGGCCAGCTAGCGCAGGTCATAGTGCTGAGAAATATGGTAACTGGTTTCCTTTGCAAAGACCATCCTGCAAACAGTGCGTGGAGCTGTCCGGAGACTCTTGCTCTGTCCCTCGCCCTCATGAGCTGCAGCTCTGCAACGTCCTGCTGGGCAAGGTAACCACGGAGGGACACAAGCACATGAGAGAAGCAGCAGGTCTGGAGAGCGATGTGGATGAGCTGAGGGAGGAGCAAGTGGTAAAAGTGCCTTAGAGTGGGTTGTATGAGGATTTGTGGGAAAAGTTGAAGGTGCCCTAGGCACCGTATGGTCATGTTTGCAGATACTCTGAGGGTGCTTTAAGGATTTGCTGTGTGGATCTAAATGTCCCCATGAATAAGCCAAGAGTAATGTAAACATGGACAACGTGAACCTTGAAGTTAAGAGAGGTCTCAACCTAATTGCATGAACTTAAGATTTTCTGGAAGCCAAAATGCATAATATTTTCCCAGACAAATCCACCTTGCTAGATTAAGCTTTATTTTATCAAATAAATGCTATAGTTAGTGGAATCCGTCCAATTTGGTAGTTGAAATTAACTGTATAGAATAGATAGCATTGCACGCCCACTTAGATACTACATCCAGCCTCTCCCTACAACCAAATGTTTTCAGGTATTATAAACACCATGCCAGAGTTACAGAGATGTTCATTTGAACTTTTGATAGTCTGGGATAAAAAAAGCTGAGCTGTTTGGATCATTTAGGTGACACTTTCGTCATCATTTTAGCTTCCTTAATTGGTTGCTTGGCCTTCTCTCCAAACCTGGGTGTGTCTGTAAAAATAGAGCATGAGCATAGCTCATCTTCTGTATGTGAGCACTCATTTAACCTTCCCATAGATGCTTGTGATTTACTTTTCAAGTAAAAATAGCTTTGCCATCTTTGCGTATCTCATGGATGTTGTTCTTGGTACCAGGAACAAGATTCCTAGGTAATCTAGATTACTAGATTATGTCTAGTAAATTAGATAGATGAAACCTTTCCTTGCTCCTCTGTACCTCTCCAAATTGTTGTGGGCAACATAGCTCATTTGAATTGAGTTGGTTTTTCCATGATGGGAAACAGTTCTGCATCCACCTTTGGAGAAAAAGGGATGGCATTGGACTTAGGAGCACTGCTGGTAGCTGTGTGCCAAACAGACCTCTCAGATCAATCTGCAGTCATTAACAAATGGGACCCCACTCCCTCACTCCACCCATTACTTAATGAGCGAGATCAGAAGTGGACTTTCAATACATGTTCCATATATTTATTTCAGTTAGCTACAGAAGCTTTTCTGACAGTTCCTTCCTGGACTGGACCTTCTTGGGTCATTCCTGTTGGAAAATCTGTAAATGCTGTAATCTCTAAAAGAAATGTACAGATGTGCCATTTTAGCCACATTTAAGCCACCTTAAAAATGTGGTGGCTTCCTCACGAGTAGAAGTCTTTAAGTCAGGAGTAGAATGTTTACTTAACGATATCTCCTAGCTCAGCCAGAAATCATAGACTCAGCAGAGGGCTTGATGAAACTCTGTTGCCTGTTCAGTGCAGGAGACGAGACAAAATAATTGCCACCATCCCTTCCAATCTTGGAGACCTATGGAAAGAGAAGCTGGGAAATAACCAATGTAAGAGAGGGTAGACAAGAAAACTTAAAGCAGATAAATGCTACTGAGTGTCATACAGATCTTTTAAGCAAAACTTACACTGGATTTGAGTGAAATCAGAACAATTTTCCTGGATATGTAAATGCCCTGGGACTGCCCACAGATGTGGGAGCAGCTGCCTCCCCTCTGACTCCACAGAGCTTTCATAGAGCTTGAACCCTTGGTCCTGTGCAAGTGTGGTGCCTCTTAGTTGCAAGGCTGTGTGCTTTAGGAGAGCTTGCAGGACTGCCTGAGACCAGGAATCAGCACAACCAGGTTCCAAGAGGTGTGCCTGCCTTGGACTCAAGGTATGTTTAAGCACAATGAGGAGATTGGAGGAAGTCAAATCATGAACAGGATTGATGCACAGTAAGGTCGTGGATGGGACATCATTCAGTCACCAAACATCTTGGTGCAGCTCTTGGTACAAGCACAAATCCCAACCTTAGTTACCCCTTGAGGTGCATCAATGAATCTTGAAGTGGAGGCAGAGATTTCCAGTATTTGATTATGTCACAATGTGCCATATACATTCCTACACACACACACCCCCCGCTTTCCAAAACTGCTGTCCTAGCAGACCAGCCATGTCCAACCATTTGGGTTACATTTAAGGTTATTTTAGAAGCAGCGTTCACCTCTGCCATGGGATGAGGGGACGCTGCTTAATATGAGAGCATTTGTAAGACTAAAAGCACAGAGAATTAATTTCAGCCACTATGCTGAAGCCATTGCAAGCTGCAGCCCAAACCTCCTTACAGCCCTGAAGTCCTCGCTCTGTATCTCTCTGGAGCAGACGCTGCTCTATGGGGGGGTGCGCGATACTCCTGTGATGCAACCAACGGGGGATTAGTGAAACCCGATTTTTACTGATGACTTAAAGCAGGATTCCCAGTCCCTGAGGGGGAGGGGACCGCTCCCGCAACCAGCAATGCTCAGCGTCTGACATAAGCACAGCACTGCAGTCCTGTAAGAAAATTAGCATGACAATCAGCTTCACCGCATCCCCCAGAAATCCTGTAAGGAGGAAGTCTCCAATGAGGTCATTTCACGCTGGGTGGTTCGCCTTGGTAACTCCAATTCCAGCCTCGCCCTGGTGCTACCTGGCTGCAGACCCGTGACATGCTGGCAAGCGCTGTTTCTCTCCACCGTAGGCACCAGATTGCAGATGCCAATGGGAGGAAGGACACTTATCGATCGGCATCGGGCTCTGAATGAGTCCTGGCTGAGCTCAGCTTGGGCTGCCGGCTCCCAGGCGGAGCCGGAGGGTTTGGGAAAGGTTTCAATTCCAGCTGATGAAGCTGACAGGTGTCAGGCTGCAGCTGCGGAGTGAAGGCTGCTCTTTGATGGGAGCTGCTGACCTTCTTGCTAATCTGGGGGAGAGCCGTGGCCGAGTGCTCTCCGCAGTTAGAGATTTGCAGGGAAAACTGCAGCGTCTTTTGCCTGCTTGATGTTTTGTCTACGTAAGGTTTGGCAACCACTTAGAGAAAAGATTAATTTTGTTGGGTTTTTTTCTTGACAAGCATTTTGTGTTTGGTTATTCAGAAGCCAGGGATTAGCAGTTGCATTCCTCTCTTTCCAGCAGGAGCTATGCCAAAATGCACGTTTGCTTGCAGTCAGGAACCAATGCTGCCTGCTCCGGTACTGACGGCGCTGACTTTGCATTGTGCTTCCCAAAACCTGCTCAGTGTACGTTGTCAGTGTGAATCAACTCAAGAGCAAATGTCTTGGTCAGTGATTGCGCAAGTACCAGCTCGTGTTCAGTCCTTAAATTTACACAGCAGCTGTGGAGTTGTCTTAAACAGATTATTTCAGAAAGTGCTTTTCAGACCATGCTAGGTATCCTGTAAACAGAACAGGTTAGCAGTGCTGCTTAGTGCCTGAGTTTAGCAAAAGAGATCTTCTGCAGCAAGCTAAGGGAGCGCTGTTACGAAACGTCTCTGGCTTGAAAGCCAGGCTTTGTTGGACTAAACATCCTGCCTACCAATTTGATCTTGTTCCAGCAGTTATTCCAAAGAGCTGACGTGTATCTAGTCTGCTATCATTCTGACTGTAAGAAAAGAGCGATCCCTGAAACACATTGGACCAGTTCTGCAAATGCATGTAGGGTGGCTGTCTCTGCGAGTTTTGGGTGTGGAAGCTCTGGCCGATAGAGATCAAGAAGAATGTCAATGCCAGGTTTTGTCTTGTGCCTCCCAGGAGGCTCAACACAAGACAAGGGAGGAAAACGGCTTTGTGATGTCTTTGCGTTTCTGGGCCTCGGGACCGATCCAAGGGCTGGCACAGCTGCCAGCCATCACCCCAAGGGTTGCTATAGCTTATAGATGCTGCCCACAGTTACCCACCAGCTGCTATGCAACCCAAAATAGCCTCAGCACAAAGCACTCCAGGAAGCCCCCTCTTCTTTTCCCTCCATGTCCCCTTCATCCGGCGCTCTGATGTGGAGGGGTTAGACTGAAATGAAGAGGTTACCTCATGAATGAATTGAATTAATTTAATTCATTTCTAATGAAGTAAAAAAAAAAAGGCAGATTTTCTCTTGCATATTTGAAATGAATCAGCATTTTGTTCTTCAGCTTGTTCTTAGCATTTAGTTTCGCTTCTTAAGATAATTTTAATACTTGCTTCATTTCTTTTTGCCTTGTAGGAAATAACAAGAGATATTAGGGATTTTTCTTTTCCCTTTTCCATCAGCTTTTCCTCTTGCCACTCTGTAGCTATTTAATACTTGTCTGGTTATTACAAAAGGTGCGGGGAAGAATGGTAAAAAAAAAACCATTTAAAAACGTTACTAGATTGATGGCATTTCTTTTTCTTTTCTATTTTTCCCTTTGAAACACTTCCAAACCTGGGAAACGTAGAAAAGCTAGGTCTTGATCCTACAACCGTGTAAGAAGTTGTGTACCAGGTCAGAACAAAAGTCCATCTGGCACAGTATTTATCTCCAAGAATGACCAGTAAGAGGTATGTAGAGCCAAGACTGAAAAAGGGAGCAAGAACAGTTATATGTACTCAAAATATTTTCCAGACTTTTATGGCTGGGGAACTGGAAATGATACCTTGGCGTGTAATACTGTTTCACTCTTTTCATTGCTATATTCCTTTTCACTTGGTATGGGACCAAGGTTCAAAGGCAAGGTTAGATCCTTTGGTCCTGCTGCAAAATTGAAGTAATGAACGACCACAGGTGACCATTGAAGTTGGGGGGGGGCGTCCCCGAAATTTCAGGTCATGCACAGTGAAATATTTATCAACATTCTTGATTTCTGCATTGTGGCCATGCAGCACACACTGGCTACGAAAGACCTGAGTACAGCCATGGTGTGGGATGAAAATATTTGCTAAATAGGCAATACTAGTCAAGGAAGTTGCTGGAATGCTTGGATGAGAAATTAATCTTATCAGAGCCAGTAGAAAATGGAGAGGATATATATTGAGAAAAATTGGAAATTAACTGAAAAATATGTTTAGAAATTTTAACTTAAGCCTCTTAAAAATGGTGGAGAAAAGCAAGAGCTGTTTGTTCACTTGTTCTTTTTGTATTCCTCTTTCCCCTTGGTGTTGTATTTCTTCTTGAATAAAGGAATTTCTTTCTATAAGGTTTTACACAATTTTCCTCTTTATACAGCACTGCTGTATATTACGGCGTAGCTTAACATCCCATCTCAACATTGCCTACGTGTCACTGCGGAGGAGGTAGTCCCTGATCACCCACACACCGATGTCTCATAAGCATACCTGATGGATGCTGCTCGGGCGCTTTGTTATGAGAAACCATTACTGTTCAGCTGATCAACATGAAAAATCTTACGGGGGTGCTGATGGGTGTGCTGAGAGGACAACAAGGTCCCCTGGCCTCCCAGCCTTGATCGTGTTATATTACAATCATGGAGATGCTCTGCTCACGGGGAGGGCTTCTCACTCTCCTTTGCCTGTTCAGCTTTTGACAGTTTTTCTTTCTTATTGAACAAGACATCCTGCATTCTACAAAAGAGATTATTTTCATGACGTCTTTGAGGTGTGCAAATTGTAAGCAGGTTTTGCTGCTTTGAGTTAGTATTTCATTCCCTGCCATGAAACCAAGCACAGGACAGCTCCTGAGGGTTACCCTGCCATGCCTGCTGCTAACACGCATTTGGCACAGCTTTAAACTTACCTCTGAGATAGGAGATGAGCTGTGGGAGAGCCTGGATTTTCTCTTCTCCTCTTCCCTCGGGTGCATGGCTCTAATTTGGTCATCCTCACCAGGATGTTTATAGCTTTGCCATGAACCAAAGGTTTTGCTGTTGACCCTGTGAAGCCACGTGAGGTTTTCACCCTTTGCTTTGGAGCGGAGGGCTGGGAAATGCAACATCATGGATGTACTCTCCTAGCAAAAGAGGCTGTCAGGGAGAAGATGGGGAGGAAGAAGAATGATCCAAGGGAGCTTTCCAGGGGTATCTGGTCAGCCTTAAGGGAGAACAGAGCTGCCTTAACACTTGGGTTCGTTGCTGACTTTTAGGCTTGGAAAATTGCCCATTTGGCTGCTGAAGCAGCAGCCTGAATTGTTGTGCAACTTGGCTGTGAAGGGAATGCAAAGGGATTTCTTCCCCTCCAGGTTCACGCATCACTAACCATGCCAGGCATGTTGCTCCGTACTGTACACCCTGAATGAATAAACTGCTTCTAATAAAGAACCGATGTTGCTAATATCTTCGTGTAATTTAAACCAAGGCTTTTTGAATTTAGCTCATTTGGGGAAGAAAAAAAAAACACTGATGTTGCAAACGCTTATGCATCTGATTAACTTCGCCGCTTAGCTTAATTTGCAGGATCAGGGCCTTAGCTATCAAGAGGCTACATGGCATTACAGCCCTTCTATACATCTTCATTAGAGTATCTTTCTTACGAATTTGCTTTCATGCGTGTTTTTACAACCTCGGTCATAAACTGGATCGTAACCGCCAGCAGCAGTGTTTAACTATGTCAGCTCCTCGGTGCCTGAGCTAATCCCTTGTCCTTCTTGACAGGAGTCGGGGGGAGTGCTGTTTCCTAAGGATCGATGCACAAAAGTTGCCATGTTGCTGGTCATTTGCCTAAAAAATTGAGGGGATAATGATTTTTTATTTGGGCCAGCATTTTTGCCCATTCAGGGTTTTTTGTTTGGGTTTTTTTGCAATTTTATGTAAGAGCAGAATTGTTATTTCTTTCCAAATTTACTCATTTTCAGGATTGCAGGTGGCTGTTTTTTCCTGCTAAGCTTTCTCTTCCTTCTATTCCTCTCCTTTCCATTCTGGCCTCCCCGCAGTTTTTAGCCTTCCTTTTCTATTTTTTTCTGTTTCTAGTCCATCTTCTCTTCCATTTCCAATTTTTTTTTTCCAGTGACATGATGGAAAAATAGTTCCTCACAGCTTCCTCCAGCTGCTGTGGCTGCTGCATCTCGTATTTTCAAATTTTAAATCTGGCAACCCTAGTGGGTGTCCATCTGGGGAATTATACAGGTGCAGAAAGGAGCAAGTGTTTGTCCTCTCGAAGGTCTGCGTTGTTGCTGCCCTTTCTGGCGCTGAAGGACGTGCTCCCTCAACCGGCAGCTCCCTCCGAGGTGCCATGACTCTTGGCTGCCCCCCACCCAAAGCACTGTGTGAAAAGCTTGACAGAGGCTGAGATATGAATGCGGATATTAAAACACAAAGACTTCATTTTTTTTAAGGGTTGAGCCTAATCCTTTCTCTCCTGGGGCCCTATTTTGTGGAGTCCAAATATTTGTTACAGGACTCGTAACTTGTAGAGGCAGATGTAGCACTGGCAGCCTCCCAGTTGTAAGTGACGTGGAGGAAAATTTCGGCTACGTGGGGCTCCACATAAGTGCTGATGAACTTGGTCCGTGGCTGAAGCATCCCCAAAACGGGGGATCCTGCCAGCTGTCTCCTTGCCATGCCATCAGAGACGCAGGTGCAATATGTGGGCACTCAAAATAAATGTGCACAGGCAGTCCCTGCTGAGAGTTCATGGCAGGCAGAGCTCTGCTGGAGGTTCCTTTAGATACAGGGCTTTACATGCCTCAAAGATGCATATGTGTAATATAAGATACCTGTTATATTTGACAATTGTTTTATGAGTTGTTGGGGTTTTTTTCCATGGGCATGTGGAAACTTAAATTATGGCAGAAGTAAATTATGGCAGAAGTAGAGAAGATATCTGTAAATTAAGATACCCTTTCCATTAGTCACAGTATTACATTAAAGTGCTTTAACTTTTTCATTTGTTTACATCACTTGGTAAATTAAGCCCCAGTCCTGCAGTGTGAGACAGGAGGAAGGAGCCCAAAGTCCACACAGAGCACCAGTAAAAACTTTGTGTAGAGCATCTGCCTTCTTGCTGCACTAACTGGACATCAGTCAAAAGTTGCATTTGGTTATAAAAATCCAGGGTGGGCAAGTGTTGGTCATTTGGTGCCTCAGAACTGCTCAGTGGCACCTCTAGGTCCCCCACTGTCCCCAGTGGTTTCTGGGGCTGCCACCTGGTTGCCCTGGAGCTGGGGCCACCTCGCCTGCCTCTGCTGGTCCATGGAGCCCGGCCAGAGTGGGCACAGGGAGCAGGAGCCTGCAGAGCTTTGTGGAGGTGGGGGACTCGGTTGGGGGACTGTGTTTGCTGAGGCCAGCCGAGCTTTTATAAGAAGCGATGGGCGCAAATGTCTGCTGGTACCCCAAAATGCTGCCTCCCAAGGCAGCGTCCCAGGTCTGAGCTTTGAAAGCAGATTTGCAGAAGGGCTGAGCACCACCCACGGCTGGGACCAGGGCTGGCGGCAGAGGGGGAATATCTTTCTAACACTGGTGGAAAAAATTGTATTTTTTTGGTTCAGTTTTCAGACAGACTTTCTGGCATGCCCACCAGCCTCAGAAGTGCTTCCTCATCCCCAGGGAGCTGCTTTGCCACTCCTGCTGCTGACCTGGGTCTTCCCAGCGGGCAGCAGCACTGCTTGCACTGGGGAATGCCGCTGGGCGCTGCCGCCTGTGTGATGGGAGTAGTGCCATGCGAGCAGGGTGACCATTTGCTTTCCAGTGAAAATAAATCTGATACCAGCTCCTATTCTGCTTGGGTGAAATACCTGCCCCAAAGAGACCAGCGAGTGGAAGGTGATCAGAATGGGCTGGCTTTGCAGTCCCCTTTCTTTAAAACTTTCCTTCCTAATGAAATCCCCTTTCTGTAAAACTTCCCTTCCTAACCAATGTCCCCTTTCTCGAAAACTTCCAGTTTTCAATAAAACTTCCAGTTACAGTCCCCTTTCTGTAAAACCTCCCTTTAAAACTTCCAACCCACAGGCTCAGGAATGGACCCCGTCACACTGGAAAAGTGTCAGCTCAATATTAAAAGGTGCGATAATGACCCCTGAAAAAAAGGAGCGTTATTGATGCTTAAGTCAATAGCTGCTTATAGCCGTTGGGGGACTTGCTGCTCGCTTCGTGTTTGCTTTTTCCCCTGCAGGACTCAGTCGGTCAGTCAGCAGAGCATGGTTTCCTTCGCAGTCTGGAGCGCTGGAGACGCGGTGTTTAGTTAAGCGCACGCCAAGCCTTCATTGAGAGCTGCGGCGTCTCCACAGAGGCAGCAGTTGAGGCGTCGGATTTTTTTCTGCATCTGAGATTCATCGTGCTCTTGCCAGACGGTGATTTGGGGCAAGCACCATCCACAGCCAGCCAACAGGAGGGTCAAATCTGCAACCGGGGCCACATGCCGTGTTGCACGAAGCCATGCGACCTCCTTCTTGAGCTCCACTGCTGGAGTCATCGCTCACTGCTCGGCAAGCCGGAGGAATCTTGGGGACCTGACCTCGCTGGTGTAGGCTGGCTTTGTTTGTTAAGCTCGTCTGCACACCATGAGCCAAGGTGCTCGGGAAGACCCGTGCAGCACCCTTCTTCCCAGGCACGCTCGTCGTGGTGGTGATTCCACCTGGCTCCAGCTAAGAAGGCTTTGGCATATATTGACAGTAATGCACACAGGGGGAAAAACTCCCCATCTGTGGTCGTGTAGCGGAGAGATGAGTGGCTGCATTTCTTAACAGATGGCATAACAAACTACACGAAACGCACATCCCCCTGAGACATATAACCTGACATCAGATAGTTTCAACAACATATTGAAATAAGTCCTCCCTGATGAACGCTGTGGCTTCGGATGCAGCCATACCTCTCTCCCCGAATCCCTTGACAAAGCCGTGGGTGATGGAGGCACAGCAGTTTTGAGGGGTCCCACCCTGCTGCCTCCGCCAGCAGCAGGATTTGGGGCGGCAGGCTGAGCAGTGACTGAGACGGCCCCCAGATGCCAGGGACTGGAGAAGCAGGGAGCTGAGGCATTAGTACTTCTCCATAGGTAGTAAGTCTTTTCAAGCTGAATAAGCTCTTTGTTCTGAGAAATGCTTACTTTAAACATCTGCGGTAGGAGTTTTAGTGTTTTACTTCAGGGATAATAGACTTGGACTTGTCTAAATGGAAGGGGAGTAGAACCACCTTGAGAAAAAAGCGTGTTCAGAAGTTGCTTTTGCTGTTGGGAAGCTCTACGTAGTGGAGCACTGCCCTAAAGCTGGGCAGTGAGCAGGTCATCCTGGCCTTCACAATACTCTGGACACGTGGAACAATGTTCAAATATGACTACATTTGAGAATTTGGGAGCTGGAAATCATAGTGCTCAGCAGCCCAGATGGACCCATCAGCACCAGAGGTGCCTGGTGGGGCTGTAGGGGCCAGGGTAGGGCTCCCGTTCCATGTCTGCCCAGGGCTGGGGATGCTCCATACTGGTACAGCAGCGATCCACGCCTTGACTGTGTCCTTGGTGATTGCAGTGAGTGAGGAAGAGACAGAAACAGCCCGCCTGACATGCAAATAGCATCAGCATCAGATGGAGCGGGAGCTAGTGGGGAAACAAACATTAAATTAATTTAGTTCACAACTCTCCTGTAGGGTATGGGATCTCCCTGTTTTCCCAGGAAGAAGTCTAGAGAGATTAATGTCAAAAAGATCCACTAATTTTGATGACCCAATTTGCATGCCTAATGACCTGATTTTTCTGAACACTTCATGTTCTCTAGCACTTTATGAGCTGGAAGGACAGTGCCCTTGTTTTCTTTCGCAGCAACGGGTGCTCAGCAGTTTTGTGAATCACAACTTGGGACATTAATTTATGCATTAAAAAAACAAAACCCCACACAATTACTGAGACAAAGCTTTCAAGGTATGGTTTGGATGACTTGGCAGTATCTCAGAGAAACTCTTCAACAGGGACAGAGATAGCAGCCAGTTCCCCAGGACACCGTTCAGCTGCCTTCACCATGTCATCTTCCTCCTCCTCAAATTTCCTGCCTCGTTCACTGGGCAGCTTCCAGTTTCAGCAACAAATGAGAGGGGAATTCAGTGGACACAGGGCTCTTTCCCAGCTGACGCTAAAGCAGGCATTTTCTGACTTCTGAGATCCTTATCTGCAACCTTAATATATTTGTGTAATTACTTCTGTATAGCACAGCATCTTTTTTTAGCTCTTTTATGGTTTGGTACATCAGATCCCATCTCTGAAGGACTTACACACTGTTTTAACATATGAAGTATCTCTGTAGGTTCCTTCTTGGGCTCTGCAGTTATGCGTGTGGTTTTTAACCCAAGGAGGTCCCCAAAGACCACCACTGTGGTCCCACAAGGAGCATCGCCATCAAAAGGGGAAGCTCTGCCCTTCCCACCTCCTCCACTGCTGCTTTCCACAGTGCCACCATCACAGGTATGTGCTGCGGTCACGCGGGGGGCCAGACCGGAGGACTGACCCAGGCTAAAACCAGGGCTGAGACTTCATCCATGGAGCTGAAATATAAAATACATTGCAATATGGGCTGGCTGCTGAAAAGGAGCAATATTACTTTGCTTCAACCTCCCACTGCTGCACCCATTGGGTACTGGTCTGGCCCCACCATGAACCAGTGCAGGGGGACAAGCTGGCCAAAACTTTTTCCCTGGTATTTGCGGGACTTTTGCTGTGTTGCTTATCCCAGTGTAACTTGTTCCTCATATGAGGAAAGCCTGCCTCGTGTCAGGAGGTTTACACTCCTCGCACGTACATACGTGCTGAATGCATACTGTGCTACCTGCACAGCGCCCTGCTGCATTATATAGAAATCCAGATCTTCAGGGGGAAATGTTTAAGTGGCTGATTTCTACCTAGGCTGATCTGTATGACCCACAGAGAAGCTAAAATATAGCAGCCTTCAGGAGGAGCACGATAGACTTTTGGCTGTAACATGTTACACACAGATTCGAGACAGACAGTGAAGGAGAAACACTGGTGATTCTCTTGAAATCAAATGTCAAATAAAATCAACACGATTTAATTAAAAGGAAAAAAATCTTTCCAAAAAATCTTTGAATTAGATTGAAGACTCTATCTCTTAAGAACATACTGCAAGCTTAATTTTTGATGTTACAGTTAAATAAAGACATACTTATCTGATTAGCTGTAATCCTCTCATGTTTATTCCTTGAGTCAGAGGCCTTACAAAAATGTATCTGAGATTTAGAAGTGGGACCCAAGGACAGCCTGCACCTGGTCCCTGCATCTGATTGCAGGGAGATATCTCTGCGGCTTTAACAACAGAAAATTACTCAGCTGTTTTGGTAATCTCCATTGTGCGCAGAACCGAAATGTAAAACAAGCATATTTATCCGTCTCCTTCCACAGATACCAGTTCTCACCTGAGATTTTTGGATTTTCCCCCTCCTTGTAACAGAACTGGAGCATAGACCTGACCAAAATCTAAAGACCCCACGTGAAGGGGGTTGAAGCTCTCCTCAACCATAAACAAGAGCCTCCATCCCATGGCACTGATCCCCCCATTTGGACTTCCTAAAGAGGAGTCCTACATAACGTCCTCGTTTCGACCACCATCATCCTCGCTGGCTGAGCACAAGGGCTTTGTTTTCTGTGTGGTGCCTCCTTGCAGTCACGCCGGGGCATCCTCCACCACGCGTCTGAACTGGTCACCCCAGCTCCACGTACAGGCAAGGCAGAAGTTGGCAGCAAAATCGAGATCATGATTCATCCCATGCCTGAAATAGGTCAGACCATCAATGGGAATCAAACCCTGGATCTTGCTCCCCTGGGTAGAATGAGGATGTAGCTCTAGAAGTCTACGTTGCAGATGTCTGAAGGTGAGATAAAACCCATCCAAGGAGACTAATATTCAGATTATTTTCTGTTAAACTCATATTCTGACTGTGGAAACGATTCAGGAAAATCTGTTCGGTAACTGTATTTTTAGACATTTAAAAACCAAACACCAAAAATGGGGCGAAGAACATTTTGCAGAGTTTTTTCTGCTCTCTCTGCTCTGTTGGGAGTGACCGAGCTTTCCCTTGCTGCCATTAGTGGGAGCCATAGCACAGGGCAGGGCAGGACCCTGCTCTGCTTGGGTTCTCGTTCCACTTCTGCACTGGTTGGGATTTTCTGCTGCAAGAATTACAGGAGCCAAAGTCTCAGAGAATGTCTCAGGTGATTTTTTTCCTAACAATTAGTTCATTCATTTGGGAAAAAATGCCATTTCTGAGGACCAAAATTTCAAAAAACTGTTTGATGAAGAGTTTCACTGGTCCTCTGCCCACTCCATAGTAAATCTTTAACATCTTTCAGATAAATTAGTTTGAATTTTCAGTTTAAAGTGGTCTTTTGAGCCAGAAAATTGTCAATGTCTGCCATTGACCATTATTTCCCTTTACACTTGTGTGCTCACAGCTCCTTTGCCTGTGAGCAAATGTTACGTACTACTACTGAAAAATTGTTAGATTTATAAATCATAAGAAATGGCATGCTGAATGGCTCTTGTCTGGACTTCAGTCTTTCCATCAGCTAGCCATTTTTTCTCAAGTTTTATATTTCTCTCACAGTAAAAATCCCATAATATATTACGTACGTGAGACATCGCGCTCTCGCGGGATTGCACTGATAGCAATGCTGTTTCTGAAGCATCCATGGTAGGAGTTGAAACTGAGTTTGCAGGCCACTGGAAGAATGTTTAAAGAACACAGAGCCGGAGGTCTTTCAATAGTCTTTCCCATTGACCATACAATGGCATGTACAAAGAAATGGCTCTCCTCCATGGGGAAATGGGCCTGGTTGTGTTTCTTGCCCCTGCAAGCTGCTCCATGTGATGCAGAGATGCTGCTCCTCCTTGGGAAGACCTTTCCTTTCCCAGGGACTTGCGGAACGGTCTGACTTCCACTGAAGTTGGTGACAGTGCCGTTGCTTTCGGAGGGGGTAGGATCAGGTCCTCCATGCTTAGCAGAACTTCATTACAAAACCTCTGCCTGTGCTTTGTAAGCCATACAGATAAACAATCAAAAAAAGCTTTTCTAACTGATTTGAGAGCACAGCTGTGATAGAGGTGTGATAAAAGGACCGTCTCCAAAACCTGTGTGATCATGGTGGTCCTAGTGTGAGTTACAGCAACATTTCAGATATCTGTTTATTTTAGTTAAAGAAGAAAAGTTTCAGTTACTGTAGACTTAACAGATTTTTATCTCGTATGAAATATGCTTAGCAGAGGACATGCTTCAGTATGGTTTCATTGTGAGCAGACCTTCGGCAGTTCGTGTCAAATATCAGTGTAATGGACTTACACACGCTATTGATTTAATGACAACTATCACTGCTAGGAATTGATCTAATGTTTTCATTAGACTTAAAAAATGTTTTAACAACAAGTTCATTCAGAACTGGATAATTGCAAAGCCCTACATGGCCAAAGATCACATTCCCTATAGAAGTGTAGTTTAGATGATCTTTCTAGAAGATAAGTAGATTAATAATAATAGAGGCACAGTTGAGGGAAATTAAAGCTAGTCTTCATGCCTTAAAAACATAAATAAATTGAATTATCACCCATTATATTACTGGAGGGAATTTCTGAACTTTTGAACAAATCTTAATGAGTATGCAATGATATTTTGCTTGCTCTGATAGGCACAACATAACTGTTTTTGTTAGCCCTCTGTCTTTTTGTCTGTCCTTTTTGCTCCTTGCCCAGTGGACATTAGCAGAGATGGGTCTCTTCTGCTTGGGTTAGATATAAAATTTTGTGTGTTTTTAGCAGCGATAGCATCTTTTGCTCTTGTATGTGAACAGGCCAGGGAGGGGCATTTTGTGGGAGATTTCAGGAGATACTGTCGTCATGGGTATATCGATGATGTTGGACTGTCCTCCAAGGAGAGCTCCACGTTACTGGCTGTGATTGAAGCTACTTGGGACTGATTAGTGGCTCTGCATGAGGGCATTGCCTAAATACAGGTGGAAAAAGAGGTTTCCTGTTCTGATGTGGAAGCTGCAGACACATTTCCTCTATGACTCCAGGTGACAGTGATTTTCTTGCCAGACTCTCTTCAGCTTCTGCTCTGCCTTATACAAAGGCTTCTCCCTTCCAAGTACCGTGGTCGATATTTCAGTTTTTTGCTGACACTGGAGCCAAAGGCCACGCTGCATGTGCTCACTCTGATGGGTCACGGCTTGCACGTGCTGCTGGATCTTCTTTGGCATTGCGGGTTGCTTGCTGCTCTTTGTAAGGGACTGCAGTTTTCAAGATGTTTCTTGAGAGCCCGTCCTGAGCCCGGTCGAATGGGCATTTTTAGTGTCTCTCTGCACCTTGTGCTCTGATTGCCTGCAGAGTCCGCGGTGCTCAGATCTTTAAGCCAGGTCTCAGCTATCTTATGGTGGGTGTTTGAAAATAAGAGTAGACAATAATAGGGTCACTTTGAACATGATGGTCTCAGCCTTAACTGGAATAAAGCCTGGGTCTTCTCTCTTCCCTCCCACCTATGGAAAGACTTACTTGTCCCTAAATTACAGATGTCTTTTCCTACCAGCTTTACTTTAGACCACATTCTGGGGGGTGTAATAATCCAGGAAAGTCTAGAATACAGAGTATGCCAGGTTATCTAGACTGGCTATTAAATGGAGCAACTCTGAACCAACATGCCTGTATACCACCTCAGAAAAGTCTGAAGCTCCTCTTTCAGGGAAAATCCTGCCCTTTCATATATGTCGTGTAGCTTTACCGAACTCAGGGCTCTGGCTGACTGAATACATTTCCAGTATAACCATTAATATCTGATTGGGGCAAACATTGGACCTACATTGAGTCCTACCACAGAACAAATCTGGGAAGTAATGTAGACCCACAAAAAACCTAACCCCACCCAAACTACCAAAGTATGAGATATATTATTAGGTGTACTCTTGTAGCATTATGTTCTGTAAGAAATGCAATAGTGGGTCATTCTCATGGTCAGAAGATGCTCAAAGTGAGTAAGAACAATCGAATGAATCCACCCGATCTCTTGCAGCGAAAGTACGACCTACAGCTGCTACTCTGTTTCTGCCATCAAAAAGCTGCTTGCAGGCAAACAAACTCCGTGGTTAAACTACTGAGGCATCCCAGCACGGCCACACGACCGAAACCTTTTGGCTGCAGAGTTGCAGTCTGTGCTGCTGTGGCAGGAGGAGAAGTCCCTTCCCAAAAGCGCGGTGATCTGCAGTGCAGCAGACAAACCTCGCATGCCATGTGGAGCGGTGAGACCAGAGGCACATCATGGGTGTCCACGGGATTGCCCCGGAACAAGGCTTGGGCTTCTGAACAACATGATATCTGCTTTAAATAACTTCCACAGAAATTCAGCCACTGTGGGAACTAAATGTCTCCATGTGTCCTTAGGGGCCAGGGTTTTGTATGCTTCAAGGTATAACGAAGATTAAAGGCAATATTCTTAAATGAACAGGGAGATGCTTATGCCAAAATATACATGAGTAATCTAGAGCATGATACAAAAATGCAAATGCAAGAATAGAAGGAAATCAGGACACTGTAATGCATATTGCTTTAATTTGAGGAGCAAAGGGATTTGAGTGGATTTCTAGGGTATAATGCAATACAGAGTAATACAGTGTTTATGTCAGATATAGCTGATGAAAGCTCCCAACAGATCAATGCAGGAAAAGGGTATAAATCAGTAGTATTGGAAGATGTCACTTGAGAGCAAATCTATTCTCAAGCTAAGGTAATATTTTCTGATACTCCCTGTAGTTGAATACAGTTAATGTGAAACAACGTGGGAGAGAGAAAAAATAAATCCAAATGGCACTTGAGGGGAAAATGGAAGTTTAAAATACCATCTCCAGCATCCGTCTGCGCAGAGGGATTTGGGTGAGAGAGAGCACCCATCCCAACAGCAATCATGAAGATAAGGTTGCAATGGCCAACTTTGCGGCTGCGACAGAGGAGAACTTCTGTTTGCCCAGGGCAGGGGACAGCACCCTTTGCTGAAGCATTGCCTCAAGGTGTTGCCCAGCTCTTGGCTCTGTGGACAAACCTCTCCTCTAAGAGAGAGGCAGACACAGCCCCGCTGAAATGACAGGGCTCCCTGCAGCCGTGTAGGCAGGCGTTGCTCATGAAAGGAGCAAAAGATGTTGCCACACATTTCCTTTGCATTACATTATCTCATTCATTTTGACTGTGTTAAATCCCTTTAAGTTAATGTGCTGTATACTAGCGTATGATAGTGTAAAACACCGCTTACAAACGTATCTGAAACAATCAGCTTTCCATTAAGCATAGACTTTACTGAGCAAAAAGAAAAGGAATAAACATAACTAAGAAAACTACTATTCCTGTCTCCAGTAATTGCTTCTCCTTCATCATCTGTTGAGTTTTAATATGTAAATGAATGGAGAGAGCCTTCTGGCTTTGCCGTCTCTGTGAGTGAAGGTTCTTGATGACAAATACGATTCTGGAGAAACAGGAAATTCACTGCATGGTGAGGCCAAGCTAGGACTCATTTATACTGCTTTTAAAATGCTGGACTGATTTCTGATCATCGCTAGCATGAAATCAGACCAAGGGAGCACTGATAGAGCACCTGGGCTTCTGCTTGGGCTGGGTTCCTCCCGTCTGTTCTGCTCGCCTTCCTACCCCGTTTTTCCCTGGGTTGTTGTAATATTCTTCCTGCAGTAAAAGAAAAGAGAAAGATGAGTAGGTCGTTGTGGGTAGAACAAGAGCTGGCTGCAGCGGAGACGCGTGCCATCCCAGTCCCCTGGGGCACGCTTGGCTGTCTCAGCTGAGCGCATCGCTTCGCTCCCGAGGTCGTGCGTGTGAGGGCAGGAGACACAGGCTGGGTAATTGCCACTTTTCTCTCCACAACTCGGTTCAGCAGTACTTGTAGGGACATCCTCTTCTTTTCTGCCTGCAGAAATCATTTTACATGTGTCCGCCTGCTTTAGCTTCCACTTGATTTCTCTATCTACCTAGAGCTCAGAGTTAAATAGATAGGTAGATAGGTTAGAAGTTATCCTCTTGTGCATGAATGCCTGTTTTTTTCAGATAAAATTCTCTGACATCTCAAACTTCTATCTTGAACATATATTAGACAAGCTGCTTTGTGTATATATATATATATTTGCAGTGCTCATGAAGCGATAGCTCCATTGAAGTTTTGTTAGAAAAATGCTTTTTTCCTGCACAGACTGGAGGCGAGGGGAGGGGTCAGGTTTGTAAACCAGCCTCACAAGCTCGCTTTGACCTGGAATTCAATTCACTCTGGGGTGAATTCTCAAATGCAGAGAGACAGAGAAGATAGTTTTGTCCTTGGACCACCAACTTGGATTTGAGGTGTGTGGTTTCCACTGCCTCGTCATGCGCCTGAGCCCTCCTGTGCCTCCAGTGTCCCTTTCTGGGGGGAGAAAGAACAAGCTGTCCCTCCACTCACCCCATGCCGTGACTCCTGGTCTCTTTGTGGAGCTTCTCTGAGCCAATCCTTCTCCATCACCTGATGGTAGCACTGGGCTGCTGTCCTGGAGGCGGTTGTGCAGCAGGGACCGTAGCAGACCCGCAGTGGGAGGTGATGTGACCTCCTTCCTCCAGTCTGCCACTCGCAGATTTTCCCTAGGTTTTGCATTAGCCGTTTTGCACGCTGGCTTTCCACTGGTTCCAGTGCAGCCTGCATGGAAGCTTGTCTGGCATTCCTCGGCTGTTGAGGAATTACTTTGTGTCGGACCTCACCGATTGCCCCTGCGCAGCTCACCGGGTGATGCACATCCATGATTTATCCTTTTGCTATTAATCACACAACCAATGCTGTGCCTTCTGACAATGATCTTATTTTTTTCCTCAAATGGTGCATAATAAGAAAGACTGAGGACTTAGAACTGGGAGTCTTTTAGAATTATATTCATCTAATGATAATTTTCTTTCACAGTTACCTTTAAAGGACTGTTGTTTAAACATTTTCCTTTCACCTATGATGTGCCAGGTTAATTTTGGTTTGAGTTCAGTACCTAAGCTGTCACAGAGTACAGAGTAAATTATTTTATAGAAGTCTGTTACACGTTAGAGTATGATATCAAGTTAACAAACAGTTACCTTCATGAACTCACACTGCGTTGCATTAAGTACATTATTTTTTATATCTGGGTTATGATATTGAACTCTGAACCAGCACATCATCCTTCCCAGGAGCCGAGCCAGCCTAGAGTTTGGCCTGGTCATTTTTCTTTTGAAAATTAGTATAATGTTGACAGTCCTCCAGCCCCTTGCAACTTCCAAAATGTATTGGAAATTCATATTAACGTTTCAGTGCTAAGGCTGCTGGGTAGGTTCGCTTACTTTTACGCAAATAAAAGTTTAACATAGCTGAAACTGAGGTGAGCTGTGAGGTGGAAAGGAAGCAAAGCATGAGCAGGGTACGTGGGACTGCTCAGAGCTCGGTAGGAATCGCTAACCAAGAGCCTTGCGGTGGCTTTGAGAAGGCATCAAGCCCTCCAGCTTCAGGGTGAAAGAGCTGCTACAACTAGAAGGAAGACTAACTCGGGAACTTTGCTCCTCTGTCCCTTACAGCAGTGCAAACTGGGAAGAGGCGTGCTGAAGGAAACCCTGAAGGAAACCCCGGGAAAGGAAATGGGGATCGAACGTGAAGTTGAGGACCATGTCGTGGTCTGACTGGGGAGCTCAGAAAGCCATGCACTAACTCCCCAGCCCTCAGGCAGGGGCTGCAACTCCATGTTCCTCTCTTGGGGGGGTTGGATCGTATGTGCACAAGCCCCCGGGGAATTTCGGGATTAAATGTCGCTCTCAGGAATGCAGTAACTTCACTTCTTTTAAATACGTTTTCGGCCCTTTGCTGATGATTAAAGTTCAAGGTCGAGATGCATCTTTCCTTGTGGACATTTGCTTTGATTCCTGATATGCTTTACTGAAAAATCTCAAACATACAGCAAAGGAGGTGACAGCATGTCAGAGAACTACATATTTAGTTCTAGCAGCGAGTCAATCAGACATCTAGGCAATTACCCTCTGCTCAGGATGACAACTGAGAGATGTGTTTATTCTGTCTCCAGGAATCTCTGTTATTTTAGGATCCTTTCCAGAGTGCAACCAGTGCTAACTCGTCAGTATGTGGAGACTCTTGTTTATGCTTTGGTTTCCTATCTGGGTGGGATTATTCAGTTGTTGACTTGCTGGCCCCCACTCAACCTTTTAAATTCATTTCTACCGTCCACACAATTTCTTGGCAGGAGCTACAGGCTGTCTAAGCCCAAGCCCTCATATCTTCATCTGTGATGATGAATCTTTTATCTGCTTTTCAAAGGGTATTAGCTCTTCCATGAGCTGTTAGGTGGCTCCTCGCTATCACTGCTAAGACTCCTGCGTTCGGCTGCGGTTTGGCATCTCCCACCGCCTGACACAGCGGTTTGCCCGTCCTTCCCAGAGCTTCTCACCATGATGGCCCTTGCAGAGACAGGACTCACTCTGCTTGTGCGGTGGGATCCCCGTGTAAAACCCTGCTCTCCTTTACATCCCTATAAAGTCATTGACCTCGGAGGCATCGCTGCAGGTCGGTACCGGCATACCTGAAAGCCAGCTATTGCCCGTCCTCTCTAGTTATACCGTAGCACACTGCAGACAGCGGCAGTTACAACTCCTGCCTGAATCTGATTAGCAAGCTAAATATTTTCTGCTCCATGGGAGCACCCAGTGCCATATAAGCTGGAGGCTTCCCTCAGGCAACGAACAGATGAGTTTAGCTGCAACAGACTTTGTTATCTTTTGACACTTTATTGGGGAACCAGTTACTTCTGTGAGAGAAAAGGTGTTTCTGATGGCGTTCGCCTTTCTGAGTGGTGCAAACCATCTGACAAGCTACAGAAGTGAGCCCTGCCGCTCAGCTCAAGGGTGGGCCACCATTACCCCCCAAAATGTCCCCAGCTGGGACAGGAGTTACAAGCAGCCTACATACAGTGAACTCAAGCTCCCCCTTTTCGTTTGAAGAGGATTCAATACAGTAACCTGTACTGCCCCAACTAAGCAAGCCTCGGGGCCCCAGCTCCCACCGAGACCCCCCAGTGGGACCCGGAGCCCGGTGCTGCAGCGTCACGGGCGGGATGGCACCTGAACCACACACAGAGACAACCCTCTCCTACCCCGCTGCAAACCTCTCCCTGCTAAAACTCTCCCCCCACACCCACTTCTCCCCAGGCATCTGCATGGCTGGAGGACAAAGAGGGGTTTTGCAGGTTCAGGAGGCCTTTCTTTGTTTCTCTTCCTGGAAGCCTGGTTATTATAGCAGTAGCCTCTAGCTACAGCCGTGAAGAGGAGCACCTCCACCAGGCATCTCCTGTAATAATGACTTCTTTTTTCTTTGAACTTGCAAGGCACTGTTGTATGACATTAAGAAGGTGAATCCAAAGAGGACCATAGATGTAGGGTCATTCCAAGTAAACCCTGACGGGACACGAGAGAGGAGTAAGGTAACAGAAAAATTATATGACAGCACATAATTGCTGATATGTGCAATTACCAACCACTTATCCAAACAGCAGTTGGTCTTAATCTTACAACCTTTTTTCTTGCTAAGGGTATCAGCCACTAAATTGCTTCTGCTTCCTCTGGGACCCAAAGTAATCTTTAGGCTTGAAATTGAGGTATTTTCCTTCCTTTTCAGTACCTACGTTTCTTTGCCTTTTTAATATTTGAAGCAGTATTGTTCCATTGTTAATCTTGATAAAAAATAAATCAGAGCTACATGTATTATTAAGACAGGGAAAGAAAAAAGGAGAATGAGAGGGAAAGAATATACATTCTACCTAGAGACAGACCGTTATCTAATCAGGCATTGCAGATAAGGTCCAAAAGGTGTCCATTGCCATCCATGGGCTTCTTGTGGGTGCTGAATACCTTCAACTTCCATTGCCCATGGTGGGAAATGGGGGTGGTGGACCAAGCCCTCACATTGCCAACTTCCAGGAGCAGAGCTTGGCTTACTCTATGTGTTTTGCAGCATGGAAAATACAGATCATACTAGATACATGTAAATAGAAAAGCCTCTGGAAACGTTTGGTGAGCTAGGTCATTTAGCAAATATTTCAGAGGATTGTTGTTGACTCAGATAATGCACTTTTCCATCATTGCTGTCTGTAAATTAAGAGGCTTAAGGGACTATTTAAGGCATGATGAAGATGAAAGCTTCTTCTTTGTAAATGTCAGGGGCCTTCTCAAGATGTTGCTTCCCAGGCCTGGCTTTACATGTCTATTCCCAAGCTATCACTGAGAAGGACTGAGGACCAAGCTGTCCAAGGATATGTCTGGAAAGAGGCCACAGCTTTCCAAGGCAGCAGGAGGTAAGACGAACCGGAAGCTGTCCACGGTGTTTGAGTCTTCTGAAGTCCAACTCCAAGAAGTTTATCTTTACTGTCGGTGGGAATTTCAGGCTCAGGGTACCATTGTGGCCAACAGTGTGGTCAACAGCAATGGTCAAACAAGATTAACAACTAAGAGAAAGTGAGAGGAGGGCACAGTGCCTTGCCTGACATTGCACAGTTAGTCTATAGCAGAACAAGTGATAGAGCTCTTGGGGTGCTCCTGGAGTGGTCCCAGGTCAGCACCCCAATCCCTGGGCCTTGCTGCCTCTAACAGTATGGGTCGGTGTCAGACTTCAGTAGTGGTCTGATACGTGTGCGTCTTCCTTGCTTTGAGCAAGAAAATCACTTCAGCGCACAAGTGATGTCTCCATGTGGGCAAGGGTATGAATGGGTGCCCACACCTGCCAGTGGACACACAGACACATGGGAGATGACTGCAGTAGGTCTTGGTGCAAGAAGTAAAGCAATACAGATAACTGAGCATACGTTAATAAAGTCTGACTCTAGTGAATACTGCCATTCTTGTTTATTCATATGTTGACCCCAATATTAGCAGTACACATTTCTTAAACAAAATCCATGTCCTGCACTGCTAATTGTTAACATAACAGAGGGTTCATGAACCCGTCTTTCATCACATCACTTAAACATTATTTAAACAGTATTTTATTACATTTATTTCTTCAGAGGTAAAAACATTTCCTTGCTATGCCTGTCAACTGATTTGAAAACTAAATATCTAAATTGCTGTAGTTTATTTTTCACAATGATTTCTATACTGTTTCAGTATTAGCCTTTGAGAATAAAACAAAAAATGTAGCCCTCTGTTGTCTTAATTTTGAGGTATCAGAAGAATGCTTTCCCAGGAAAGAAGTATTGGCCTCCTTGTTAATAGAATGAGTTTAGACCCTGGTTTGGATCTTCAAAACTGAGCAAGGGAGTTAGATGCCCAAACCCAGTGACTTTCAATGAGAGTTGGTTACTTAAAATTCAGAGGCCTCCTTCAAAAGCTCATCCCTAATCTCTTCAGAACAATTTCTGCTTCATTGTAAGGGAGAAAAGGATCTTTGCACAGGAGTTAGCAGGGCTCATAGAAAGAGCTTTAAACTAGATTTGAAGGGGGAAAGGGATAAAACTAGGCTGCTAGAGATAAGCCTGAGGGCGGCATGCCAATGTTTGAGGGACGGTGTGCTAACGAGGTCCTTCAGTCTGTCGTCTCAGTGGAAGTAGGGGATGGAAATCCACGTGGCAGCAAAGACGCAAGGGTTATGGATGTGTTAGAAACCACGGAGGCACCTGAGAATGGTCACATAGGAATGAGGGCTTCTTCCCCCAAAAAGGTGACGGGATCAATAGCCCAACTGAATTGCATCTACGCCAACACACGCAGCATGGGCAACAAGCAGGAGGAGCTGGAAGCCATTGTGCAGCAGGAAAACTATGATATGGTTGCCATCACGGAAACATGGTGGGATGACTCGCACAACTGGAGTGCGGTGATGGATGGCTATAAGATGGCTCTTCAGGAAGGATAGGCGAGGCAGGAGAGGTGGTGGGGTAGCCCTGTATGTTAGGGAGTGTTTTGATTGTCTAGAGCTTAATGATGGTGATGATAGGGTTGAGTGTTTATGGGTAAGAATCAGGGGGAAGGCCAACAAGGCAGGTATCATGGTGGGAGTCTGTTATAGACCACCCAACCAGGATGAAGAGGCAGATGAAGAATTCTGTAAGCAGCTGGGAGAAATCTCACAATCGCTAGCCCTTGTTCTCATGGGGGACTTCAACTTACCAGATTTCTGCTGGAAATACAATACAGCAGAGAGGAAACAGTCTAGGAGGTTCCTGGAGTGTGTGGAAGATAACTTCCTGACACAGATGGTGAGTGAGCCAACTAGGGAGGGTGCCCCGCTGGACCTGTTGTTTGTGAACAGAGAAGGACTTGTGGGTGATGTGACGGTTGGAGGCTGTCTTGGGCAGAGTGATCATGAAATGATAGAGCTTTTGATTCTTGGAGAAGTAAGGAACGGGATCAACAGGACTGCTACCTTGGACTTCTGGAGAGCAGACTCTGGCCTGTTTAGGAGACTGGTTGACAGAGAGTCCCCTGGGAGGCGGTCATGAAGGGCGAAGGAGTCCAGGAAGTCTGGACATTGTTCAAGAAGGAAATCTTAAAGGTGCAGGAGCAGGCTGTCCCCAGGTGCCAAAAGACGAGCCAGCAGGGATGAAGACCAGCCTGGGTGAACAGAGGGCTTTGGCTGGAACTCAGGAAAAAAAGGAGAGTTTATGACCTTTGGAAGAAGGGGCAGCCAACTCAGGAGGACTACAAAGATATTGTGAGAAAATGAGAAGGCCCAACTAGAACTTAATCTGGCTACAGCTGTAAAAGACAATAAAAAATGTTTCCGTAAATACATTAACAACAAAAGGAGGGCTAAAGAGAATCTCCATCCTTTATTGGATGCAGGGGGAAACATAGTGACAAAGGATGAGGAAAAGGCTGAGGTACTTAATGCCTTCTTTGCGTCTTTAATAGTAAGACCAGTTGTTCTCTGGGTACCCAGCCCCCTGAGCTGGAAGACAGGGATGGGAAGCAGAATGAAACCCCCATAATCCAAGGGGAAATGGTTAGTGACCTGCTACACCACTTAGACACACACAGGTCTATGCGGGCTGGATGGGATCCACCCAGGGGTACTGAGGGAGCTGGCAGAAGTGCTCACCAAGCCACTTTCAATCCTTTATCAGCAGTCCTGGCTAACCGGAGAGGTCCCAGTTGACTGGAAGTTAGCAAATGTGATGCCTATCTACAAGAAGGGCTGGAAGGAGGACCCAGGGAACTACAGGCCTGTCAGTCTGACCTCGGTGCTGGGGAAGGTTATGGAGCAGATCATCTTGAGTGCCATCATGCAGCACGTATGGGACAACGAGGTGATCAGGCCCAGTCAGCATGGGTTTATGAAAGGCAGGTTAGTCCTGCTTGACTAACCTGATCTCCTTCTACAACAAGGTGACCTGCTTAGTGGATGAGGGAAAGGCTGGGGATGTTTTCTACCTAGACTTTAGTAAAGCCTTTGACACCGTTTCCCACAGCATTCTCCTGGATAAAATGGCTGCTCATGACTTGGATGGGCATACGTTTTACTGGGTAAAAAACTGGCTGGATGGCTGGGCCCAAAGAGTTGTGGTGAATGCAGTTAAATCCAGTTGGCGGCTGATCACAAGCGGTGTTCCCCAGGGCTTAGTATTGGGGCCAGTTCTGTTTAATATCTTTATCAATGATCTGGATGAAGGGATCGAGTGCACCCTCAGTAAGTTTGCAGATGACACCAAGTTGTGTGGGAGTGTTGATCTGCTTGAGGGTGGGAAGGCTCTACAGAGGGACCTGGACAGGCTGGATCGATGGGCTGGGGCCAATTGTATGAGGTTCAACAAGGCTAAGTGCCGGTCACTTGGGTCACAACAACCCCATGTAACAGGCTTGGGGAAGAGTGGTTGGAAAGCTGCCCGGCGGAAAAGGATCTGGGGGTGTCAGTTGACAGCCAGCTGAATATGAGCCAGCAGTGTGCCCAGGTGGCCAAGAAGGCCAATAGCATGCTGGCTTGTATCAGGAATAGCATGGCCAGCAGAACTAGGGAAGTGATTGTCCCCCTGTACTCAGCACTGGTGAGGCCGCACCTCGAATCCTGTGTTCAGGTTTGGGCCCCTCACTACAAGAGAGACATTGAGGTGCTGGAGCGTGTCCAGAGAAGGGCAACGAAGCTGGGGAAGGGTCTGGAGCACAAGTCTGATGAGGAGCGGCTGAGGGAACTGGGGTTGTTTAGCCTGGAGAAAAGGAGGCTGAGGGGAGACCTTATCGCTCTCTACAACCACCTGAAAGGAGGTTGTAGAGAGGTGGGGGTCGGTCTCTTCTCCCAGGTAACAAGCGATAGGACAAAAGGAAATGGCCTCAAGCTGTGCCAGGGGAGGTTTAGACTGGATATTAGGAAAAATTTCTTCACTGAAAGGGTTGTCAAGCACTAGAAGAGGCTGCCCAGGGAAAAGGTTGAGTCACCACCCCCAGAGATATTTAAAAGATGTGTAGATGTGGTGCTTAGGGACATGGTATAGTGGTGGACTTGGCAGTGCTAGGTTAACGGTTGGACTTGATGATCTTAAAGGTCTTTTCCAACCTAAACAATTTTATGATTCTATGATTCTATGGTTCTATTATTCTAACTGTGGATTTAGACTTCAGTATAAATTCACCTTAACTAAAATTTACAAAAGCGTCCTGAAGTCCTATTTTCAGAATGGCTCAGGCCCCAAAGAGCCCAAGCTCTACTGGAAGTCCCCAAAGTTACTAATGCCATATCTAAAGTGTGGCACTAGAGACCTTTCCTGAGCTCCTGAGTTCAGATATTTGCATCTGCCACATCCAGTTTCCATCCCACAATAAGGTCTGTGCACCCATCGCCTTCCCTCCCGCCAAGAGCTGGAGGTGTGTAGGCTAGAGAAGGGCTGCAGTTGCTCCGGCTCATCCTGGACCTGGCAAAGGTGACCAGGATGGTGAGATGTGCAGTGAAGCATACCTGCCCACACTCTGTACGTAACCCATGTCTCCCATGGCCGTAAGGTTTAGGAACATCAAGCTACTTCAGTGTTTTGAAAACATTAGGTTCTTTGTCTTTCTAGGGGTTTTGGCCATGATCTGTTTTGGTCTGATGGGTTGAACAATTAAAGGAATGCATTTTATTAGGATATTGCTGTTCAAGAAGGAAAGGTTTGGCTTGGTATGAGTGAGTAGGGGTTCATAATGTACCTTGAAGTGGACATAGAGAATGGATAGATGTGGACATGGGATTTCTCTTCGCAGCGGAGCTGCTAACTTTGTAACATGTAGAGTAGGTTTTAAAAGAGTGGCATAATTGTCTCCTGTCTGTTGATTGCTCTTCCACTTTGGCAAAGAAGAGGAGGCAGTGAAACCCAATATTGAAAGCAGTGCCAGAAGAGCAAATAAAAAAACCTTTGCTGGAACTTTAAGATTCCCACTTCTTTTGGTGTGATTGTAGAAGTTTCAATTCTAGGCTGTGTTTCTGCAGAACTCTGAATGTTTTTATGCACGAATCATTTTGTAGACCTCTTTGTTGTCATGATCCCAGCGAGCTCCTACGCGTTCTCGAAATCAGAGCTGCAATCTGAGGGTTGGCTCTCACTGCTTCACTCCAAATTGCAGTTGGGTGGCAAATGGTTTCCTGCCCCAGGAAAGAAAAAAGGAAGTCTTTCAAAGATTCCCCATCCTACATTGGAATGAAACAAAAAAAAGGAAGCTAAGAAAAGCCAGTACTTTGTGTTTTCCAGTAGGCCATTACTGGAGGCTCCTATTGTATGGGAAGCCCTGGATTAAGATTTCCCATCTACTGATTCACACAAGAGCCTTGAATTTTTTAGGGTTTGTTGTTGGTTTTGTTTGTTTGTTTGTTTTAATTCAGAAAACACTGATTTGCTGATGGTGTCACTTTTTGGAAGAATCACATGAACCAGCTCTGACAATGATTTCATAAGGGCAAGTTTTTTAGTTCTACGAGGACATTCATGTCTAGCACTGGATTTCTACCTAGACAGAGCAGTTATTTAGAAAAAGGAGGTTAGGTGGGTGGGTCTGTGCTGGTAACCAACAAGGCTAGGACCAGTTCCCTGCCCTGTAGTCAAAAGGTATGACATGAGTTGTGTCTGTATCCATGCTAAGCCCTCTTCACCCTAAAGTGCTCACTGCATCCTGCACTGTCCCCAGACAATAGCTTAAGACTCTTAAATAGTGATATCTGGGATGAGATCAATTCGATAGTATGGATAATATGAGACCAGTGTCTGAGCCCATGTGTGACACTTGGCAGCCAGAGCCCTGCCTGACTCCGGCTCTCCCTTCCGGGTACCACAGGCATCAGCAGCATCAGTGCCTCTGCCACTGGGGGTGTTGGACATTTTTTGGCACCCCGCTCTCTGGTTTTCCCCAGCAGAGTATCGATTATTCTGGGATTCATCTTTTTTCTTGTTTTTGAACAGAAAATTCATCCTAAAGCTGAGAAACTTTTTTTTGATTAAGCTTTTGTGAGCCTTGTTATATTCTGTAATCAGTTTTGGTTCCAGCAAATCAGGCTGGATGCGAGTGCGTGGACAGAATAAAATACACCTCAGAGCAACCTCCCTACAAACAGCCCTCCCAGTCAGAGTCTCGTCCTACATTTCTGCCTCTGATTTTGCATCGCTTGTCTAATTATGTTGGCTGCTGTGTAATTATTTTCATGGAACAATAATTTTAACAGCATGCAGTTTATCAGAGGTGCAAATTATACATAATAACATACAGCAATTTTCAGTTAAAACTTTCATAACGTTCGAAAGTCCTTGCATTTTTTAAGAAATTGAAGAGGAAATAAATATTCTCCATTTTGTATCCTTCTTTTCCTTTTTTCATAGAGAAAACAACCTACCGATTTTCTTAGAGTCAATTAAACCTATTTGAAATAAAGCACTTTTATTTTGGAACAAGACTGTCCACATGGGGAGTTAATCAAGAATAATTATTCCTCTCTAAATTCACATCCTCGAATAATTTGAATTAAATCCCCAGTATAGACAAGCCCTAAATGTCAGAGGAGGTTAAAAAAAAAGTCAGCTAGAGGAGATCTATCATATCAGAAAGCAATGAGAATAAAAACCTTGTCTAGGCACCCAGGCCAGGCCAGCGAGGAAAGCCATGTCAAGACTGATTCAGACTCATTCACCACACTTGATTACACATGCACTTGCTCAGTGCTTTGAAGTCAATCACATACGCATTTCAGTGGCATCATCTGTACGTACGTACTGTGGCAGTGATAGCAGTGTTGGGGAGGGAGATACTGCGATCGTCAGAAGAGAGCAAGTTTAAACGTATTTCAGGGAAAGCATTTTGCTCAGAGATGCCTTTTCCTCTTGCTTTTCCAGCAGGCTGAAGGCAACGCAACTCGCACACCTTTCAAAGAGGGAGAGCTATGGGGAATTTAGGCATATTTGCACTTCCCTCTTAGATTTGCCAAACATGGGTTTTATTAAAACTCAAGCTTTGCTTTCAGATTGCAACTGAGCAACAAGGCTTGTAGCCATTATTTCTCTAAAACAACATTAACGCTGCCATGCCTTTGCTGTGCCAAGACCCAGCGGCTGCAGCAGCCTCCGGAGGGTCTGGAGGCAGGACCACGTCCCCCCGTCCTCTGCAACCCCCCTACAGTAAAAGAAAAATACTTTCACTGGATTTACCTGCATGACACTGCACCCCTCAAGCAAACCACTGGCTGCCGGCAGGCAAAGCCTGGAGGCAAATCCTGTAGCCATCGTACAGACCCTCACGGTGGTGGGTCCTTGGCCAGGATTTCCATCCGCAGAACTTCAAGGTGCCATGAACATCCAACAGGCTCAAACTTTTATCAAACATGAGGCGTTACTTATATTTTGAGGTGATTCTCTGTTCAGCGGAGCTTTTCCACCAAAATGTATACCAAGACTGGCTCCCCTGCAGGTTTCACAAAGAAAATTGGGCTATCAGGCAGAGATAAAAGGAAACATCTTTATATATAGCTTGATGCTCTCCTTATGGGAGGCAAGCCAAGCTAGCCCGCTCAGCTCAGTCCCATAGCACAGCATGGGCTGGGATTTTTGGGTTTGCTTTTTCTGGGTGGAAAAAAAACCCTCAACAAATCAGCTCCCAAGGCAAACAGCCCCTTGGCTGCCATTTCGGGGAGAGAAAATGCGCCCAAGGCAGCACCGCGTCCCCACAGCCAGGATTCTGCCTCATCTTTCCCCCTCCCCAAAGGCCGGAGAGCAGCTGGCATTTGCAGTGCAGGTGAGTGCAGACCCCCCCCTCTCTTCCCCACCGTCCTGTCCCAGCTTCACCGTCCCCTCCTGTCCCTTCCCTGAATGCCCAAACTCCCACGGAAACCCCGAGTCCTTTCCTGAACCTGAGTGCCTTCCTTGAGAGCCCCAGGGAGGGTCTGCATGTGTTGGGGAGGGAGAACAAGCTCAGTCTTTTGGAGATGAGGGACACGAGTAGCCACTGGAACTATTTTTGCAAGAATTTCAGTGTCTCCCTCCTGAGGTGGGCTAGTGGGGACAGATCCCAGGGGTGGCATCCATCCAGAAGGAAGAGCATCACCATCGGTACACAGGGTGGCAGCGCAATGAAGAAGAGGGGACATTGCTGGCTGCCACCGGTGCCTCTGTCTGGGCACTAGTGCCAGCACACGGAGGGAATTCCTTTGGAGGCAGAAAGTCATAGAGCAAAAGCTCATATTAATCAGACATCAGAAAAAAAATCAAGTTATAGTACTTGGCAGGAGTCCAAACCATATGGAAATGGCTAGAGTCCTCGATCAGCGAGAGGATAAAGCACCACTTGGCAGTTGGTGACTAGAACAAGCGCAGGGTGCCATGTAAGACGCAGTGCTTGGTCCCCAACACCTCGGCTCTGCCCTGCATCAGACTCAAGGACTAGGACAAGGTTTTTTTCCAGTTTGGGGGGCAATGGCTACTCATAAGTTTACTCAGAAGAATGTCATTGGATGTTGTCCAGAAAGTTTATTCTCTGGAGTTATGCAACACCACTTTGTCATTCCTGTGCTCAAGCGACCCATGGAAATGCCAGGGTGTGAATGAAACCCTTTTTCAGCTGCTTCGGGTCGACGCAGTACAATCCTTCTTCTGTCCAATTTCCAGCCGTGTCGATGAGGAACCAGCAGAGCAGGGCTCCGCGACCGACTCTGTTCCCAAAGGAAGCTGGTTTTCACATTCCCGTTATGCCGTCCTGCAGACGGCTCTTCCACGCTGCATCTGGAGGGCGGCTTTCCCCATTCCCCTAATGTCTGGTTGTTACTGTTTGATCTGATAAATGTTTCTCTTTCTGGGTCATGGTAATATTAACATCAGTTTTAAGGAAGAGGAATTCATCAGACAGTTATTGTGTTTTTTAATTGGGGTTTTTCACTCAAAGGACTGCTGGAGCCAGCACCAAGATACTTGCTTCTGGAAGATCCCGTATTCACTGTAAACGCAGGAAGATGGAGCCAAGGAAGTGAATCTGGGCTGAAGAAGAACAGTATTGGATGCAAAGTCTCTCCTCAGAAGAAAGTTGACAGAAGATTGCAATGACCATACAGGAAAACAAGTGGCCTCACAGAAACAGAAATCCGGTTTTCATCAAAACCTATGGTGGATGCTGATCTCCTGTTCACATGAGAGCTGTGCAGTAATTCCTGTCACCTCTTCCTCTTCTTGCTCTCCACCAGCAGATGTGGTTGGGAAAGGTTTCCTTGCCTATTCCCCGTACTGTGAAGTTTGAGTGGAGAATTGCACTTGTTGATGGGGCACACATGCCTCTGGTATTGATGCCAGCTGTGGTTATCATTTCAAGTCCCAGTTCAAACACAGAGTTTATCTCCAGAATAATGAGAAGGCTCCATGAATCCATGAATGATGGCTCCAGCAGCCAGAGCAGTGATTTATGAAGATCCTGAGGCACATCTGAGGGCGACAGGCTCTCCTGGGCCATTAGCGTCAGCAGGTCTGATAGGGAGTGCATAAGCAAACTAAGAGGAACAAGGTCAGCTCAGCCCAGCTCAGATATATCAACTTACCAGTTTTAGGTGGAGAGACATTTCCCCTTTCAGGTGCTCTACCAGTATGCACTGCTGCCAAGGGCCGATATCACTGAGGCTTCCATTAAAATAAATTACATTAGGGAGCTATCCCATCTCATGTAAGTCACTTTGGTGTGCTGGTGGCAGACTTCCTCTGCATGTATCAAGACCTAAGATGAATGAGAATAAATGAGCTCTCATAAGCTTGGGGCATTTCTTAGATAAATGCCTTGCCACTTTTTCACTGCTCTCCAGAAATGTACGGTGGATAGGAAGACCAGAAACCTCTGGTACTGTTCATCCCTTTCTGTCATATGGGTTTTCTGATGATTTCTCTCCAGCCAGTTGTCTTTGCTCTGGATCTTTGGCTTCTTGTTTTTTTCCCAACAAAGGTTTTCTGTTGAAAAAATTCATTGAGGCAAGTGTCTGTCAGACCAAAGTATAGAGATGGGCAAACTTCTTAATGCTGTCCTGGACACTCAGAGAAGTCAATAAACAGGATTTTATTCTAGTGTGACATGAAAGGTTGTTCTTCAGCTAATACTCTGGGCAGGTTAAATGTAACCATAGGGTCAGATCTTGCAGCAGGAGCAAAATATTTAAGCAAAATGTCAATTCTGTGTGCCACAATGTTACCATATTGTTTAGGGGAAAGCTCCAAGTATTAAAACTGTTGTTATGTAAATAGTTCTTGTTCCACCTTCACAAAGGTCCAGACCATGACTTTGCAATAGTGTTCTGCATCTTACATTACCGTACTGGCTGACCTCTGCTTTCTGTTCATCGTGTCTAAGTAGAGTCTCCAGACATATGAATTTCAAGTCAGGGACTTTCTCTGAATTGAATTCTTTGACAAGTTCTGTTATTGGATTTTTAAGCCAGATACAGAGTCCCCCTAACTCTCAAAATATAAAATCGTAGAAGTTCTTCAAGAAATTGTTGAAAATCCGTCAACTAATTATCAAATTCCAGCCTTCAGTAATAAGGCAGGAGAAATTCCTAGCTAAGACAGAGTACTCAGATGAAGACTGGTATGGATCTGTAGGCTGCTTTACTCAAATGTAGTGTTTCAGGAAAGCACAAGTACATTTTCCTGACTGTCCAAAATGTCAGTCTCAAATCCCTTTTCTTCCTTGAGCACTGAGTGCATGAAGCATTTTGTGGATAACAGTGTCTGTGGATATCTAAGTTTTTGTGACCACCCTGGCTTCTGCCATAGCTACAACATAAGATATGTTGCACTCGTCTCCTGATCTTTGCTACGTATGTTGGATAGGCAACTACAGAAAATCCACTCTCCAGCTCAGTTAAGCAGATCTGAACATCTTTATTGGATACCTCTTCAGCCAGGGACTTTTCTACTGAGTGGATTAAATTCACTCTATACACAACAATATTTCTCACTTTGAACATGAACAGGGATTTACTTTTTTTCCCCACAGCTGTTTTCCATTCTCATTAAAAACAGCATATCACAACATGAGAGACCAACGCTAGCAGCTTTCATGCAGAATCAAGCACCTATGTTTGTATTTCCTAGCACCCATCCATACGGCCACGCACCCCTCCTGGAAGGGAGCATCGTAAGGGGTGCAAAGGGAATAATATGTCTGTGACCCGTTTGTCTCCTTTGTGCTGAGATTACCCGCTACGACACTGACTGCAGTCGTGTTTGTGATTTATACTCTTGTTCCTTAACGTCACGAAGCAGTTTTAAAACCATGGGAGATAAGTATGCTCAGTGTGTATGGATACCGCTCAGTGAAGCAGCTACCAAATTGCATTTTGAATAATGTCCCTGAATTTACTAATCTCTGCTTATAAAGGCAAAATATTTACACTACTAAGTCAAAGGCTGGGATCTTCAGTTTGCTCAGCGCTGTCTCAAGTCTGTTCCTCTTGGATACAATGGCAGATTTACCATCAGCTTCTCTGGGAGTCATCGTCAGGCCAAAAACAAGGGCTTATGGAAATACCATCCATAGTTCTTAATCCTCTGCTGGAAGACTTTCCAGAAAGACTGTACTGTTAAACCCTCCTTCTCCTTCCTCAAAAAGTTCTATTTGCATTTTATGTAGTGCCCCCATTTACTAGATCCTTTAGTGAAAAATATGAAGCAAGCAGAGGTATTTAACTTCCATACAGCTAGCACTGTATTCCCCTATTCAAGAATGGAAAGATTTTGCTTTTAATGTAGATAGACTGATCTGTTCAGGGCAAGGATATATATGAGATGATGAAACTGGCTGTTACAAGAAAAACTATATTTCTAGGCTTCCAACTTCTAGTACTTCCTTTGCACACTACAACTTTATTTGTTCCAAAGCCAAAGTAAACTGTAGCATAAAATTAATTCCCTAATCCATAGGCATAGCACAAGTCTTCCTTGTAATTCTCCATTTGTTGTTCCAGTCCATAGCTTGTAATTCCTGTGCAATGCACAGCTCTCCATAAGGACTGCTGCCTATAGATCATCAACTCAACGGCAGTACAGCAGCTGCTTTATGGCCCCATTTCTGCCATGGACTGGATACTGTGGTACCGCAGGCAGAATCAAAGAATACGGAGAGAAACATAATAAAAGTAAAGTCTTCATCCAGAATAGTCCTGACTGCTTCTCAGTGTGATGAGACCTGTAATGTAATATGTTTGGATCTCTTTATTCGTTCCTTTATATATATGGCTTCCTTATTTCTAGTATTTGCTATCAAGATATCCAAGATTTATCTATAGACTTTAAACAGAAGAGAGTGTGGACTGCCTGAATCTTGGTGCTCACTGAAGGTATTTACTGCTTCATGCAGCGTTGCTATAAGCTCTCTGCACTGCCTTCTCTGTTTCTCCTGGCTACCTTTCAGTCCCTAGCTTTCCATATTTCTTAGCCTGAGCTCCCCTGAAGGACTGAATCAAAGTTTGGTGTTTAAGAAACTCGACAGACATCACCTTCTGTGTCATCAGGTGTAGTGGTGTTTGCTCACTGGAGCTGTAAAATGCTCTTACAGCCTTGGCATGTGAAACCTGGCTCTGCAGCAATGAAGTTCGTGCTTTCTGTCTTCCACAGCAGAAATCTGCAGGCTGACTTCTGAGCTGGATTTTTTTTTTTAACCCTACAATGGGACTTAACATTTTGGAGAGGTTTCAGTTTGCATTCAACAAATGAGCCGATTCTGCTTTCATCTGTCAGAAGTCCTAGGCACTTTAGAGTCTTTAAAGTGAAATGATCCAGGAGGCTTGGCAGGCATTAAAGACCTCTCATTTACTTGCCCATCAGTTATGTTGCTTACGGTCTTCCACAAACAGATCTTAACTGGGCTGTGGCAGCAAAAAGGGAAAAACTTTGCTCTTGACATTTCCCTGAACACTTCTCAGCAGTGCTATAACCAGCCAGTGATCGCATCCCGCTCTTGTGTTTTTCTTTAATGAGTATCACTTCCAGTTATTTTCTGCCCAATGCTGCACCCTTACCTTTTTTCAGAGACAAATACTATTCAACTTCTTGCACAGACATGTTTTGCAGGAATATTGGGATGTTTTATCACATAGTCCATATACTGATTGCTTTTCTTTGTTACCTGTCCCTGAAGTCCTCTGTCAGGGAAGCTCAGGTTTTCTGCTTTGTGTTTCTTTGAGCTTTTTTGTCTAACCTCAGGGCATTGAAACTTAGGCCCTTTGATATTCTGTGAGGGCTTCGCAGTGAAATACTCATCAACTAAGTGCTCTGACTTAAATGTTGGTCTCATCTGGAATTTAGTCTGACAAATTTAGCAGCTGACCCATCTCATGTCTTACTCAGCCTGGACTAGCCACAAGACTGACTCCACTGTACTGGGACGATGGGCTTGTGTGAATCAGGCTGGAAAAGACCCTCACAGAGCACTGGGGAGGGCAGCTCAGGCTCAGGTGTCTCCCTCTGCACTGTGTCTGGTCCAGCCAGTTCCAGCTGCTTTCACAGCAGTGTCACGTAACCAGGGTTTTGGCAGCCCCAGATGCAAGCCGTGAACGGCCAAGCAGCAGCAGTGGAGGACACACTAACCTGTGTCAGAAAAGCTCCCGGCTTAAGTCAGCTCTGAAATCTGCAGAGATGTAGCACATGCTAGCCTTTGTTTGATCTTTTCTTAACACCACCACCAGCCCGATCCTGGTCAGGATGCCCACACGCAGCCCTATCTTCTCCCTCCCTGCATCCTAGGTGAGAGGAGACTGAGTTGGACTTCAGTGCCCCAAATGACAAGCTCTGGTACAACAAGAAATTGCTAGGAGCAGTAAGTCTGGCTGAGCTATGCTAGTGTCTCCACAAGCTTTTGGAGGCATTTCAGGAAATATTAATGTCATGAATTTTGAAAGAAACTTCCACTCCTGTGCAGAGCATCCCCTCCTGCTGGTGGCATGGGGAGAGCAGGGTGGGTTCCTCCCTCTGCTCTGTCATCTCCTTGCCCCCAAAATCAGATATGCACTGGTGTCTCCGTTGGGACTCTCAGCTCCTATGCACAGAGGTCCCATCGGCTGTGTTACACTAGCTCTAGCCTGTGACAGCTCCCTGAATGCCTTTAATCCAGTTGACCCTGGATCAATGAGCCCTCCCTGTGGAAGATGACTTGGCAGGGCCGGTTACCTTTTGCAGAGGTGGGTGACACCAATTTTGCCCGGTGCCCATCCTTAACGTGGCTGGCCAAGGTGTTGTCTCACAAACGGAGTTTGTTACCCGGTGTGCAACACCCAATACGCACACAGAGCTGAGATACCAGTTTATTTCGTTTTGCGCAAGACCAGGTGCTAGGGGGTAATTCCACAAAGCTAGCACACCGCTCGTTCACGCAGGTACAATATTTATACGCTTTAGTTATACATATGCATAAGTAATTACACAAAGCAGTTTTCTATTGGTCTACATTTTCTTGTCTGAATCTTAAAGCTACAGTACCACTTTAATATTCTTCTGCTTGGGCCGGCGTCTCCAGCTCAAGGGGTGTGATTTTTAGTATTATAATGAGGATAGTTCACGTAAGGGTGCTCCTTATCATACTTCTGCTAGCAGTTTTAGATTGTCCAAAACCATCTTAATTAGCTTACGTATTTCTCCAGGATGGGCTTTACTCCCAAGGACAGTAATTCTTGATTAGACATTCCACATTCCAGTATGAATCTCCCTTATCAACTTTACGTATGTCTCGGCCTCCCATTATCTTTAGAGCATTCATCATAGCTAAGTGCTTAGGTCAGACTGATCTTTCATACGTACTTGTATAACGCTGAATCTGATCGATTACAAAGGCTCAGCTGACCTAAAGTCTGGAGAGAACTCCTCCTCCGTGAGATGGGAAGCTGAGAGCCAGGAATGGTAGCTCCAATGCAGTTTTCAGGAGAGAAGTATTGACTTATTGAATTATTCCCATCTGCTGCTCCTGTACTTTCAGCACAGCTTTTTTCTCCCACTGTGCTTCAGTGGTGATGTCTGTCTTCTTGTCTGTTTTAAGAGAGTCCTCATCATTACATAAACTCTTATTACAGCTCTTCGTTGTCTGTTCTTGGTGATACTAAGCTTACTCTGCTTACCACTCCCCACCGTTGCTTCTGCCCTGGTGGCCCTTCTCTTCCAGTCCCTCTGCCCTGTGGGAAAGCAGATCCCTACCCCATGGTGGAACAGGCAGGAGGGCTGCCAAGTCACCTTTCCCCACGGCTGGTGCACCCCACTGTCTCCCACCCACTCGCAGGAGAAGCAACACCCAGATTTGCTGCACTGATTGCTGTAGAGACAACTGCAAGTCTACCAGGTCAGCTCATCTCCTCTGGTTCCTGCTGGTCTTCCCCTGCCAGACCATGCTCACTTCTTTCCCGTTCCTACTTTAAATTCCCTGTATAGCTCTGAAGAGCTGTTTGTATGTCTCCCTGCCACCAAACTGGCTTCTTTGCTCTTCCTCTGGTTACCAGCTGCAGTTGCTCTCCATGGGAAGGAGGCATGGGAAGCCACCCCAGCTTAGCTGCTTAGGCTGTTGGAAGAGAAACACCTTCTCTGCCAGGTTATATACACAAAAATATAGCTGTTTCCTATCTCCATAGTGTCTATCAAAACTCATTAGTCGTACATTTGTGGTTTCTTTGCACCCTCACGTTCTCAGTGACGGCTGAGGCTGGGAGGGGATGGAGGAAAGCGTGACACCTTTTGGGTCAGAAGCATTAGTCTATGGCTAATTGTCAAGTTGGACAATTCAATAAATTGCTTAAGGCATTGCAGAGGGCACAGCAAAGAGCAGCTTTGGTGCAACGTGTCCTACAGGCTTGACTCGTTACCTGCCTACCTTCTGGCGCTCACAGGGGGTGTACGCCACCATACACCACCCATCTCCCAGGCAAATGAACCACCCACTGTCCTCCCTATTGCTGCCGGGATTTGGATCCTGGGAGTCCTCATCTCTGTCTCCTTGTGGCGCTGCTAAGCGTCCTAAATTGATGAAGAGTGGTATTGGCTATTACCTGGAGATTTTGATACAGAAATACTGTATCAAAATGACTTTCCGTTTCTTCGGAGGCTCTTTGGGATTTTCATTTCCTGTGTCTAAAATGGCATGTGATTCGAAGTGTCATGTCTCTGGCATCACGTCCTTATTTCCTATATGCTGCATCTGCCTGATTTGATTGTGGTGGTCTTTCAGCCGCAAAAATATCCGGCAGGGCAGCTCTTGCTCTTGCAGTCAAATAAAGGCATTACTGTGTTATAAAAGACTGGAAAAATGACTTGTGCAGCCATCGAAGCGTCTCATAACAGCAGCAGGAAACGCCTAGACAGCACGTTGCGAGCGCAAGAGACAATAAGGGATGAAACAGCAGCACATTGTGCTGGGATCAATGAAAGCTTTTCACAGTCCCTGCTGCGGAGTGTCAGCCCTGGGATTTGCCCGGGCTGCGGGCTCCCAGACCTGCCGAGGAGCTCATTGGTTTTCCATTCCTGGATGGTGAAACAAGCAGGGATGTGATTTGGAGATGCTGTAGCAGAGCATCTCATGGGCTCGTTCAGTACACCTGCGATAAGTGGGCTCTGAAAATTAAAAAGGGAAGGAGTTTTGCTTCCAGTTGCAGCATGGAGCTGTAAAATGAACAGCAAGTGTTCTCTTGAAAAAAATAAAGGCATGTGGTGGGTTGACTGTGGCTGGATGCCAGGTGCCCACCAAGCTGCTGTAGCACTCTCCTCCTCAACCGGACAGAGGAGAGAAAAAATAACAAAAGGCTCGTGGGTCGAGATAAGGACAAGGAGAGATCACTGTGCAATTACCATCATGGGCAAAACAGACTCAACTTGGGGAAATCAGTTTAACTTATTACCAATCAAATCAGAGTAGGATAATGAGAAATAAAACCAAATCTTAAAATACCTTCCCCCCACCCCTCCCTTCTTCCTGGGCTCAACTTTACCCCCAAATTCTCTACATCCTCTCCCCGAGCAGCACAGGGGGACAGGGAATGGGGGTTGCAGTCAGTTCATCACACGTTGTCTCTGCCGCTCCTTCCTCCTCAGGGGGAGGACTCCTCACACTCTCCCTCTGCTCCAGCGTGGGGTCCCTCCCATGGAAGGCAGTCTCTACAAACTTCTCCAACGTGAGTCCTTCCCACAGGCTACAGTTCATTAACTGCTCCAGTGTGGGTCCCTTCCATGGGGTGCAGTCCTTCAGGAGCAGACTGCTCCAGTGTGGGTCCCCCATGGGGTCACAAGTCCGGCCAGCAAACCTGCTGCAGCGTGGGCTCCTCTCCATGGGGTCACAGGTCCTGCCAGGAGCCTGCTCCAGCATGGGCTTCCCACGGGGTCACAGTCTCTTTCGGGCATCCACCCGCTCCAGCGTGGGGTCCTCCACGGGCTGCAGGTGGAGATCTGCTCCACCGTTAACCTCCACGGGCTGCAGGGGAATCTCTGCTCTGGCGCCTGGAGCACCTCCTCCCCCTCCTTCTTCACTGACCTGGGTGTCTGCAGAGTTGTTTCTCTCACATAGTCTCACTCCTCTCTCCGGCTGCTGTTGAGTGGGGTTTTTTCCTCCCTTCTTAAATATGTTATCCCAGAGGCACTACCACCATCGCTGATGGGCTCGCCCTTGGCCAGCAGCAGGTCCATCTTGGAGCCGGCTGGCACTGGCTCTATCGGACATAGGGGAAGCTTCTAGCAGCTTCTCACAGAAGCCACCCCTATAGCCCCCCCACTACCAAGACCTTACCACGCAAAACTATATTTAAATATTTCACACATAGGAGCTTAAAGTCTTAAGCGTACATTCCCATTCTCTTGCAATTTATAAAAAGATAACTGAGAGGAGCTACCAGGCTTCTCCTAGGAGCCTGCTCCGGACAACAAAAGCAGCTCTATTTATGCGATGGCGATGTGTCTTCATACAGAGAAACGTGAAGGATCACCCAAAACCTAAAAAGACTCACCGAGGCACCCCAAGGTCTGCCCGCAGCCCTGCAGAGCTGGGCTGTGCTGGGGCTGGACTGCACTACTGCCGTTACACCTCTGGGCTGCAGGGCAGGCACTCTTTCAGGGCAATGCTTTCCCAAAAGGATGCCCCCAAAGATGGCCTGACCTGTACTAAAAGACAGGGGGAAGCAGGGATATTGGTTTTTTAGCCTGGCAGTACCCATTTCCTAAACGTGGATCTTTTTGCTCAATTTTTTTCCACAAAAAATAATCAAGGAAAAATTTGCGCTTGGGTTAGGTGAATTGCGGGAGGAGTTGTGGAGTTAAGGCATTAAAAAATTTAGCTTCTGCTTAAAGAGGAGCTGTTCTGCCATGTATTTCTTTAGCTTAGATAAAATAATTAGGCTTTCTGACCTTCAGTTGCTCATTATCCTGATCTTGCAAAAAGTTGTTCAAAGAGGATAATGGTCCTATAAGCATCACCAAAATTATTTGATCCTGTAAAGTATGATTTTTCACTCAAAAAATAAGCTGATAAAGGAGTGGCTGTTTCTCTCTTATTTTATACAGGAGTCTCCTGCAATTCAGATTTGATACTCTTGAAACAGACCCATCCTGATTATTTTCAGAGTAGCTATGTATGACTATAGAGCTTTCTTTCTTTACATGACCAGTCTTACAGTTTCTGTACAGCATTGGTAATGTTATAAGGCAAAGCAGTAACTATAGCTTTTCAATTCCTGAGATTCCTGTGAGGCCTTCTGGGTCTGTATGATTTATTGACAACCAAGATCAGATGGGCTTTGGTTGCCTTAATCCAGACTGTAAAACATGGCTCCACATATATGGATTACGAACAGTAGCTGATACTTAGTGCAACTGTTGTGTTAGAAGCTTTGCAGCAGAGTATCAAGAAAAGGAGAATTGTTTATTTCTCTCCTTTTTGATAATTTGGGATAATTTTCCTTTTTTTTTTTCTTTTTTTTTAATCTTCTTGATCAAAATATTGTACAAAAAGCAGTTTTCTACAAGACTTTTCCTGGAAAGAAGAAAACACTGGGCCAAGCCTAGGTTCTGATATACATCGCCCAAGAGATGCAGCAGCGGCTGAGCTTCCTGCTGAGGCTATGAGACCTCGATGTCTTTTGGCAGGGAGAATATAGCCTACTCGATGCTGCCAAGGGCAAACAATAGCAAGGCCGGGGCAGCCCCGTACTCCCGGTCCAGTCTGGGACACTCGGTTGATCAAGTGAAGATATAATGTACGTTCCACACTCGATGGGGTGAGTTGCAGATGGAAGATTTACAGTCATTTTCGTGGCTTGGTACCCCTCAGGCCCTACACAGTGCATTATTTTAAACAGCATTCTTAATATTAATTTATATGTCAGTGTCCAATAAATATCCATATCTTTAATGCTCTGCAGTGTAATGGAAGTGGAGGCTGTGGGTGCTTTTAGCGGTGTTCTACAACAGCCCTGAGGACAGCCTCGAAGGCACTGCTGCATCCCTGAGGGATCCCACTCTGATCCTGGAGCGCATTGGAAGCAAGGCAACATAGAGCTGCGAGGAGAAAATTAACCCAGAGACAAAACTAAGGTTGACTGTAGTTGGAGAAAAGCAGACCCTGGGTGGCTCTGCTGAAAAACAAACCAAGGAAAAAGAAATCTGGCCAAAACCCAACATCTGCTATTGAAGATACAGGTCACTTATAAAATGCCACTCTCTACCTACCGGCCAGCCTCGGTGACTTTCATTATTCAACGGAGACAGGAATATCCTTTGGCAACGTGTGCACACACAGCATCCAGCACAGTTGCTGTGCAGTCCCAGATGGAGAATTGCTTGTGTATGTACACACACAGATATACATATATATATATATATTTAATGTGCAGCCTGTATTTGAAATCTCACCTACGTCCACACCAAGCCAATTTATGGGTAGATGATGGAAGGTCATAATTAGAATTAATTAATCCAGTGGGAAATCCATTCCCAGGCAGCTCTCAGCAAAAGGCAGATTGGCAATGTAAGGAGGATAAGCTGTACTTCTAAAGCTCTTCTTAGATATTCTTGTCAGTTCCAATATCCCCCAGGGTGTGAACAGGTCTAATCTCCCACCCTGGGAGCCACCCATTTTTCTGGTGTGCACTTTCTTGCAAGGAGAAGCTAAAAGCGTAGTCCAGCACCTTAAAGATGGTGGTGAAATATAGACACAGAGCATCCTCACAGTCTGCTTCCCCAAATCCCTCCAAACTATCCAAATGGAAATAAAAATCTTTGTCCGAGCCCAGCTCAGCCCCTGGCGTGTATATAGAAGCAGGGTTGCTGTTTCTGAACATTTTGGTGGGCAAACAGGGGCATAAATGACTATGTGGCTCACCTGGTCGACAGTGGAGCTAGGACCTCGAACCTGGTGCTACCATCTACTGGACTGCACCGTCTCCTATACGGAGAACTGGTGCCTGGCTTTTTGGAGAAGGAAGCAGATGCTTCCCCACTCCCAGAGGTTTCCAAGATTTTCTTTTGAGGAAGCTAAACAGAAATTTTCACAAGAACTGGATTTTTTGTTTTGTTACAAAACAAATTGATTTTTCCTCAATAATCCCATTTGGCAGTGTTTGCACCGTTTCTCCTGCAGCAAGACGCACTAAGGATGCACTAAGAAGTTACTACTATTTAGTGCTGGCACCTCAGTAGTACCAAGAATCTTAATCATGGAACAACCAACTCTACACCACCCAGTATAAAGACATGACAGAAAATCAGCTTTTGCCCAAAGGTGTTTCTAATCCAAATAATTTTAATAATAAAAATAGGTATTTTTTAAATAGGTGAAATCAGAGTTTGCCCTGAACATTTGGAAACTGGAGGATAAAAGGAAAAACCATTCCATCAGAGAAGATAAAATTAGCTGTGGTCTAAATTTCACTGCAGTATCTCATGAGCCTTTGGTGCTCTTCAAATGTCCCACACGTATATTAGTTTTGTACCCACTTGAGAATGAAGTCATTTTCACATAGGATTTTTAATGCTTAATTATTCTTCTTTTGTTCTTATCTCTGTCACTATCCAAGTTTTAAGTTGTTTAGTTGCTCAGTGATTCAAGTTTTTCGGTTTCCTGAAGAGAGAGCGCAAAGGTGGTGAGGGAGAAGGTCCCACCGACACAAATGGGATTTCCAAGAGAGGGCACTGCGGCCAGCCGGACAGACCCAACCTTCCAGGGAGAACATCAGCACCCAGTAAATGCCAAATTCAAACTCACAGGGATTAAAACCTGTGTGTGTCCTCACCCAGTTGCATCCCTACTGGCACCAGCCTCATACCTGTGCAGGCACAGGGACATTAACATCCTATTTTTAACAGGCAGCCACCACACAAGCTTCCCTCTGAAATGTAATGTTGGCGGTAAGAAAGTCCAGACTGACTGCATTTATCTCCATCAAGTTTCTCTAGAAACTACATGTGCTTTATCCTCATTCGTCTCAAGCTTGTAAAAATGTTTACATCCCATAAAATCCTTGGGAAAGCCCACAAATCCATGAACATTTCAGCAATGCATACCTACCCAAAACTGTTGTATTTCTTAACCTGGCTCCCATGCATATACATTTTTAAATATTTTTTTTTAAATGAGAGAAAAATCCCAGAGAAAACATCTGTATAAAAGGAAGATTGGAGTTGAGAATGTATTTATAGAACTTAAGGGCATTTTCCTAACGGGTTGCAATTATCCTTATAAAGAGCATAAAACCCCCAGGAAGTCCAGATATAAATATACACTACCAAAGAATTAAAAGCACGTTAAGGTAATAAACACAGAAGTATCCAATGACCTGATCTGGTTCCCATCAGATAAAATGGAGAGTACTATTGCTGTCAACGGGACACGGATCCTGAATTAGCCATAGGGTGTCAGGGGTGGAGGGACAGTTGTTTGAATCATTGATCATGGGAAGTCAATAGCAGCTCACCGCAGATGTTAAAAGTTGATATCAGTTTTGTTTGTGTGTTCTGCACTGCCTTTTCCTGTGGTTTTTTGGTATCTGATTGTTTTAAGCAGCTTTATAATAGCACACTTTTTTTTCTTGAAGTATTTAATTTATTTGTGTTTTTTAACATATTGAGCTAGTTTTTAAGGAAATTATTTTCACTCGACCAAGATGTTCTCAATGCGTGATTGCAGTTACGTTCCCCAACAACTGTTTCTTCGCTGAAAGAGGCAAGGCAATCTTTCAAAACCACGGACCATCCAGCATCTCCCATCAAAATGCATTTGAAAATGGCACTACCAGTTTCGGAGACAACCCCAGGAACCCACCAAAGAAATGCGAGATTTTAGCCTGCAAGTGACTCGTGGGGCACCGTGGCCAAGGGGGCTGGGCAACCCCTTCTTCCTAAACGGATGTTGAAGAGGGCCAGGAGCTGGGCTGGCTCTCAGTCAGGGGATGCCAAAATCCTTCAGGAACCTGCTGCTTGTCAAACTGGGCGAAGGAAGGGCATCTCTTGATAGGTCTAGGTTAGCAGAATTGGGATGGAAAAAGTGATTTCCAAGAAAAAGCTCCCAGACATCGCTGAAACACCCTGAGCTGAAGTCTTAAGTCATGGTCAGACTTCTGATTAATAGTTCGGGTGTTTTACCACTGAACTACAAGCCCAGGAATGGCAATTTTTTGCCAATTCTTTTTTTTTTTTTTTAAGTTGCATGTTAAAAATTAAATCTAGCCAGGACCCTGTCCTCATAGCTCTGGGGAAACATCATCTCATGGGTTGTGTGAGTACCTGCCACTCCTGCTGCAACGGCTTTGGTAAAAAGAGGCGATTTGGAAAGGAAACGCTCCGGAGAAATTAAGCCCTTTTATACAGGTAATCAACTGAAGTGAGTGAAAGGGCTTTCCCTCCCGAGAGCTCCTCGCCCTAGTGGAAGCGGTTCTATAGATGCTATTTTGAAAGCATGTCATATCCATTGTGTTTTGAAACATTTAATTATTTGTGACTCCCTTCAGCGTGGGAGCTTTTCTTCAGCAGTGCTAGGTGGGGTAATACTCTCATAATCATCTCTTGAATATCGCGTGGAGTCTGTTGCTGTTGGATGGGGAATTGGTGACGGCCAGATATTTGGGGGTTGGGTGCCTGGGGTTCAACACAGATTTATGCCCATGGTATTTAGCTCATGGCATGCAGGTATGCCTGGTTTTATACTGGTTTTGTGTATGCAGTCATCCCCATTAATTTCTGTTTGCCTTGAAAACAGATGACTTTGGTATTTGTAGATTTATATGCACTTTTGCTGTAGAAAAACACCCATGAATGCTTACCATAATCTGGAAAACTTGTACAGCTGTATCTAAGGCATTATCAAATGTAACCGTAAAGCAGATGGCTCATAAAAATATGCATGTGCTTGGAATATTTGGATCTACCATCCCTAGAAACATTCTAGACAGCAATCTAGAAATTAGAAAGGCTTCATTGCAGAAAATTGGGTTTAAGTCAAGAAATGAACTTCTCTCAACTTTTTCTTTTAACTAAAATAAAATCCTATTGTATCGAGTACCTTCATGCACTGAACAGAAAAGCAGCCAGGCTTGGGTTTTGTTCTACCAACTGTACACAAGGGATGCTTCAGTGACAACCATCCCCTTAAGATAAAAAGCAGAAAGTACTTCTTACTGTTAATTTCCCTACGTATATAAACATTTCTCACTGTTTAAGTAAAATCAGCTCTTAGTTTCCTCAGAATGGGGGTTAACTCCCTGGAGAAACGCGGGGAGTCCCAGCAAGCCGCTGGAAGAAGCTGACCTTTGGTACCTGTAAGTGCAGCAGAGAGGCGGCCGCTCCTGCCAGCTGGGGTGATAATCCCCTTTGCCTCTCTTAAGTGATAGCTGATAAGTCTGCACAGAATTAGTTGGTGATGTTTATTTATCAACTGGGCCTCTTTTCACCGCTAAGTTACTCAGAGTCAATTTTTTGGGTAGGGAAGCTTCGTTTAGATTGCTCATAGGTGAGGTTATGAATTTCAACTGGCTTCCCCTGGGCAGGTGTGCAGGTAGATGCGTTGGAGGGGAGGTCTAAGAATTTGCAATAGATTTTTTTGAGAAAGAAAAAGCAAAAACCACTGAAACTTCAACATTCCTGGAATACCTTTCGCAAAGGCTAAATGCCCTTGTTTTTGTTCAGACTGAATGAAGGAAGAGGCAGTACCTGGCTTTCTCGCCGCTGCTGAGATGCTGGCGATGCTCATTGAGACTCGCCGAGCAGCAGTGGGGAGGCCCATGGCTTTTGCGCTCCCTTTCCATGTCCCAAACATCCCAGTTTTGTGAGTTACAGCTGTCCCTAGTAGGAGGGAGGAGCAGAGCCCTGAAGCTGGGGCACGCGCTCTGCTGTCCTTAGTTTTGAGCAGGATTTATACCATACAAGACATAGGCTGGGACTGTGCATTGCCATAGAAAATCTAGTGTAAAACAGGTAAATCTCTAGGCGGCTGATTGCCCGTCTCTGTACAGAGCTCACCTGGATCCCATCTGCTCTTGATCCATCGTTCAGGTAGCCTTAAACTACACTTGGACGTCCTTTCTCAGGATGGGCACGCTCACAGCAATTTTGTGCTGAGAAACTGGAGTGAGGCTGTTCTGGACCTTCTGGATCCCATGTGCTTAGATACCCTCTTCAAGCTTGACATGTATTTAAGCATGTATATATGACACATATATTTAAGCGTATGGGTATATGCTTATGTTCCACGAAAGTCAAAGGATCAATGCACTGAAGTGCTTCACTGTACGTGGGGAATAACACGATGCTGGGCAGTGTTTTAAAACACACCTCAAATGGACAATTTGCCATGGCTTTATATTACTTTGCGACCCAGCAATATCTTTGAACAAAATCTCCTGCTCACTTCTTGTTTCCTGGACACTCAAATACCAATGCAGCATGCAACTGAAAGCTCTATTAAGAAATAAAAAAGAAATTATGTGATAAAATCACATGGCAGCCCAGCCAGGACTGCGTTTTGTTGGTAAGCCATAGTCTTTTTGTCTGCTAATTTGTGGTCCTCTCCTCAAAAGGCTTTGTGTCACTGGGCTGGGGTGGCTTAACAGAGGTGGAAAGAGCTTTCTCAGGCAATGAAAGGGTGTATTACTTTCTGTCCAGGAATAGGAAAGGAAAAATGAAAATAAATTGCTTGCTGTTGACTGAGGACAGGCAATGTCACCCCAAGCTGATATCAGTGAGGACTGTACGATGTATTTCATCGTTCCTTGTACAAGTGGGGATGTGCATATGGGACCTTGAGGACAGAATGGCCCTGTCATTGTAAATGGAGCCATGAGAAGTGGCCCTGTGCCAGGGGTTGGGGTATGTAAGTAGCTTCAGACACACATGGAGTGAGTGGGGCTGGAGTAGGCAGAGGAGACACAAAATTGGGCCCCTAAGGAAAAATTGAGAGCTATCACAGCTCTAGCTTAGGCAGCATCCATGCTACTAACGTCACGTTAGAGGTTATTTTCAGTGAAAATTAAACTGCTTTAACTGCATCCCCAAGCAAAGGGAAAAGCCAAGATAAAAGTATGTAGGAACCATCATTTTTGTGGAGACCTGTTTTTCCAACCCTTTGTACTCATTAAGGGAAGAGAGTGGGCACTGGAGGACAGTCAGAGGATGAGCAATGTGCCGGTATCCTCACTGTAAAGTTGGCAGAGCTGGTGGCTTTGGGTAAGCTGGCATGGGGTTCACCAACCCACATCCCTACTGATGCTGCGGAGACATAACCCAGCTTAAACGTGTCCCAGCTTCAGTCAGTGTTTTTGCAATGTGGGCAAAAAAAAGGGGGATTTCAGCTAAAACCTAGGCAGGAGCCTAGGTTAACTGCAACATGAAGTCATGGCCAGATGGTTACCATCCAGCAGAGGAATAATGAAGGTATTAAGGTTAATTTAACAGGCTTAAGTCTATAGGTGGTCTTAGAAGGCTGCAGTCAAGTAGCTGAAACCTGCCACCCTTTACTTGCCCTGGAAGCGTGGAAGAAGCAGCGGTGGATGGAAGCTCGTGTCATACTCCCGGTGCAGGTTTAGTGCTGCGGAGGATGTGCTGGATTTCCCCGGGGAGCGTGGGGGAAGGCTGCAGACCTGCCTTTCTAAGCGGAGGTTGCTGGGGGAGGAGGACAGAGGAGTTTAAGAAATTCTGAGCTTTTAGCAAGGAAATCTATGAAGCATAGAAATGTCCACGGATTAGAAAATTTTATCTACTGTCATGTATGAGACATGTATAGTTAAAAATTTCCAGCGGGGTTTCCCTTTATCAGTGTTATTTCCTGTGCTGTAGTCACAGTCTGTCCCCTGACAGACGCGTTGCTGCTTTAAAATTACGACTTTAATAGAGCAATGAGAAGAATCTGCTGTTTTGTTTTGAACACCGGGGAGCAGCAACCTTTTCGACTCACCTGCTCACGGGGATGGAAAAAGAGGTTCAGGAGGTGCAGGGTGTCACCCCTGAGGAGGAGGTGGCACAGCTGGCGTCAGCGGGGAGTGTCACCCCCCAGCTGGGAACTGATGGCTCCGGGGATGCACCGTTACTCAGCTCAGATCTGTATCCCATTGGAATCCCAGCAGGCCAGCACTTCATCTTAGCTTGCTTTCCCTAAATGAAACTCCAAGACGTGCTCTCCAGCACCAAGGCCTCCCAACGAGGGGTGACGTCCATCCATGCACTCCAAGATGGGGTGTTCACCTCCAGCCTGACCTCCTCAGCCCTTCACCCCACAGACCTCCCCAGCTGTCTCCACCAAGGAGTTGGCCCAAGCCCAAGCCCAACAGTACAGACAATTGCGTTTCAATGCTTGTGATGGTGCCTGTTGAGTCCTTTAGCCCAAATATGGCCCATGGGACTCCTCCAGCACAGCAGACTATCAAACTTAATTTTTTTTTCATATTTTCTCTCCTTTGCTGGGGACTCGGTCATGTACATGAGTTGTTCCCAGTTTCTCTGCCTAGTCAGCCTTTCCTAATGGCATCCAGCATCCCTCGCAGGCAGCCCTTGTTAAGAGAGCTCGTTTCGCCTGGGGAAGAGGTGGGAAACTCTGATCAAAGCACATGGGTTCCTCCTCAGCCTCTTTTTGCTTTCTGAGTTTATCCAGCCAGTGTTTGAGCTCATTTGAGTCCATTCTGCAGAGCAAAGGGAGGAATAGGGCCCTTTGTTTGCTTGTTGCTAAAGCACCTTATTTCTAATTAACAGAGTGATTTAATTAACATTAGGCAGAATCCGCCTGGTTTTGTTCCCTTAGGGGATAAGGGGAGGATAGCAGGCAAGGCAAACAGGTAACATCCTCTTCTGACACTAATTCTCCAGGGCATGGTCCTGATTTCTGAAGGCTGCTCCAGGCTATCTTCTCCAGACGCTTTGAATCTAAGGAAGAAATAAAAAACCAGAGTGTGAATAAAGTTCACATTTGGAGAGGAAGGTTGGCTTTGACTGACTATTTGTTTCTTCAAGTGGTGGTGGGGAGGGGGGGAGTTTTTGAGAGATCGCAACCAACTTCTAAACGGCTTAGAGCAGAACTTGGGAAAATAAACCCAGTGATTTTTTTTTCAGCTCAAAATGATGTGTACAATGTCATCTGTTTCTGCCGTGCTGAGATCCTCATTATTCAGAGGAACAAGCGCTTGCTGCTGCTGATTTTAAGTGTATGGATCAGAGCAGTGTTGGTGGATGGCTACTTGTACCAGCTAGGTCTCCACCCAGACCGAGGTACAACAGTTTTATAATATACTATATGTGGCATGCTGAGTTTATAACATATTCACAATATTGCCTTTATTAAGTATGGGTTTATTGGATTTTTGGCATTGCAGAGAGCATCTCTGTGAAGCGTAGGACGAGATATTTGGGTACGGCAAATATCTAGGCAGCTGCAGCCTGGCTGCATGGACGCCTCGCCTGGCTGTAGGTTGGGTCATCTTCTGCCTCTCCTCCCCAGTGGGGCTGGCAGAGCACTTGCCATGATAATGCGGGGGTTTTGGTTTGGTTAAATCTGCTGCTTTAATCAGGGCTTCTTGTTCTTTCTTAACGTGTTGCTGCTGATTATTGTCGACGGGGGGAAAAAAATGCCCTTCTCTGAATGCTATGCTAACACAAAGTATCCTGTCTTTATTATTTTCAATTAATATTGAGACTGAATAGTGCAGCTTTGGCACAGTCTAAAGTGTGAACAAGGCGAATTAGACGAGAGATTACACATTTTTGGCATTCTGGCATTAGCTAAAATAGTTTAAGCTTTGTCTTTGGTGGTGGTCTTAAAGCAAGTGGAATGTGAGGGTGGAATTCGGGACCAGCTCTGGAATACCCTGGTGTGAATTTCTTCCTTTAGAAGAGAGTGCTTAATTCCACATATTAACATGTTGGGCTATCTTACTAAAAGTGAAGTTACGCTGATTAGTTACACTACAGAAGCTAAAGTATGTACATCTGCTTGAAGCAGGCATTTAATGGCAGGAATAATGGCTAACTTTGCTCATGTAACGTTTCACTTTAAGCGTCTCGAGATGCACATAACCGACGCTACAGCTGGGAGAGGTTTTTTGTAATTTATTTTTATTTTCTTTTAAATAAGCAGAATTCGAATCGTTTATTTTTGAAGTTATTTCCTCCCCTCAGATTACAAGAATTTCACCTCCTTCCTTATTACAAGAATTTCACCTCCTTCCTTGCTAAAATGAACTCTCCTTCTCCTAAAATAAAACTATGATGAATGGAACTGGAAAGGTAAAGTCTTAAACTTTCTTTAAAATATGCTGTTACACAATGAAGTTCCCGGTATTGATTAAGCCCAGGTGGTCTGCTCACCCAGCAAACAGATATTTTACAAAGCTTTATTATGCCTCATTAGAATTCACTCCTTTAGAAGATTTCTAATTATATTGTCTAATAAAACTAAACCTTCGAAGCTATTTGCATATTATATGAAGAAATCTCATACAACAAACTCACAGTGGATTCAATTAACATAATAGCTAATTATATATCCCATCAGCCTTTAGAGTAGCTCAGCATTCATGTTGCTCCTGTTTTAGCCTAGAGCAAAGGAGGTTTGAATTTTCACTTCTAAATATTGACTTTTAACTAATATCAAAAATGATTTGAACACTTTTGTGGATGAAAAGATAATGATTAAACTACATGAAACATTTTAAAAGACTTATTTTCAAGTCTTTGAAACAATTCCTATTTAAACCTAAAGCTTCACATATTAGCCATTCCGAGGCTGTCTATATTTTATTAAAAAAATGACCAGATATGTCTAATTGTTTTGACAAATATTTGATTGACAGCTCGGTTATTTTGAAACTGCCTACTTCCTGCAGTTACATTTTGTATATTTTTCATTGCACTTTGTAATGCAATTGTATTCTTGGCTGGTTGTGGTATCTATCAAGCAAGAAATTCAGGACTAGATTAACAGAGACATAGTAATGAACAGGCATTTGAGCACCCTATAATTGACTGTTATTAGGGTGTCGTCACAGTAGTCTGTAATGAATTCTCTTGTTTTGTTTTGAAATAGGATGAGATATTCTGGGAAAAAAACACAAAAATAAATGTGAAAGTTTCTTTCCATCTTAAAAAAAAGCCCCAAAGAAACAAAGCCCCCTTTTTTTTTTCCTTTTTAAAGATTTCAAATCATTTGAAGGTGCTTCCAATTTTGAAATGCTCAGTAGAAAAAGCAGGGAGGGAAGGATCAGATTTTGTGACTTATTTGAAAACTTTAAAAAAAAAAAAATCGTGTGTTCATCAACATCCTCATCAAATGTAATGAAAAATCTGCTGGATATCATATTTATATTTTTACAAAAGATAGCAGATAAAGTTTGTTGCCGAGTAAATGGTTTTCTCCCATTACAATGATGGCTGCCTTTTCATTCATATTTTAATGAGGTTAGTATCTCTGAGACAGCTTTTTCGGGGTGGAGGCCCATGTCTCCGGTACAATTACAATAGGAGTTGCTTTATTGACAAGTACTATTCAAAATCTTCACAGTATAGAAAGAAAGGCTTTAGTTTTCCACCACTTGTCCAAATACTTATTCCTCTCTTACTATTAAAACACTTTCAGAAAGGACACTCTCAACTGCCTAGAGCCCTGTACACCCAGGCAGAGCACAGCTCAGCCAAAAATACTTTGCTTAAATTCAAGTTGCGTTTATTTCTGCAAAAATTTCCCAAGGCAAAACCCAACAAATGGACAACAGAGATTAATAGATTATCTTGGCAGCTTCTGCGTCCACGGGTTTACAAGAAACATGCTCATATAATAACAGTTGCTACCCAAAGTGTGAGGCTGACTCCAAACAAATGAGGGAAGAGAAAGTTATTCAGAGATTGTGCATCTAATGTGTAATTTATTAAAAAGAAACGAAAAGTGAGTAAATCCAACTGTTGGCCAGTTATGCTCTTATGTTTTTATTCATCTTCTTTATGTATATGCTATCTCTAAAATACTTTTCATTACTTGTAGCAAGGGAATACAGCCCAAATCTAAATATGATACTAAATACAAGCTATGCTCAGCCTGAACCACATCACATAGGTGCCAGTAGACATACAAAAGCTTTCTTGTGCATCCGTAAGAAAGCACACGCAGCAAAACCGTTTCTGTAAATTTGTGGGGTTTGTCACATGAATTTTGAGGGGTCATTATTTTTTTCAGATGTTGGATGCGTTTTCTCCCAGGTCGGTGCTTGGCTTTGCTGCACGTGGTAATGTGCAGGAGATGTGAGTGCCCTGTCTTTGGGCAGGGTACCCTGTGGCATCTGTGGGCTTTGGCTCAGCCACACTCACAGTGTTCCCGACCAGCCAAGAAGCCACGGGAAGGGGCTGCAGAGGGGCAATAGGGGATATGACTACACACCTGAATATTGCTTGGAATATAGGCATGGAAAAATCTTTTTTTCCAGAATTTACAGAGTAAACCCCTTCTGCTTATGATACTGAATATCTCTGTGTAAAGAAATACAACCATGAAAAGTAGCTTTCCCCATCAGCTGACTTAAGTTACTGTCCTGGAAGTAGCTTAGAAGGGGAATGAAATTTAGTGCAATTTATTGCTATAGCAATCAGATTGCAAAAAAAAATCCCTCCCGGAGCAACACTGACCTCAATAGAAGTGATGCCAGGGCTGAAATTAGATTGTGAGGTTGAATCTCACCTTCTGTCGTAAGGGCTGTAAAACCTTCCTCCCGCGTTCGCAGGTTATTTTGTTTTCTACCTTCGGAAACTGCCATGTATTTCTTATTTTCTGGAGGGGGGACAAGCCCTTGCCGTGTGTCTGAGCACTGCCTGAGCCGCTGTGCTCCCTGCCCCGGCGGGAGGAAGAAGCAGCAGAGTTTGGAGCACAAGTTTCAAACACAACTTCGGCCACCGCCTTCCGCCGCCACCAGCTTTTTTTTTTTTTTCAGCTTGTGGGACATTGTGTTTTCCTGAAAAAAAAAGTATTTGCATCCCAGTGGATGAGACTGACTTTTGCTAGCAAAATGTGGGTTTGTATGAGCCTGTCTTTACTGTAAAACAGGTTACGCTGCCCTACAAACAGGGTTGGGAGTGAAAGACTGCAGCCTTTTTTTTTTTGTCCTTTTTTTTTTTAGGCATTTATTTGCTTTTCCCAGACTTTTTTTCTTCTTTTTCTTTTTGTCTTTTTTTTTTCTTCTTTTTTAGGCACTTTTTTGCTTTTCCCAGGTTTCATAAAAAGTAGTCTCCCCATCCAGAATGCGACTGAGGGAGGGAGGGATTTCATAATGGGCCCTGGTGCAAGAAGAAGACGAAGGGGGAGAGAGAGAAAAAAAACCTTCTAAGCTTTAATTTTAATTCTCCTGCCTTTATTTATCTGATTTGTGGCCAGATGGTGGTGAAGCAAGGCAACCCCTTTGTGCAAATGAAGCCCACATGTGAAAGTCCTTCTGTAATGTAATCATTGAGACCGGAAGGGTTCATACTGTGTCTGAAAAGAGACAATGGAGCCGGGATATATCAACATCGCCGAAATCGAGTTCATTTGCGATGCAGGCCCTTTGACTATGGTTGTCATGAAAACTTCCTACTTTGATCAGCAGAGGGTGGAGAGAAAAAGAAGAAGACGAAAAAAAAAAGAAGTCTTCTAAAGGGGCAGGGATGCGGCGCGGGTGTTTGCTGTGCACTTGGCTCCGGTTCACGCCCCTTTCCGGAAGACGCAACAGGGAGAGGAGCATCTTGCACCTTGACCTGTCTAGACGGGGCGCGAAGTTTGGGGTTTTTTTTTTTTGTCCCCGTTTCCAAGGGCGAGGGTTGCTCTTTGACCCCCACCGCCAGCGGCGGTGGCTCTCGGGGCGTAGGTAGCGGCCGGAGGTTTCCTGCCGAATTCTCGCCGCGGCCGGGAGGGAAGGGGATGGACAAAGACACGGACCAGCTGTTCGGAAATAAAGCTGAAATAGTAGAACCTGGGAGAAGCTAGGTTTTGTGAGCTATTATTTTCCGCACAAAACCCCTGGGAGGTATTAAACAGCTGCATCTGAGCTGGCGAGCAGCGGCTAAAAGACAGAGCAACAACTGAAAGCCCGGGACTTTTGCAAACTCCGCTTCAACTAGAGAAACAAGTGGCTGGAGCACCAAGGGCTTTCACGGCCTGAGACATCCGCCGCCGCCGGCTGTCTCCCTTCGCCGCGGTCTCTTCGGGCTGCCGGGAGGTTTCAAACTGGGCGGCTGGCTTCTGGAGGAGGGCGAGGGGCGCGAGGGGCGCGTTGGGTGTGAGCAGGAAGGGTCTGCGCAGGTTCTCCAGGGCCACCTTAGCTGGAGCTGACGTTTTTAATTACGTGTGTAATGTAATGTGTCAACAGTTCTACATAGCGAGAGGGATGCTCTTTTTCTCTTTCCGCGCTCTAACTAGGCGTTATCTGTATGAAGTGGGGGTTTTTGGTGATATAATAAGCAAAAAAAATCAATTTTTGTCTCCATGAGGTTCCTTTAGCAAAGTCAGAGAACAACTTAACGGAGTTGTTGGGACAGAAAAGGAGATGGGAGAGATTTGCTCCCAGGCAAGAAGAGAAAAATCTATGCAGACTTTAAAAAAAAATTCAGGGTTTAATCTGATGCTTACAAACCTTTGAAATTTGCGGTAAGCCAACATAACGAATGAGTAACCTTTTATTTTCCAGCAAAAGCTGTGTCAGTGTGCCCACTCTTTCTCGTCACTAGGAAATTCATGCAGATCGTGCCTTGTTTTAAGATTCTTGCCATGTTTTAACATACTCCGTACTGGGTCCTCGCAGAAACTGGCTGAGTATTTGGAGATAACACTGTGTTTTGTCAGATGCTTTATAACGTTATTTAGAAACGTATTCGGATCTATTTAGGGCTTCATAAATATGAATAAAGCATTTACAAAAGGCACGTCACTTGCAGAAGTAACCCATGGATTATACCAGATGCTTTATACGTTACAAATTTCCTAAACTCCAACAGTTCAAAACTACATTTTACTTGGGGAATTTTTTTCTAAGTGATTAAATATAAATCAGCATTTCCCAGAAAAATATCTCAGTTGATTTATGTGCAGGAAATAAGGGAATTGTACTACTGGCTAAAAATCCAGATTGCTACTAAAGTAGTTTCAAATATTTATGGACAAATTAGGGGAGGAGGGGAGGGTTGTCATCTTTTTTTTCTTAGGCCTCGTGGCGTAGGGATGGATTTTTCTCAGCTAATTCTGCTAAAAAAGCTGAGGTGCTCTGCCTGGCTTCATGCCAGCTCCTTCTTCAAATATATGTATTTATTTTTTTTAATGCTTTGGGGGTCTTTTTTTTTTTTTTTTTTAGCTCTCATGGAAAGCATGCCAAAAAAAAAAAAATCAACCAAAAACAAAGACCCCAAAAAAAAGCCATGGGCTTGTGCTGGCCGTGGCCTTTCGAGCAGTTGGGGACTTGAAAGAGGCAGGCGAGCGAGCCGGCGTGCGTGCTCCGAGGGCCAGAGCTCCGGGCGAGGAGCGCAGGCAGCAGCTCTGCCTCGGTCACCGGCAGCTCGGGATTATTGCGTGTCCTGGCAGATACCGGTTTGATTTTTTTAGCAAAGCACAGCAAAGAGCCTTTTTTTGTGTGTGTGTGTGTGTGTGTGTAGTGAGCGTGACTTTCGGCAAGCAGATTTTATTTCAGGATGTTTTCTCTCCACCCATGTTGAAGGGCTTCCCCTTGTTTATGGGTTGAAGTCTGGACTTTGGGGACGGGAATTCCCTCTTAATACTCACCCAGGCTTCCTGAAAGGTGCCAAACACCAGGCTGGATGGTGCAGCCTCTCGGCCGCGCTCCTCCACCCTTCCCAGGGGGTCAGCCACCCATTTTGTGGCTTCGAGGTGAATTACCAGCAGCTCCCTAAATACAGGGGGGGGCTCGGCAGCTCATTGCTGTCGACTGCTCTGTCTGTAGTGAAATCGGAGCTGCGTCTGCACGGCCAGGGAGCTGTATTTATTGCACATCGTGACCACTAATATCAGAATACAAAATGGGCTTGTTTTATTTAAATTTCGAGTGCCTCCTCCCTGAGTCCATGTTGAAAGAGGAGGGGGGGGAGTCCCTAACCGAGTGAAATGCCTTTTGGAGGGGTTCCCCCCCCCCGCAAATGTGGTTTGGAAACAACAGTGAGGCTGGGCATAAAGTTTAAGTAATATTTGGTAGCATTAATTCTCGGGCAGCCCCCATTCATCCCCGCGCTGCGCAGGACAGGGAGAGCGGAGCGAGCCGGGGGCTCCTCGCCGCAGCATCGCAACCGCCTTGTTTATTTCTAGCTAACAAAAAAACCCAAGCACAGTACGAGTATCCTCCTCTTTTTCACCTTTACAGTGGGGAAAGTATCGTAGAAGAGTATGAAGATGAAATATTCTCACTTATCGCCCAAGAGGCAGACTATCTAGCTGACAAGCTGTGCAGTGAAAAATCAGGTACTGTGTCTGATGTAACATGTGCTCTCTCTGCAGCGGTGTGGGGTTGGGTTTTTTTTCAAACCCAGCGTACTGCTTTGGAGGAGAAGTGGGCCGTTGTTGAATAAGCAACGACACTACATGACTTTTTAAAAAACGTCCCTTTCTTTAAAGGCTTTTAATTCTTTTAATTCTTTCGTGCATATTAATGCAGCATAATTTGAGCCTCCCAGCTAACGCGGTGTGTTTTCCTCCTGGTGTTAGGCGATTTTTTGCTGCTTATGTGTCTGCACTGTCATTTCCTAGTCAGAAATGAAACTAACCCTTTTGCAACAAAATACAGGCGTTCGTTTCTCCCCTTTAATTGCTAATTGCAGCCACTAAGCTGAACTATGAGCCACGAGGGCGCAGGTTTAGAAATGCGCTGTTCATTTTTAGATGAGCTCTTCGTTGCCATCAGACGAGAGTTGTCCTTAGAAGGGCTGGCCAGCCCACTGCCATCACCTATTAGGGAGGATGTGTTTTATAAATGTTTTGTTTCTCTGTAAAATGTATCATTTCAAATAAGTAAGGCCTCTTTTCAAACCTGACAAAGTAAGAAAATGCTTCCATAAATTAATTATAGTTCATTTAAAATCTTCCTCCATTCCTCTGTTTGCTGCCCTCGTTTTCAGTGTTGTGGTTTTTTAACTTGTATATTCATTTCTGAATCTAAAAAGCACATCACTTAAGGCACTAAGTACTGTGAGATTATAAATGAAGTTGGATTATCCTTCCTCAACGTGCTGCCTTTAGTGATAGAATATGCATGAAAATATTGATCTCAGAATCAACGCTTGTAAATATTGGTGTGTGTTTTTGAGATTTAAAGGCTGTAAGCATTATCTGGGATGTAAGAAACAGAGCCCATAAAAAGTCCTAGAAGTTGGCGAAAGCTGACTCACTAGAAGTTCATAGAAATAAGTTTGTGTACTTTAAAGCATCAGTGTATTTTTAATACTTATTGAAGAAGCATAGCCCAGGGCACTGGAGAACTCCGTCTGTAATGGCACAAAGTTCTCTCTATAATCTGTGCAGACAAATGATTTCCAAAAAATAAACTTTCCAGAACAGGTTTGATTTTTTGTACAAATATTTCTTATGTGTCATATCTGCCATGACGGAGCTATTCTCTGTCGTGCCAGAAGAGCAGACACACCGAGTAATGAATTATTTTGGAAACAACGTACTGCCTCCAAAATGGACGGCAGGATTTCTGGTAGCGACACTTGTACAGAAAAACTTTCTGGGCATTTCAGAAACAAAACCCAGAAGGGTCCATGGGATAATGTAGAAAAATAATCATTTTCCAGAGAGATTTTCTCAGAGAAGAGGAGATTGGGATAAATCCCCTCTCCTTCTTGGCTCCCTCATAGCAGCCTCTAACCCTTTTGGAGAACAAGTTGCAGTTTTGTGCATCTTCAGTAATACTACAAAAATATTTGCCAACAGTGCATGCAAACTACTGGTATCAAAACCCACGCTGTTAAAAATCTTTTTTTTTTTCACAGATCTGCTCAAAAGCTTTTTTTTTCCCCCCCTTTGAAATGACATTTTGGGTTTAAAACCCAGGCTGTGTGCTCATCCAGCCTTCTTACATCAACAAAATAATTTCCTCACTTCTGGCAGAAGAGATTGCTGTAACCGCACGTTAGCCTCATCCACACAAATACCCCCCTGCATATGTGCAGGGCTGCTCTTCCTAACTATAAATAGTGGTCCGCAGAGAGGAAAGAAGTTTAGTTTTCTTCCTGGCAATTAGCACAGATAAACAAGTGGCCGTTTAATAAGCAGAAGTATAAGCCCTCATCGTTGCAAATAGAAGATGCTTGCAAAAGTGGCAGGAACACTACAGAGTGATGCTGAGCTACCCTGGCATAAATATAAAGGCAAGAAATTAATCTGCCGTTCCCCGTATCGCCCCATTGCTCATTTAAAAAATGTCAGTATGTTAAAGAATAAAGACTAAAAAAAGCCACAGAGACTTGTTTTAAGCTAATTCGCTCCACGTATAAAGTGGGATGAAAATAAATGTATTAAATTGCGTTAAAAATAATGAAAAGATGTTTCCATGAACTCTGCAGCGGGCAGGAGCTGGCAGAGGAGCACAGTAATACCTGACAGAGCAGGAAAGTGCCTGCCTGGGTTTTTCCAGGGAAAATAAATTCAGGCTCTGGTGGCATTGGAAACGGCGAGTCTTCGAAATTATGTCAGGATTCACGCCAGCCACGCAACACTAACATATAACTTACCAAAGCCTCCAACACAATGAGAGTTATATTATTAAGTCTTATCTATCTTACAATGGCAATTTTCATTAATAAGTTATATTAAAGCAATATTACACTCTTATCGTCTTACTGTAAATTATTGGCTCTTTTTATTCAGAGCTCCATGTGTTCATTCAGAATGGCATTTTTAACTTTTGGGGGGGGGGGGGCAAATTATCATACTAAGCAACAGAAATAGTATAGAAAACCTCTCTACGGGCCAGTTGCAGATTTTGACACTGTGGATTTCACCATAAAGCAGGAGAGGAAAAAAAAAAAGTCAGTGGTGTATTCATTTCATTATTATGCTTTTAATTCTGTTTTAAAAGGCTGCGTATGTGAACATGGCTTATTTCTTGTAGCCTGTTGCGGACTTATTAACATTGGTGTAATCAAACCCTTTTTCTACTGTGCTATGGTAAAACTATAAGGGTTGCAGTTTCCTCTCAGCCTACAAACATGCCATTAATGGAAGTGCCATATTATAGGAAGAAAACCCCTTATCCGTAAGTCACGTTTAGTACTTTTTTCTATTCTAATATCATACTAGCCCTTTTTCTATGGGTACTGGAGGTGGATGTTTCACGTTTGATTAAAAAGTGGGAAACTTCAAGAAAGTCTTTTGGCACGATCAAACCGTTTGATATTTACAAGCATAGATCCGTTCACTGTCATGTATTCTTTGATCACGCAAAAAGTCTCGGCGCTAGACAGGCAGGCAAAACCTGCTGAGACACACCTTCAGATCCTCTACTATTTTTACAAGCTTAAAAAAAATCTAAAAGTTAGTTTTCAAGGAGATTACCTTTTTTTTTTAATCCTCCCCAAACAGGAGGTGCGGTTGCCGGTCGGACCAATGGAATAATAGAGGGTTTTTTAATTGCAGAGCCCTTTAATTTTCTTTGCTGATTGCAGTCATCTTCCGCGTGCTCTTTCTGGGTTTATATATATTTTTAGTTGTGATAGTTGGGGTTCAGTGCCATGCCAGCAGCATTTCATTCAGGGTTAGATGGAGTTATGCGAAGACCAGCAAGAAGCCAGGAACCAGCTAAAGCTTGTGCTAATGTATAGACCAGGGCCAGTTGATTTATAAGTGGAAAATAATTTAATACCGCATCTTTTATGAGTGCTGAAAGCTACTGTTTAAGTAACACCAGGACTTCTCCTACATCTTTTCTTTTTTTATGTGCTCACAGCTATAAAAATGTTCTGTTTGGCTAAAAACTTCCAGTTGCCGTTTTATCTTAAAAGTGACTTAAGCCATGTATTTCTTTATTCAGCTGTTTGGAAAGTTTGACTATAATTTAGGCACCCAATGTTGAGTTATACAAAAGTGAAACAAAATGCTCTTATTCAACTGCAAAGAAATCCAGAAGTCTCTTTCTGCACAATTATCGCTCAAACTATTGTGTTTTTGCAAACTGATACTTTCTAGGAGGCTCGTTCCCAGTGAGAACTACTCTCCTGGAGAGTTTAACAAAGCTAGCAGCTACATCAATTAAAAACAACTAAAATGTCTGTTATGGGTATGTGCAGAATATTAAACTGCCATTAAACCATTTACCATTTACCTTAATACCCTCTGCAAGATTGTGGTTAATAAAGGCAATATATGAGGTACGAAGGTGTGATTTAATGCTGCCACAGTACCCTGGAATTACATATTTTCTCACATTTTTCTCCCCATGCAAGTAGGAAAAAGGACAGTATGTAGAGAGATTAGCCTTTGGGTCCCCTGCCCTGCCATAGGATCTGTGAGCACAGATTTCCCTGAACGCTACAAGGGATTGAAGGATCCATATCGGTGGAGTTTATTGAAGAACTGGGCCGTGACACTCCTTGTTTTAAAATACCAAGTTTGATTAAAAAAAAAAAAAACCCAGATTTTAGCTGCAGCAATAAGATTATACTGGGAAGACCAGGGAAAGTGAATTTAAACACTAATGTAAGCCCCTCCGGAGAGAGAGACGGGATATTTTCTATGTTTACTGGTGTAGTTACATTTTTCTTAGGGTGCAATATGCCGGGGTCTGTTCTCCAAGGCCGGTGCATGGCCAACCCCATCCACGGGAGCACCAGCAAGTGCCCAAAGCCAGATGTGAAACCCACCTGGGCAGCAGCAGGTTCACCACGAGAGCTTGGGTGCTTCCCGACTTAGGTTTCTAGCAACTATTTCTCCGTAAACCGTGTTTATGTGATATGAAAATCATTAGAGACCCCGGTGTCATGGGATAATTTTTCAATTAAAATGAGGGAGAGTTTTCAGGGCTTAGCAAAAATGCCACCTCGCGTGGGGATGCATGGGTCGTGTCCGTGCCCTGTAAGGGAAGAGTCGGACCCTGAGTTATTTAACACGTTTGAGGACAGGAATTGAGAACAGATTGCTTTACTCTATTTTTTAAAAATCCTTCTTGCTCTGTTTAAAAAAAGTATATCTAAAAAAGCCTGACTCACTTTCAGTGTGTCATGGTTATGCCTCACGCTGTTCCTCCTTTCCGATTTGTTACGCAAAAGTAGTTTAACGTGCTTCAATTTTCACCTTAACACTTTCAGTGGTGGAAGTGCTTCAAGAAGAAAACCTGTCTTTTTCTAGTTTGAAAACTATATATTTTTTATTAAAGAAACAGGTACTTTTAGCAAAGTGTTACTGTTCAGGACATCAGTAAATCACGGGGAACTTTTCCTTCCTTAGGCGCCTGTGCAGAGGCTGCTGCTCACACAGGGTTAGAGAAGAGATCAGCTCCTCATTTCAGAGTGAAGTAAGATGAAAACACCTTTGTTTTTCTTGTGTAATCAATTCTTGCCATAGTAATATCTCCCGTATTTTCTACTTTTAATCTTTAAATGTGCCCACGTTCCCTAGTCTTTTTTTTTTCATTTTAACTGGTTTTCTATTTCTGGTATTTTGAAATGAAACGTGCAGAGTTTTTGGTGAGAATGTGGAGTTTAACAGGGAATGGGCTATTTGACTTTATTTCTGTGATCAGGTTTTTATTTACCCCGAGGTATTCATCTCAGTTGGGCCGATTTTCACAAAATCAACATCTGATTGTAACAGAATTAAAGTCTGTAAAAACTGAGCCTCCTGCTCCAGCAGAAAAAGATAACTAAGATAATTTCAATAAACCTGGGGTTTTTTTCACATTCATGTGTTTGTTTTAACAGATGATCAATTCATCTGTAGTTCTGCACTAGAAAAGAGTTTATAGCTGAGAGCTGCTGAGTTTCTATTGCTGCTGTTGAGATGGCGTCGGGAAACTTTCCAAATATTTCTCCTTTTAAAGGTGAAATAACTTAGTGGAATGTATGTAGTTTCCTTAAAACAAGCCATTCCTTTAAAATTTCCGTATCAAAGTCCTACTGATCCCAATATAAATGATCACTCAACCTGAGCACCACTAGTGCAATAACTTTTTTAAATTAAGGCTTTCTTGCTGAAGAAATGGCAAAAAAACATCAAAATATTCCTGACAGGGGTTATGCCTTTCATCATTGGGGGGTTTTTTTGGTCCAAAATATTTATTAATCAGTATAAAATATTCGGTCATAAATCTCACCCAGAGCTGGGACTCAGTTCAGGTTGTCGTTGTGTCCCCAGAAGACAAAGTGGGAGAATATCTGCTTCAGGCTCCAATACTCTATGAAAGCACTGTTTAAAAAGACTTTAACTACTTAACCGTGGTTTTAAGGTAACAATGATAGTTCATTCAAAGCAGTAAAATATTTAGAGGAAAAAGTAAGCTTTATAACAAAAAAAAAAAATCCTAAAACTATATATGTCACCTTTACTGCAGATTGAGTAACCACTGGAGAATATAAAATGATGAATCATATTGTGGAAAAAAACCCCCCACTCTGATTAAAAATCTGTTAACGTGTGTCACATAATTTTAAAGTTTATTTATAGATTTTTACAATATCTGTAAAGTTAAATATTTCAACAATAACACAGTCCATCCCTCAGTGAGTGTAAATTGTTGGAGCTTCACAGAAGCCATTAGAGCAATACTGATTTACAACAGTTTAACATCTGGTCCCCTAAATCTGTTACACAAGGATTTATTGTCTGGTGTAATGTTTTGAAAAAGACTCTTAAGTTTATTCTCGGGGTGGAATATTTTCTGCCATAGCCTACTGACAGACCAATTTTGCAGAATACTTCGTCAAAGTTATAATTTGAGTATCGTGGAGCAGCTATGCTATATAAAGTGGAAATGCCTTCAGTGTTTAAGGAAGACTTTCTTCACACTTAATCCAATTCAACACCTTCTTTCATGTGTATGTAAACACCGATTTTTAAAGAAACTTTCAAATATTTGAACTCTCTTTCTACTTCATTCTGCTTCCAAATGGCCAATTTACGCTGAGATGGGGTCTTCACTATGGATACTGAGCTCACCTCATATGCAAAACCTAAGTCAGCTGGCTCCGTTTAGAGTCCGAGAGCACGAAAATGTTTCTTATACATTACCTATAAAACTAATACATATACATATCAAACTAATGGGAGAGGTTTGGATTCCCCTCCTATTCCCATTCTGTGAAATCTGTTGATTTTTGAGTGGACAGAAAAGACAGATTTGGCCCAAAGTGTGTTTAAAAAACATGTATTACTAGGTCACATAAAAGGAACACAGGTGCTGGGAATCTGTGCAGCTATTTCAAAGTCTAGCTAATTTTCACCTTATTTTTAATAATATCCTTTTTTCCCCTGAATTTAAAAATATTTTCCCTGTCTCCAGCATCCTCTTCTTATCATTGAACATGAAAACCCCATAAAAGCAACAAAGAAAATTGATTATCCGGGAGAACAGCATAGTGTAAGTGGCCGACCATTATCAAATGATCAAAATAAATAAACCGAGATGGCAATAGAGAGTAATTTGTGGGGTTTTTTCCTTTTTTTTTTTTTTATAATTAGAAGGAACTTCTGTGCTTTCTGTAACAGTGACTGGTAAATTATTTCAGGCAAGTATGTTAGAGTTTTCTTCTCTGTCTTTTTAAAATTTTAGTGCTGTCTTGTACTTTATTTGATAAGCCCTCAAAATTGATCACAATCATGATATAAAAGAGCTCCTGCCGACCTGACCGGGTTGTTTTACCGAGCATCAAGTCCTCTAGTGCTGTGCTCGATGCCTGTATTCAGCCACTGAGGTTACTGTGGTTTATGCTAAGAAAATACTGCTAGATGATAGTATTGATATACGGCCCTCAGAAGGAAAGTCTTTCTTTAAGCTGTAATTTGCACATTTACATTCTGTCTTTGAATTTCGCAGTGAAAAACTACCAGAGGATTTTTGTATCTGTTCCTTTTTGCATCAATGATAAGATACGGGCCAGATTCATCCCTGTATCACCCCAGGCTGGTCCTGGTGTAACGTGGGTACAATTGGAGCAATGCTGTAGTGGACCACATCTGATACATACTGTCACCAGCCTGCGGTATTTATCTTTGGGGTAAATGCTCAGATTGTTTCACTGTCGCTTTAGTGAAGCAGATACTGAGAAGCAAACTTAAAATTTGGGAGGCCCTTGTGAAGCCAAACTCATCTTGGGTTCAGTAAGAGGTGGTCTGTCTAAAAAAGAATTCATGCATTTTATGTTCTGTGAGTTAGCAGATTAGGTAAAATGATATGATATGATATGATATGATATGATATGATATGAACAGCAGATATTTATATAGCTGTCCTCAGCTGGTCTCCTCAGTTCCCTCCAAGAGATGAGCATCTCAAAACCTATCTGGAAAATCAGAGAAATATGTCCTGACTTCAGACCCTGTCTTTTCTCCCTTCTTCATCTCCCCCTACTCTGACGAAGTCAGAGATGTATCCAAAGGCATGATCGAGCCTTTTATCAATGCAACAGAAATGTAAAGGTCGTTTCTAAGAAAGGAGGACCAGATCCTTGCCCAGAGCAAGTAGCTTTAGTGTGTTGACTTGGGATAAAGCTGTTAGGTTTAACCTGGGCAGACTGGGGGTCCCTAGTTCATGAGGACTGTTAATACATTTTGTTTAAACCAGTTTGTTTCATTTTCCATGCCAAATATACGGAGCAAAGAGCGCTTTCCTGGTGACAGATTTTATTTCAAATGTGGCTCACGCTGCATGAGTTGAGGTCACTAAATTCATTTTGCTGAGAAACCAAAAATGGATGAAGCAAGATCCTGAACAGGCAAGATCAATGCTTTATTTACTAAGATAAGCCCTAAAACAAGGTTGTTCGCTAACTAGTCATATTTTTTATTCATATTTGTCTTTGTGGTCTGACATTTGCTCACACTGTGATAGCTTCATCAAAATACAGTTTTTAGAAAATGCATATTGCTTGTCACTGTTTCATTGACATAAAGAACAAACATGTTAGAATTTTATGAGCAAAATATTAACTTGTATGGTGTTCCTAATGTATATTAAGTTTACCAGAAATGAGGAGAGCTGGATACATATTAAAGGAAATACTATTAATGGGTCTTACGGCAGGAGCAGTGAGGAATACCTCGTAATTATAGCATACACATCCAAGTACAGCATACTTTGTTCTGGAGGCTTAAGTAGGTAATTAGTATTGCGGTTATGGAGTTGTGACTGATCTTAAATTACGTCGGTCTCTGAAAATTGTCCTTACTTTTAGCGCTGGGATGGATACGGTTACTCTGAGAACAAGTCTCTTGGAATTACCCACTGGGCAGGAGCACCTCTGCCACCGGAGGGGTGGAGGTGGCAATAGGAGACCAGCCAGGGGTAGGGAAGGGAGTGAGGGGAGAAATGCTCTTGATATGTTACCGTGGGCACGGTGACATGTAAAACCAGCACCTACACCTTATTTTGTCTGAGCAGGGGATTTCTGAGGCTGGATGAAAAGAAGGAAAACTTTTAGTAAGGGAAGAGCACGAAAGGTTAGCAAATAAATGCAAGGTGGAGTTGCTACGCTCGGCAACTTCCACGCAGCGTGTCTATGCCTGAGCAGCGCTGTAGCAGCGTGTTATCACTGTAAGAGCGTTGATTAACAGCAGAACTGTGCTTAATGCAATATAGGTTAATACAGAGTCTTTCTTTAGGAGCACCTCAACAAGGCTGCGTGCGAAAGAGTAAGAGAAAGAGAGAGACCAATTCACAAAGCTCATTTAAACTGAGCGAGAAGCTTTGGAAAACAAGGATGTCTTCGTGCCTTTAACCATATTTACAGACCTGGCTGGTTTAATGGCATTCAGCAATAAATTCCATCGCCTTCGGGAGCAATTGATAAAGGTTCTGGTAACCGCCTGCTCCAATCTACTTTGGGGAATGTTAATAAACCGGTACCCAAGGACTCCTAGGTGTGTGCCGTGGAATAGAGGGAGCTAAATGTCAGCTAATTAAGCAGAGCTGAGACCATGAAAGATCTTGTGAGTTAAAAGTTAAATATTAATATCAGTTTCAAACTTTATGAAAAGCTGACTTAGTGGCAGGGAAGCAGAAGGGATATATATCCAGCATGTTCATGACATTTTCTATTTCTAGTTAACCTTGCAGCCGCATTCAAAACTAGCTGAAGTTTTCTTAAAGCAAATTCTGGAAAAGCAGCCAATAAGGAATTATAACAACCCTGGAGGTGACACAGACATTAATGAAGGAAGAAAGAAAAAGATTTCGATATGGCAATGTTTCTCAAATGGTAAAAAAAAAAAAAAAATCTTCCCTGTCATATTAAATGTGACATGAGCAAAAGGTGAGAGTTCAGAAAGCCTTGGCGCTTGACAGGGCTGTATTTATCTGACTGTGCGTGTTGATCGGTTCTACTAATTCCTGCGATCGGGGCTGAGCTCCAGCCAGCGTCGGCGTCGGCGTTGCAGAAGCACAGGAGCAGCACTGGGTTGCTGCTGCTCAGACCTGTGCAAGGGCCAAATACACTGAAAATAAGGTCAGTGCCAGTCATTTGCTGTTGAGCAGGACCAAGGGTCGGGATGTAATTTTCAGCATGACACTGGTGCTCGTAAAGAGTGGGAAATGAAGGTTAAGCACTGCGCAAAGTGTGTCACACAGTGACCAGGGTATCTTGAGCTGATCTGCTTTGTCTTTGAATTTCATTATTATTGTTGTTCATTATGAGCTGTGTTAGAGGGGTGGCTCTCAGCCCTGGTTGGGATCGGGATCCCACGCGCTTGGCCTTGTACGAGCAGCAGAGTTAATTCACCCAGAGCTCTTACTCCTGTCACCGCACACCAGATGACGCAGGAGTATTGCTCCTTCACTTTCACAGGTTGAGAATGGGCAGAGATTACACAACCTGCCTACCTTTGGCCTTGCTCTGGCCAGGTCTCAACCACGCAGCCGTCTTTTCTGGCCTCCACGGAGACGGAAAATTATTAGATGGTATTATTTGGGGGGACAAAAGAGTGATTCAATGCCTGTTTGCTGATACGAAAGGAGATGGAGACTTGTCTCAACTTCTTTCACTGTGTAAGCTATATCCTGGTGACTAATGAATACTTCTCCATTGCACTTAGTTGAGTTAGGGGTTTTCTGCCCCTCAGCTGCACTGGCCGGCAGCAGGACGGCATGGTTGTGTCACCAGCCTACTGCACGCTGCTCTGCCTGTTGTGGCACACGAAGTGAACTGCAGAATATACCCCATTTCATCCAGCGAGACACTCCTGGCTCTTCTGGAAGAAGAAGAAGAAGGAGACTCGTTCCTAATCTGTGAAATTTATGACTGATGGATGCAAAGAGAGCACCCGAGCACCCTGTATGTGCCTCCAGGTGCTGTGTGCCTACACGGCTAAAGACAGGGGGGGAGCTGGAGCTATGCCTCCCGTGAGGCTTTGATTATCAACATACCCCATGTGTGTTCTTCCCTCCTAATTCCCCCATTACCACTGAATTTCAGAATATAAAACTGAGCTGTCTAGGTTTGGTAGATCCTATGGTTTTAAATATTTTCCATCCTTCCCGTCCCCTGGGCTTAATTCCAGTGCAGGCGGTGTTGCCAGCCCTCAGCCCCCAGCCTGTGATGCTGCCTTTCCTAAAGAAGCTTCCCATACATAGTTAAACTCTAACCCTCAGCTTGTTCTTTAACACTCACCTACCTGGAATGGGCTTTGACGTAAGCCACCGTGTCTCCCAGAGCCCTCCTGGCCATGCCTTACACCCACGCGGGAGCAGAGGGACTCGTGGCACCTGGGGATGGTGCAGCCTGGGAAGACAGCGATGATGCCTGAATCCCAGGGAGTGGGAATATGTGAGGTTGGTTTTCTCGGGGTAATTTTGCTTTGACTTTCAAAGGCTTCACTTTGCATGACCAGGTAAGACCATAAAAGGAATTTCAAGGTATTTGTTGTTTTCTGAGCCCGAGTCATCTTTCATACAGCCTTTGACTGCGATTTTCATCAGAGCAACCTGAACGTGCCAAAGCACTTTACCAAAGTGCATAAGTATCTTTACCCACAACTTAAAAGAACAAGAGTAGAGACAAAATTGGCAGAAACAGGACTAGAAATCACACATCATCATTCCTTGTCCAACTCGTGATTTGCTGCACTACATTACTTAACCTGACATAGGTACTGGGTTACAGACATACATTGCTTTTATTGTTAGTTATTATAATGATCTTTATATTTCCATGGTGCAGGCTATCATAAAACTTTGCATTGAAAGGTTGTCTGTGGCATGCTGCACCAAAATCAAGAATTTCTTTCTCCTTTTCAAAGCCCTCGATTACACTGGCCTAGGTGAGAGGAGAACTGCAGCACAGCGGGTGGTCAGTTTACCTGGATTACTGGCCTTCATTCCCACCAGACGCAGTTTTCCCAGTTGTGCTTGCTTTCCAGGGTGACTAGCGGCATCTCTTCGCTCATGGGCTTTGTCGTATAATGAATGTCAGGGCTCTAGTAGCTGCTTGAAACTACGCTGAGAAATAACCTGGTGGTGCTGAGCACAGCCAGGACATTTCAGGGCACGTTGAAGGATGACAGCCAAGGTCCTTCTGGGCTGAGCCACCCTTGTGCTAGGGACACTCAGGAGCAGTGGGAACGGTTGGGAAAGATGTGAACTCGGGGGGGATTGTGAGGCTTTCTCGTATGATAGCATAGCATGGTGCACAGGGTAGATCCTGGTTTCAGATTGCCTCATCTCCCCAAAATGAGTGACTCTCCTGTTTTCCCCATATTTTTGCTTCTCCTGTACGTCAGTCTTAAGCTCTCAGGAAACCCACCTGTCTACTGTCTTCCAGGTTCAAAAGAGGGACAGACATGAAGATCTATCTACCTGCAGCCCTTTCCCACCCAGAGCCTGTAAGGAATGAGAAAGTTGCATCTTCTCTCCATGGGGGAGTCTTTTTAGGTTAAGTCTGCTTCTCTTTAAGGGGGATTTTGTCAGTCTGTTTCTTTCTGCCCAGAGCTGCTGCACTGTGGAGGGTTGTAAAAGTACTGGAGAAGAGCCTTGGAGTATCACATGTGGAATAAGAGCGAGCTGCTCTCTCCTTAGTGGGATCCAGAGGCTGGGACACCAGAAGGGACGCACTGTAGGCACGAGCAGTCACTCACCTCTCACTGACTTTGAAAAGTCTCCGTGGTGGGAGATGTTCCCCAGCCTCTAGGAACAAGCATGTGTTTCGTGGCTTAACTTCAAGCGTGTTTCTGTTCCGGGCAGAGACACAGACCTGGCAGCCACAGTACTGGTGGGGTGGCCATGGCCATTGCTACGTGTTCTTGTGCATCCTCCATGTTTCTCCACAGCTCCTCCCTCAAGTGCAATGCTCCTGTGGAGCACCTTGGGGCTGGCCATCATTTGACCCAAAGTTCCCAGGGTGGAACTCAGGATTTACTCCAGAATTTTGTATTTGAGAGATTCCTGGCTTATCTTCTCTGATGGGTGTGCAAGGCTCAGTCTGTTGCTCTGATTTATATTTAGAGACTGCATCTTCTTTAGTCACTGTGGACTTTACTTCCCTTTTGCTTTTCATCTTTTTTCCTTTTTCTCCTCCTCCATCCTTCAGTCTGATCTGCTTATTTTATCCACCTGTTGTCTTTCTTCGAATAGTAAGGACAGAGCTCATGTATTGTATTGCATGTTGGTACAAAACTTAACGTCATGGGCTGTCTAATTTCAGAGGCTTCCTGAAATATTGCTGTAATAGAAATAACAAAGAATAACACAGGCTCTGACTGTTTCTCTTCAGGAAGAGTCTTCCATCTCTCCTGAAAAGCCTGTAAACAACCCCGGATACGTCTAAGAAAGCCCTGCCCTCATGAAACTGAATGAACAGCTCCTTGATTCATTTGAAGATGATGATAGAAAGACAAAACACAAATAGCTGAGATCAGCCATCTGATCTTTCACCTTTGTGTCCAGATGAAAACACAGATTCTTAACCTTTGAGCCCTTCAAATGATTTCCTGATGAGCTTCAGCAATGGCAACAAGACTTAAGCTGCCACAGTTCAAGGAAAGTCAGCTTGAAAGCCTCTTTTATACTTCACAGCTTCAGGATTTAGTTCTATATGACAACTGTTTTTAATAAAATACTCGTTTACCTTGACAGGAAGCTGATTTTTCATGTCTGTATTCAGGAAGGCAGGTAGGTTACACTCCCTTAGCAGGGCTCTCAGCAATAAGTTGTTGTCTGCATGGACAGTACTGCTACCTGCCCCGTAGAGATCAAGATCTTGTCTTGACTGTGCAAGAAATTAGGAAGAATGACCTCTAAGCACATGAAACACACAGGAGGAATTGTTTCCCAGACACTTCCAGTTGTCCAAAGCTGTAAGTGAGGAGTGATTGTATGATCTTGTGGCAGACCTGTCCTGCTGGTGGTTTATTTACTGGATGACTTAAGGAAGAAAAGCACCTAGCTAAAGTTTGGTGTTACCTGGGATATAACTTGTGTATAGCTAGAGCATTGCATACAGCAATGTGGTCTGGAGCCACTGGAGTTATTCTGAGATGCTCTTCAAATCCTCACAATAAGTTACCGTTTACAGCAATCCTTTCAGGCTTTTTAGACTCTGTATAAGCCACAGGTTTGTATGGGAGGTCCTGTTTGGATAACATCTATGGGAACGTCTCCAGAAGGTATCCAGAACACCTTTCAGGTAGTGTATACTCTCTTCCAGTTCCACAGACACTGCAGGGAAAGGTGGCACGCGTTGTGACATTCATATCACTCTCCTAAATGCTGTAAGTGCCCGATTCTCTTCTTGCTGAGACTTGTTTTATACCAGGAAAATTTCAGGGATTTGACTGAACTTACTCTTGATGCTCCCAAAGGAAAAATGAACCCAACATCTTGACATGGTTACAAGAAAGAGTTTTTCTCATTGACTAATTGTCCAAATAAGATTTCTGACTACAACAGTTTCTTCTGCAAGAGCCTTACTATTTGCCATGCTTTAAATTTGACTTCCATAAACCTGGATATAAGAAATGCATCAACCTCAATAGGACACATGGAGTTTGTTTAAAACACACCTCAAAAAATCTAAGCTCTTCTATGTTGACAGGCTCTTTCATGGTCCTCTACTACTGAAGGCAATTCTGAGATGCTTCAGACAGAAAGTAGGAGTTTTCTTAGACTTTTCAAGAATGGATGATTCCTGGAAAAGCTAGGTTGTATAAAAATATATAAAGAGCTGAGTTCTGAAAGAAGTTCTAAAGAAAACTTTATTACCAAATCAAGGCAACTCATCTCATATTTGGAGCTTTTCTTGTTCAAGTGAAGAACAAATCAGCAGAATTTTTTAACTGACACTTCATGGACATTGTCCATATTAACATGAACAGCTTTCTCTTTGTCTGCAAGTGCCTAGAACAGTCTTTTCAGCACCAGGTCCCATCTCCAGCAGCTCTTGTTCTGGATTACATCTTGGATGATGAATGAATTATACCTAGAATACAGAGGTTAAGTTCTCTCTTTTTTAGCGTGTTTTCCCACTTCTTTCTCCTACAGAGGGGAAAGATCTGAAAAAAATGTACTTTTGAGAAGGAAAACACAAAGTCCCTCCAGCTCTGCTCCAGGATAGAACTGCTCCAAGCTTCCTGATGGACACGATCATTCTGGATAGAAGTCCTTTCTTGACACCTCACAGAAATCAATAAGGATGGGATTTCTCAACTTTAGTTCTGTTTTTTGGGCCTCTGAGACCTGGTGTCACAACCTCCATCTCAACAGCCAGCTCTTCTGCTTCTTCTGTAGCAAACCCAAGATCATTCAGATCAGAAGCAGTTTGACCACAGAGACATTTTTAGCTTCAGAAGACATGGTTCCTTCCACAAAGAAAAACTGTGGGTCCTAAAGATTGAATGGTGTCAGACCGAGGTGTCTGACAATGGAAGGACCAAGTTTCTGTATCCTCTTACCTAGACCCTAGACTGTGATTGATGTTGATGGACATATGTTAAATTACTGTACCACTACCCAGCAGTAATATTTAGGTAGGACTAATTTCTATCTACCCATTCCTTATTACTTTCTCAGGGCTTGAACACAATAGTTCCAGAAACTGATACCAACTTTTTAAGGAAATATGTCTCACGTTCTGTACAGATGTAGACTACTTACAAGTGCATAAAACAGCTATCAAATCTGTGAGATCCCATCTTATTGGTTGATATCATCTTATTTGGTATTCTGACAGGAAAAATAACTTTATATTCATATCACAAATTTCTAGATAAGACAGTTTCTTACTTGCATTTAACCTCATCAGCTTCCCACTATTTTTCATCTTGCGCTTGTCCTACTGTCAGGAGGATACATATTTTGGAGTACTTAATACAAATCCTGCAGACAAGTGCTTTCCTATCCTTCCATGACAAGAATTTGTTTGCGCGTGTACATTTGGAGAAGTTGTCAGTCTCACTTTTAACCTGAAGAGCCCAGTTTCAGTCTGGCCGCTGCTCTTTGAATCTGCCTGGATGAGTTTCCTCTGGCCCAGTTTCCTCACTCCTGGGGACGATCAGGCACAACCCCTTATTTCAAACAAGGTACCAGCCTCTTTAGGTAGATATGTCACCAGAAATAGCAACTTTTCCTGGTCAAAACATGAATAAACTGAAAGAGGGCAGGATAGGACTGACTGGCAGAGACCCACCTCTCTCTTGTGCAGCTGATGGTGCAAGGAGTGGCTTGGATTCACGGTCATTCAGTCCAAGTCTTCCAGAGTTTCTGGCATGGATGAGCCCATGTGGGAAAGAACACTGAGAAGCAGAGATCTGTGCATATCTTGCTGTGGGGATCTTCTAGTTTCTAATCCTGCCTGTATCACAGGAAGGGCTCCCACCTCATCTTCATCCTGAAGCAAGGACCTCTTCTGCAGGTCTCTGGTCTAGCAAACCTGGAGTCCCAGCCATGCTTCTGCGCAGCATTGTCCATGTGTCACGGCAAGAGGACATGATGGTCACTCTGGCAAAGCAATTTTGCAGTAGCTGTTTCACTGACAGGTTGCAGACTTGCTTCTTTTGGGGTTAGTTACCTCCAAGAAATCTCCACCAGGTCATGATCAGAAGGACAATTTTGATGTTATCAAAGTGTAATCCTTGAAGCTAATTAATGTTTTTCACCATATGAAGGCTTCTGAATTAAGGCAAAGAACAGAAAAATAACTAAGGCTGAGCTGGGGCAGTCTTACGCTACGTAGCCTGCTCAGTAACGTGTACTCCAAGGCTAACGGATGTCTAAAGGGCTCAAGCTTGGTCCCTGCCCTTTCTAGAAGTGAAGACTCTGTGCCGCTGTGCCCTCCGAGTTCGTCGTGTCTTGCTGAGCGCTTGTGTCTTTTCCAGGGGAGGGTCAGAAACTCCAGGGAGAAGCAAAGATGGAAAGTCTAGGGAGGAGCCAGGCTGTAGAAGAGAAGGGAAGGGCTGGGGCAGAGTCAAGAAGGCTGAATAAAACCTAAGAAGTGAGGAAATATGAGAAGAATAAATTAAAGAGAGAGAAAAGGCCTGGTGTGGATCAGGCGTTAGGGTAGTGCTGCACGAGGCACAAAGGGTACTGGGAATTGGAGGGGGTAAAACCCAAACCAGTTGAGCACACGAGCAGAGAGGAGCTGTAGGTGTACCAGGGAAAATTAAGTACTGTTGGGTTTTTTTTGTCAAGAATTACCTTTTTAAGGTTTGGGGTTTTTTTTCATAAAAACAACTGGCACTAGCAAAATTGCTAAAAACTAAGAATGTGTTGACTGTCCCTCCCCCAAAACAACCATGTCGGTAGTGCAGGTGGCAGTGTAGCATCTTCTGAGGGATGCAGGAAACACTGGGCTGCACATCTTTTCCCCTAAAATGTGAGAAAAGTTATTTACAAAATTGAAAAGGAACCAAAGTCCCCAAAGGAAATTAAATAAAAGGTAAGTTTAAACCAACTTACAGGGAGAGAAGAGGAAAAACTCAGGTTATTGGAAAAGAACAGGCTAAAATGCAAACTCAAACAGTGATACCAGGAGTCTGTTTGACAATGGTCCCATGATGAAGCTGCTGGCGAATGTGCAGACCTGAGTGGTGCATTGGGAGCATTTCGTGCTGCATCAACCTGCCTCAAGGTGCAGACCTTGCTCCAAAGGTGACATAGTCCAAAATGGAGAAACCTCTGCAGAGACTCCAGCTGGCTCCAAAAAGCCTGGCTAGGGAAATGGGTGAAGATTCGGGAAGCCTAATTTTGGCCCCTTCCCTCTGTAGCAGTGAGCACACAGGTGTGTGTAGAGCCCTCTTGCTGCCCATGCCCAGCCATCCCCACTGGTTTATGTATTGGAAATACATTCAGGAGGCATCCCAGGCATGCTCTGGAAAAGGATGGCTTTTATGCTGACCCATTTTCCCAAAGCGCCTACCGAGAGCCCCATGTGCCAAGCAGCGGTCCCGGGCATTGGGTATCCCAGCATGGCAGCCTACATGATGGGAGGATCTTTAGTGCTGGGGATTAGAGCCCCCTCCTTTCTTAAGGCTTGCACCAATGTTTCTGAGGAAATAAGTGTGCCCTGAGTCCTGCCAGGGGTGGGACAGGACAAGCGGGTGGCCTGGGGTGGGAGACGGGAGGAGAGCCAGCTCTGGAGGGAGCCAGGAGCCCCGTGGGGACACAGGTGACAACTTGCTTCACCCTTGGGGTCCTACCTGGAGGTTCACGTTCTGCCTGCCCTCTACCTGCAAGGCTGGGGGAGAGGAAGGCCTTTATCCTCCTCTTCTCTCGAAGACTGACATGCTAAAATTGCTGGCACCGTCTGAAGCACAGCCAAGTTTCCTAGGGGTGCTCAAAATCCCGAGTCCCACGGCTTGTGTTACAGCCCCAGCCTGGCATGCCGGGTCCCCTCCTCCGGCAGAGCTGGCAGGGCCACAGCCTTGCCTCTCGGTGACACCCGGCACAGCAGTTTTCTGGAGTCTTTTGAAGTGATGGCTGCAAGAAACCCACTGTCAGTCACACGCTGCATGCGTGCACTGCAGGTCTAGAGGTCTCATACTTATTCATTCTTGCCACAGCTCCAAGTCTTCATTTTCTTGCCCTGGGAAATGTGCTTAATTATTTATTTGTATTGGACCCAGGCTTGTAATACTTGGGTGCACACTACAAAGCGGCGTGTGAAGAACTATTCCTGGCTGCCGTCACCCGTCAGCCTCCCGCTTACCCCAGGCCCCTGACAAGATAACTAGCCCCATCGACTGCGCATTAATATACACATTAAGAAAAAAGAAAGGTGAGGTCCTCCATGCTTGTAGCCCTGTTGAAAGCAATGGAGCTGACATGCCTGGAAAAGTTAACCTGCAGTGAGCCAGTTCCTCCTCCGGTGCACCCTAAAATGGCTTCAGCGGGGACATCCCCTGGGAGCTGGCTGGGGCTGGGGCAAGAGGACAAAGCCATCTTTGCTGTGGGCTCTGCTGTCCCCAGCAGCTACACTGGCACCCAGCCAGGTCATGCCCAGGCACCCAAGCAGCCACGGTGCCACCTCCATCAGCTGGTGGTCCTCCTGGTGCTGGGGGTAAGAGGTGCTACTGGGCACCGGGACAGCATAAAAGTTAATTAAAGCTGGTGCTTTTGGAATTTAATTAATGCTGTTTGCCTGTTTGCTGTAGGAGTTCAGCCTGGCAAGCCTGCAATTTTGGTGGTGTCACCTGCCAGAGCTGAGCTCTGCTGTCACCTGCCTTTGTCTGGGCAACAGCTCTGCAGGCAGGCTGGTGGCCCTGCCCTGGGCTCAGTGCTCTGGCCTTGTGTCTGCCTTTACCGATAGCCACAAAAATGTCCTTTCCACTGACCTTGGGATGCCTGAGAGTTTGCCAGATGGCCTCTCTTGTGGCGTGCTCCTGGTGGGATCACCACAAAGCCAGGTCCTGTCCGCAGCAGGTCAGAGCTGCACTCCAGCAGTTCGGGGCTGGACAAGCAGGACAGGAGGCATCAGGGATGGCCAGTGTCTGGGTCACCCCTAGGTACTATGGGGAGTCTGGATTCAAGCTGTGATTTGGAGTCAGGCAAGAAACCTAGGTTCCCCTGGATGTTCAGCGGACCACACGTTATGTGGTGTCCCTCACCCTGGAGCTGCTCTCTGTTAGTTCACCTTGGAAGATGGATGGTATTGCATGTCTTCAGGGAAAGCCCTCAGTGCTGGCAGGGAATCATGCCCACGAATGTTGAAATACTCATGCAAAAACCTTGTGTCAAGGGTAGTTACCACAAGGGCTTTCCACACAGCATGGCCAGGACTGGATTGCTTTCCAGCCACTGGAGACACCACCATTCTTCAGCTCCCTGTGTGCCGGGCTGGGGCTGCCATTGGGCCAAGTGGCGGGAACACCCGGCAGGTCCATCAGCATGCTTCTCCCAGCTGGCCTCTCATGTATTCACCCATCCAAAGGAGATCCCAGCCCATGGCATGGCCGCTCTGCCCACGCCACGCTCATAGCTGGGGTCCCTCCGAGCAGCCCCCTGTGCTCACCTTCTCCCCTGCTGCTCATGCCTAACTAGAGCACCGCACCACAGGGGATCACAGGGGGAACCTCAAGTGATGTCTACTTTTTATCCTAGCTTTGACGGTGATATTTTTCTTATTCTTAAAGGATGAGAGAAGCTGCTCCTTTCTTCCAGCCGCCGTGCAGCTCCCTTGCCAGGGGATGGGTGTTTTGCAGCTCTCTGCTCAAGTAGCAGTGCAGGAAATGAGTCGTGCTGGACCATAGCGAGGTTTTGCTCCTCCACGAACAGGAGCTGGGATTTGAGCAGCAGGATTTATTAAACCTTTTCAGAGGATCTAAAAAGCAGTCCGGATGGCACTGGGATTATGGCATGGGTCTGGGAGTCCAGAAAGCTCTTTGCACTGCCTGGCTCTGCCACCAACTTCTTACATGACCTCAGGCATATCCCTTTGCTGCTTCCTACCTTGATCTCCCCATCTGGCAAGTGGAGATAATACCACCCTGCCTCGTACAGCTATTGGGAAGATAAGTTCATCATCGTTTTTTAAGGTACTGAGATGCTACAGGAGATGGATAATGAGACAGACAGAAAGATAGCTAGATAAATCAATCTCTTCTCATTCAAGTGAAAACAGGCACTGCAGGTGCAGTGTTTGAGATTAATCATCAGAAAAATTAGTTCCCTCAGTATCTTTTGAGGAGAAAGAAACAGCCGTAGGGCCCAGTCCTGAAGAGAGTTGTGCACATGAGTAACCTTAACTTGAATTCAAAGGGAGTGCGCAAGTAAAACTACTCATGTAAGCAAGTGCGCGCTCCGGTTGCAACTTCTGAAAATGCCTAAATAAATGATGTGTCCCAACTGACACACGTCCCTAAGTCACCGGGACGCTATTAAATATTTCCCTCAGACATTTATTTCTGCCCTTTATTAGCCAGCTGCTTTATGAGCAGCTGGCTTTCTGAGAAGCAGTGGGTTCCAGCTTTCTTTGCAAATAAAATGAAACAAAAATAAACACAAATATGTTGCTGATGAGCCTTACACGTACTGTGACTTTATATATACTATCATTGTATTATTAATTCAAATGCTGTTTTCTGTTATGCTTTCAACATCGTATATATGTTTGCCCTGTGTGAAAGCTTGTCAAATATATTTACCTTCTTTTTTTTTTCTGTTTGTCATATCAGAAAAGGGAAACTTTAAAGGCAGCTAAGTGTTATTTGAACTTCTCTACCACTATGTCCTATAGGAATCACTTTTTTTTTTCTCCAGACCAGAGCATGGAGCCCTTTAATAGGCCAGACTGGAGTCAGAAACTGAATAGGGTTATGTATTCAGTTGCCATAGTTGCCATATGGTGCCAACATTGAATGAAATAAAATAAAAGTCCAGAAGGACTGGGAGTCAATATTGGGGCAGCCCGCACAACGCTGACTCTGGGACAAAACCCCCAGCCCCGGCAGAGGATGGCAAAAAAAAAACCAACCCCAAATGGCCGAAAATCTGCGGCAAAGGCAGAGGAAAAGTCTCACCGAAGGGGAAGCCAAAGCAGCGCCGTGTTGGGATGTGTCTGCGCCCAGGAGGAGCGGGAGAGCCAACCGAGGCGGTACGGGCAGCGGAGAGAGAAAAACGCATCCGAGCGTGAAGTGGCGAACAGTCCGAACAATTGTCACGACAAGAGGAAACGCGTCTCAGCCCGGCTCAACCTCGCCTATCCCGGATGAACAATTAACCGGCCAGAGTCTGCTGGCATGAAAGGCAGCTCAAAGGAAACCGGGGGGCGAAGGCTCTACGGAGAAAAAGAGCGAGGAACTAAAACCAAGTGGATGTAAACAAATATGACAGGACTGTAAGGCATCCGATGTGGGCTTAGGGATGGGGAAGATACTATAAACCTGCTGGGTTTCAACGCGTGTCGTGAAAAGGGTGGCTGGGAATGTGGTATTTTACAGATGCGAGAACAAAAGATTTTAGGCGGTAATAGTAGGTGATGGGGAAAAAAGGGGGGGGGGGGGGCAAGAGAACAAAAAATAGAAAAAAACCCCATAAAATAAAAAGAGGGGGAAAAAGTAAATCCCCCCAACTATATTTAAATTTCTTATGGTTCGTCATTCACAAAGAGTTACAAGATGCTCGCTAGGCTGAGCACGATTCAGAGCATCCTCGTACCGATATTTCTTCCACTTTTAGTTAACAGAGCCCTCCCATTCTAATTAAAATAGCTTCATGAGGACTGAGAGTTGATTCCAGAAACTCAAGCTATCAACATTTGCAGGTTTATATATAGAGGAAAAAAAAAAATTAAACTACCAGGAAGCTAGCACCCAGGAGTGCCAATATTATCAGGAAAATTAGAAGGGCTTTGAAATCACTCCCAAGTGTCTTGAGGAAGTTTGAGCCGCATCTGCCGCCTGCAGAAAGCAGGTCCAAGGGAGTAAAAGGCTGCAAAGATTTACCCCTGCGCAGGATCTGGCCCTGGTTTCAGCTATATTCAGGTGAAATATATAAAATGTGCCAAAACATTGGCCATGGATGGATTGTGACCTCGTAGCTGCGTTTGCTGGAAAACAATTAAAAAATATCAGTGCTGAAGCTAACAAAAGGAGCAGCATCCCCTGGTCCTTCTGGAAGCGGATTTAATGCCAGAAACAAGGCACGGGGCAGCAAAAAGCCCGCCTGGATGTAAATCCATAGGCAGGTATTTTTATATATGAACGGAGGAGAAATCTGGTAGATCTAAAAGGTTGGTACGTGCCGTGCATACTGTATTTAACAAAAGTCTGCGGAGGAGGAGGAATACTGTACAGCCACCAGCGTGAGGGGAAGCAGGGGGACTCCTGCAAGAAACCATAATTAAGCTGCAAGAGACTCCTGCTCCTCTCAAAATGAAGAACGGAGAGAACAAGAAGCGGCCAACGTGGCTTCATAAGGGACTGTGCAAAGATCTGAGGCTTTAATTTTTTTTAATTAAAAAAAAAAAAAACCTGTAGTCAAAATTAGAAAGCAAGAGGGGGCAGGGGAAGGAATCAAACAACCATACTCAAATTCAGTTAGGGATTATAGGGGAAATAATAAGGATAAGGGGAAAAAGAATTTAAAGCTAACCAAAGAACTTAAAAAGGGCTTTAAAACCTATATCAAAGGGGAAAGACATTCTGGAGAGACAGTAGGCCCATTAATTAATTAGAAGGGGATTAAATTAAGGGTGAATCAAAAATGGCTGGACTGCTGAACTTTTTTTAAAAAAAATCTATCCTTAATAATAAGAATAAAAGAAGTTGGGGCTATTTTTGTAGGAAGCTCAGAAAACTTAGTAAAATAAATAAGCAAGCAAAGGTAACAGTGGAAAAATGTATAGCAAATTATCTGTTCAATTTTTTCCTGCTTTCTGGTCACAAGCTGTCTGAGAGGGTAGTATAGGTTTCTGAGATGTCCGTCATTAAATATTCTTGCCCGGTGTTTTCTGAAAATTATTTGTGAAGTGTGCGTTGGTGCTGAGTTGTTCACTATGAGCATTTGTCCCTCCAACCTGAGGCTGTGTGGGTTTGTCCGAGTGGACGGACAGGCCAGGGTTTGTATTGCTCTCTCCCGAGCAAGTGGACAGAAGCCTCCCCATCAGGAGCCAGCTTGCCATCAGCCACCCTTCTTCATCGTCGCAGTTTATTTTCCAAAAATATGCTTACATACATAATTAAAACCGGCCTTTCACAAATAGTCCTACAACAAACCTGTTTACCCAAATATCTACAGGATCTGAACTGGAATTTCTTAAGGACAAGTAGAATAAATAAGGCAATTCACTTTGATTCTACAAAATACGACCATATATATAAACTACCTAACCTGAATTTCTTCACCGCTAAGGGAATTAGCTAACAAATTTCCTAAAGCACTGCCAATTTCTTTTCTTTCCTTTCCTTAATGAAAAGCTGAAGAGCTGTAGGAAAATTAGGAAGAATATGTTAATGATGCCAGAAGAAAGCTGGTCCTGCTTGTTTTCTAGTAAAGGTAACAGATCTACTGTACCAATTCCAGTAAAGGAACAAATATTACAAGAGAAACATCAGTCAGGGCTTGTCTCTGTAGGGAAATTGGCCAAAATAAGCCATTCTGCCAAAAAAAAAATGGGGGGGGGACACGACGACGACTAAGAAATAGCTGCTCTGAAGCACCTCCTCATGTGGGCAATATCCCCAGATAAATGAGGTTTTCATTCCACATAATCACTGTATCTTCTGAGTGGAGTTGTCCAGAACCAAATGCGTTTTACTTTAGAACAGGTTATCCAAAGAATGTATTTCAGATGTTGGGACTGATTTTATTTCACTGTAGATATTCCAGACATTTTTCTCCAGGTACATAAATCCTTGCAGCCAGATCTGAAGATGTTTGGAGCGAAAGGGAGTCTTTCCATTGGTTTCAGTGGGATCAGGCACTTAAGAGGTTAACAAAGCAAACAAGTAGCATGGATTTATGAAAAGCAAATCTTGACCAACAAACATTGAGTTCCTTGTTATAGAAATAGAAAATTTGTGAATTAAGGTCTGACGCTCAAAATATGTGGGATTATCCATGTGAGCACAGTTCAGGATTGCTCAGTTGGGTCCTTGGATTTTAATAAAACAGTCACTGCTGTCTCCCGGCATCTTACTCCCAACATTAATTCAGATTGACGTGGTTTTGAACATCGCTTAGCAGAAAGAACTGAGGAATGGCAACGAGCTGATCTGGGGGAGCCTCTGGTGGCATCTCAACAGGGCAAGACCCTGACACGAGCCCCAGCCATGTAGACGAGGATGTGCGGCTGCACTTGGCAGCCCGTGATGGGTTTGCTTCACCAGTGATGTTCAGTGCATCCTTTCCTCTGCCCCATATCACCCTGTCCCTCCCCGCTACAGCCCCACCACAAATACCTGCTGCTCTTCAAACGTGAAGGATGCTCTCCTTATTACAACCAAACTAACGAGCATGCCCACGTGCCCTTCATCCCATACCTGAGCCCTGTTGAGTCCTCAAGGTTATAAGCATGTGCTTAAATGATTTGCTGAACGGGGAGCTTATTTACCAGTTGTTTTAATGATCTAAAAGAAGTAGTGAACGGGTTGTTGATGTAATGTGCAAACTAAACTAAGCTGGGTGGATTTGGAAATCCTAAAGATGAGAGCAAAATAATGTAAAGGAATCTGAAAAGGCTGGAAAAATGAGTGGAGAATAAAATGAGATTCAACATAGAAAATAGAAGCTACTACATTCGTGGAAAAATAATCTAAACCCCAGATATTCAATCAGCGATAAAAACCCGAGAAGCAGTAATGCTGCAAGAGATCTAGAGATGATAGTGTGGAGTAAATTAGACATGAGTTTGCCTTGAGATATGGCAGCAAAAAAAGGCCAATTTGATTTGGGGCTGAAGACATCACATCACAGTGCAAGAAGGTAATAGTCCGTCTGCATATGGCTCTGGTGCGGTAGCGCCTGCAGTATTTAATTATGGGCACCACATTACCTGAAAGATAGTGACAGATTGAAAATTATTCAGAGGAGAGCAATAAAAATAGTTCAGAGGCTGGCAGGATTGAGTTATGAACAAAGGCAGAGTAATACGGATGCAGAGCCCGCGCCGGCGAGGTGCTTATGCCCGCAAGCAGGAGCGGGTGGTGGCAAAGCTGGGTCTGTCTTTACCGTTTCTCTCTTGTTTGAACACAGAATCGGTATGTTCAGGGGCCCCAATGCCGGCAGCATCTGGTGAGGGAGCGGGTGTGCAGCAAAGTGGCTGCAGGACCCACTTGAGATGTGCGTTGCGAAACGGGAGTAGAAAAGAGAAGAAATGAGAAAAATTCAAATATTGGAACTGAAGTTTGCATTGCGGTCTCTTCTGAAGCCTCTGTTTTGGGGTGCTAAGTCAGGTGGTGATAGATACCCCGGGTGCAGGGAGATTGAAACCCAGGTCAAGGCTTGGTGGACACCCCTCAAATGTAGCGCCTGCTCTGCCTCCAGCCCAGGGAAGGACGGAGGCAGCAGAGCCACGGGCTGAACACACAGCTTGGGGCAGCCAAACCTGTCTCCATGTGGCTGATCAGCCTGTGAGATACCATGGAGGGGTGGGGGGAAGCTCCTGAGCAACAGCAAGTTGAAGAAACAGATGGGAATGGGAACGGGACCATGCAAACAGCAGGACAGAGGGATGCTCGGGGAATAGCAAGAGAGTGGAGGAAAGGTTGAGGATAGAGGGATGCAAGACCAGAGTATTTGCAACTCCAGTACCCAACCCAACTGAAAATATGGAAAATTGATGGGTTTGTACTGATTCTGATTTTCTTTTTTCTTCTTTTTTTTTTTTTTTTGTAGGATCATGCGTATTTGTTGAGATGGGAGAAAATGGAGAAGAGGTGCTTCTCAGAAGCTGGAGAACAGGAAGAGGAGCCAGGCCAGGGAGCCCAGCTATATGGAAGAGGCTTGGGAGTTGATGAAAAGGTTTATGGAGGAGAAGAGAAGCCTTGTTTTGCTTTCTTTCTAAAAAAGGAATTTGTTGGGGAGAAATAGTAAGTAAGAAAGGGCCACGATAAGAGCTCTTTGTTACAGTGAGGGAAAATCTGGTACAGAAAATTTTGCAAATATTGGCGACATCGGGGACTGACAACATAATGTAATGGGGTGCAGTTCTGAGCAGAGGCTTTCTGCTACCAGGGGCAAATGTGGATGCTCCTTTCCAAAATCTTCCTAATATTCTAAATCATCCTTTGACGCACCTTGTAAACAGAAATGGTGAAAAGCACAATTTAAAGCTCTGAGTAGTGGGCAAATAACTTGCAAACAGACAGAAAGGAGCTATTCTGTGCCGGTGAGTGACCTGACAGTGTTGTGTATCTTGAGATGACCTGACTGTGAGCTGACAGCACATCACTTAAACACAGCGCCCTCGGTTCCCAGTAGCACCTAAGGATGGTTTTTTCAGTATAACTCAGTTCTTGCTGATCTATGTTCCATTTTTACTGTGTAAGAGAAGTGTTTGGTTTAATGGAGAGGATACAGTCAGGGTCTGTTTGGCACACAGACTCCAGCAAGCAACTTTTCTATCAGATGCAGTTTTATTCTATGTCTGAAAGTATGATGGCATCAGTGCTTGAGAGCAGATTCATGCTGTATCTTTAAGATTTCCCTGGATTTGGGGCATGTAGATGCCACTTTAAAAGCACTGTCATTTCCCGCATTTGAAAGTGACTCTTTTCTGAATAGTATTTCACTGGGGATTTTCTTTGAGAAGAGAACAGAGCTGGATGAAAAGAGTGCAGATTTACACACTTCTTCTCAAGTTGAGCCACTGTGCAAATGTGCTCCATTCACATCCCCCCTCCTTTTTTTTTTTTTTAATCTCATAAATTTAAAACATATTTAAAATTTGCACAGGTTTTCAGCAGTCCTGATAAAGACAAAGGCGTTTGTCCCTGTAACTGGAAAACTGGTTACAATATTGAGCGAGAGGCTGAGCCTGCACGGCTCAGTGTGCAGCCAGCACCCTGCATCCCCCAGAAAGGAGCCTCACCAAACCCAGTGGCCTGGTCACTGGCCAAGGCGAAGAGCTGCTTCTAGCCTTTCCATATTTTACCCGGTGATGGTTTAATATAAAATATAGATTCAATGCAAGGACCGGGATCCTTTCTCCCAAGCGACTGCTCTAGCCGTTGGGCTACAAGCTCGTGAGCATCCCTCCCATAGTGACCTTGCTCTCCCGCTCCAGCCACCCACAGAGCCTGCTGCTCATTGCTCCGACCTATACAACAAATACCCCCATCATCTCTGGCTCTGCCCCGCAAGCAGAGAAGATGGGGATGCGTGTGGCAGGACACATGCCTCGGTGCAAACCCAGGCATGGGAGTGAGCAGCGGTCGCGGCAGAGAGGGAAGAGCATGGCAGCTACCGTCTGCAGGGACAGGCTAAGCCTGCAAGTGGAACTCTCATTCTTGATATCTTATAGTCCTTGATTGATATTAGTGCTTAAAGCCTTCGTGGTGTACATTAATAAATACTTCTGTTGTCCATATGTGGTTTAATTTTTTTATGCATCCCTAAGAAAGAGAAAACATTCCTTTCCTTTCCTTTCCTTTCCTTTCCTTTCCTTTCCTTTCCTTTCCTTTCCTTTCCTTTCCTTTCCTTTCCTTTCCTTTCCTTTCCTTTCCTTTCCTTTCCTTTCCTTTCCTTTCCTTTCCTTTCCTTTCCTTTCCTTTCCTTTCCTTTCCTTTCCTTTCCTCTCCTCTCCTCTCCTCTCCTCTCCTCTCCTCTCCTCTCCTCTCCTCTCCTCTCCTCTCCTCTCCTCTCCTCTCCTCTCCTTCCCTTCCCTTCCCTTCCCTTCCCTTCCCTTCCCTTCCCTTCCCTTCCCTTCCCTTCCCTTCCCTTCCCTGTTCTCAGTTTACATCAGAAAAAATAAGATTTCACTCCCTTTTGCTGCAAAACCCCGGGTGTGGTGGGATTCTGGGGGCTCCGTAGCTCCTACGGGAGCATGGTACGTGGCACCATCTCAAACAGGTCTCTGAGAAAGTTCCCTTCTGAGCAAGTAAGTTTTACCATAATAGCAAAAAGTGACATTTTGCCCGCAGGAGGAAGGCGTTATTGACCAATATCCGGTATCTCCTTGTCTGAGAGCATGAAGTGACCTTGGGGATACACTAGACTTCAGTGCTGAGGACCGAGACATTTCTTAGCCATCCCACAGGGAAAGGCAAGCTTGGTTTAGTTGCTGGGCTCCAAGGGACGCACACGGCAGGTGATGCTTGTGAAAAAACAAGAGGCCTTTTGCTTTTGCACATATATCATGTAAATTCTCTTTGATTAAGGTTATCAATCAATTTTCCTATTTAAAAGCTCTGTGTGTGTGTGTGTGTGTGTATATATAGCTATGTGTATATATGTCAGTATAAAATAGGGAGTGACCTGAGAGGGGAGATGTCAAAAAAGTGCACGGCAAATGCTGAAAGAGAAGTATTTTTCCTGATGCTGGTAACTGAAAAATGGGCTATTTCAAACAAAGTGGCATGGTCTGAAAATCCCAGCCTGACCGGACTAGTCTGCGATGAAATAATTTGATTTCTAGGGGGCCGAACGGGCAGCGCTGTGGGGCTGGGAGCCCTGAAGGACACACGCTGTGTCCCGTGCCCGAGGCAGCTCCCCGTACCAGGAGCATCCCCTACTGCTCCTCTAACCCAGCCTCAAAAACCTCCAGTGCCAGATTTTTTACAATATTCCCAGGTAACCTCTCCCAGTGCTTAACTCTCTTTATAGTTTGACATTTTAGCTAATATCTAACCTACATTTTTTTTTTTTTTGCTGCAAATTAAGCTGATTATTTCTTGTTCTACCCCCAGTGGATCTGGAGAACAACTGATGGTGTTTTTCTCTGCAACAGCCTTTTACATCTTGGAAAACCATTACCCGTCCTCTCTTTCCTAAATTAAACAAACCCAGTTTCATTAGTCTTTTCTCACAGGTCAAGTTTTCTAAACTTTTTCATCGTTCTTGCTCTTCTTTCAACTTTTTCAATCCTTTTTAAAGTCTGGCATCCAAAACCAGACCCAGTCCTTGAAATCCAGCTGCTGCTCAGTCCGATATTAACATTAACACGTTGCAGGAAGGGCTGTGTCCTGTTTTTTCCCCATTTTTCCAGTTTTTTCCCATCGTTGGCTATTCAGTTTGTGGTTCAGCACAAGCCCCAGGTCCTTTTCTGGAATATCCCATTTTGGTAATGAAACTCCAAGGGATTTTAAATGCATTTCTCGGTCGTGATACCACTGAGGTTTGTGATACAGTTGAAACGAAGGTGAAAAAGCTCTACCTGGTGCAACACAAAGGAACGTATGTAATCTTTTTCATTTCAGTAAACTCGCTTTTAAACGTCTAGGTTTTAGCATCAGAGACCTAATCCTCTTCAGAAATATATATTACAACATAATAAGTATTCTTTAGGGCTTTGGAAATCATCCCTTAATAAAGTCATAGCACAACTTGTAACGTTACAGCCGATGTCAGATGTTAAGAACTCTGCGGTATAAATTACCATACAAAGTCTTAGCGTATGGATCAGGTTTTCCAGGTAAGTGGAAGGGCTTGCTATGGTTAATTTGAAATACAGGCGATACCTGCCGTGCATTCATACCCTGTTGGCTTGTTAAAACTGGGCAAATTTTTTAAAAACTGAGTATAGTTATTATTTGGCACTTTGCACTTCACTCCCTGTGGACAATTTCTCCCCAAACTTCCTCCACATACATCTTTATAATAAAAATAATAGGATGTAAGTACATTTTCCTCTTACATTGTGTGTCAAAATTAATTCAGAACAATCCTTTAAGGCATTTCAGATTTGTTCAAGTCTTTTATTTTTGTTGCTGATTTTAATTTTGAAAATACTTATGCTTCGAGACTCTCATACTGTTAAAATAAAGTTAACACGATCTTTTTTAATGAATCCAGCAATTGTAATAAGGACTGAAATCATGTGCAGGTCAGATACTTTATGTTACCTTGGTGAAACGATAAATCCAACCACAAAATTAAAAGCTAAGCATATCTCTTTTATTGCTGTGTTTTCTTTTTCAGTTCTTAATATCGTTATTTTCCAGATTTTCAGTAATCCTAAAGGAATTTTACATTTACTTTTTATAGCTTTACATCACTAGATGGATTCAACTAAAACAAAACATTTGAGGGGGAAAAAAAGGTACAAAATGATGGGGTTTATTGTCTCAGAATAAATAATTATACGGGCTCTATTTTTGGTGGAACTGTGTCAGGATTTCCCTTTAAAGGAAAAATAAAAGTTACTATTTTTCAAGTTGCAGGACCCCCAAAATAAAAAAGATACTTGGGCACTGACTAGCAATTCCTTTGCAAACTGTAAGATGAGAGCGAGGGAGAGGAGCGATTTGCTCGCCCTCCGTGGGGTCCGGAGGGGCTGCGCGGGGCCGGGGGCAGCCCCGCCAGCAGCACCCAGCTCTGGGTGGCTTTGCCCTCTCGGAGGAGAGCCTTCCTGCTCCCATAGCCTTCTCGCACGCATGTACACGCGCATAGGTAATACAGATCATACGTGGGAAACCATCAGTGTAGCTTCTTGAAATGTTTTCACCCGATCAGGATTTATTGCCTGTGTTTTTCCAATGAATCATCCCCCCTTCCATTATCCAGTCAGTGCCTATCATGTATTGGCACAACCTGAAATACGTTTTCTTTTTCCCTCACAGAGAATAAATATCAAAAAGCGGTCTCTCTTTTTCCAAATGTAGTTTTTCTTCCTCTTTTTAATTATATTTTTTAAATTCACAGAGGCAATAAACAAATACCAAGGAGACTGTACAACTTCAGTAGCTCTGTAGACACAATGATATTTTCACAAAGCATTTTATAATTACTGTAACAGAGGCATGTCTATCATGATCGGAGTGTATCAGCTCTCGTGAATACTAGAAATGCGGCTGGTAAGATGCAAGTAAGAGCTTTCCAAGTAATGGGGGTAATTTATGCACCCTTATTATGGAAACATTTTCGAGCCATTGTTCGATTTGGGTGTAGTTTGCTTATTTAAGCATAGAATGTCACTCTGTCATTTCACACTTCTCCACCATCCTCTCTGTTGATTACACTTTGTCTGAGACACACAAAACAATTAGTTATTGATAGAGTTTAAGGCTTATGCATAGGAAAAAAAAAGGCAAATTTACGCATTAGGAAACGTTGCTGTCTCGGCCAAAAAAATGTTGCAAAACCATACAAGAATATTCATCCTGGGAATCTTCATCCTGGGAATCTTCATCCTGGGAATCTAGTGAGCATTTAGAGCAAATGCAAGGAGAAGGACAGCCTCATATCTCTGCCAGCAGTGTAAATACAGAGTATCACCGCTCAGTCTGTGCTAGAGAGAGCGGTCCATCTAAATCCATGGGCGTGCGATGGTGTTTTGTTCGATGGGGACAAGTGCTCCTCCCGGAGAAAAAGGGGACAGGCAGGAACCTGCCCAGCTGAGCCAGTTGCGTTGGGTCTTTTTCATACTTAGGATTGCAAAGGCATCGCCAAACTGAAGGCTGAGTAAATCTCAAAGGGTATTAGCTCTGTTGGCAAGCCAAGGGGTGGCCCAGGCTGATGCCGGTGTAGCAGCTCTGCAGGAGGGTAGCACCGAGCAGGATGAACCCCAAGGACACAAACCTCACTGTCTCCTCAGCCCTGTGGCCTCTCTCCATCCACCTTGTCGTGCACTGGCCTTTTTGTCCCTTGCACAGCCACGGTAGCTGGTTCACACCCTGGGGACCTGGCATACAAGCGACACCATGGTAGTAATGACGACGGCGTAAGTACTTGGCTTCCCATCTGCCAGCCCTGCAAACCTCCCAGGGATAGAAGACGCAAGCTCAAGCCTACCCTGCTTCTATTACCTGCCTGCATTTTTAGGCTGCTCTAATTTGCCAGCATCGTGTCAAGCGGGTACCGCACAGCTCACAAAATTAGGGATGCGCAGGTGAGGGCACAGCATCTCTAGCAGATCCCTTCCCGGGACTGGCTGGCCAGCATCGGTCGGCAGTAATTCCCAGACAGGTCCAAGGGGGTCTGGAGCATTGGTTGGGAGATAGAGATTAGGATGCGGCCCCTCTGCGTTTGCAGTATCACCTTCCTTTTTCCCCAGGCAACATGATCAGATATAACTATAATTATAGGTATGTTGTCATCTGAGCTGTTTGTCAAGAGGGTTATGTGTTAACTATGACTTTCCTGGACTGCAGCAATTTCAGGCAAGCCTGAATCCTGCTTGCAGTTAACGTTCTTACTTGTGAGCAGTATTTTTAGCATTTATGATTACAAAAATCTCATGTTTGAGCAAGATCTGAGATAAGATTTTAAGACCCTATTTGTCTAATAGTCTCACTGGGATGTATTACCGCATGCAAAACTGTGTGGGATGAGATTATAAAAAGTGGTCTTTTCAATCAGAAGATGCTCCGATTTCTGAATGCAGAGCCGTGAACCGAGGCACAGCCATTGCCAGGCAGACGATCGCTGATATCACTATTTAATAAAGTGACAGTTGTCCTTCACGTGGGACGAATCCTGCACCTACTGACGTACGTAAAGTAACTCCCTCGACTGGAGTGCTGCAAGAACAGACCCCTGGGGAGCAGTTAACGTCTGCGGGGACCAGAGCGTCCCCTCCAAATCCCAAACTAGAGGGGACCCTGTGTGGGAAAGGTCCTCCTGGGTGTATGTACTAGTAGGTCAACTGCTTTGCTGGTTTATTCCCCCATGGGATGAGAGAGAATAATTGGGGCTACAATTAGCAACAGAAATACGTGTGTGCTTCTGAGGAAGAAAAGACATCACCATGACGAACGCTTCAAAGTTGGATAATCAATTCAAACTCGGATTCAACCTGCCAGTTTGGGGTTCAGGTAAGAATTTAGCCAGGGCAGTGTAAATTCTTACACCACAGGTAAGAAGGGCAGTTCCCCTCCCCTCATATTTTCTTTCTTACTGATTCAGTAAGAGCTTAAATGCATCCCCTTGCTCACGTGCAGATGTTTGCAGATGCTGGACTGCAGCATTTCAGTTAAAGATGCTAAGAACGGTCCTTAGAGCGTTTTTTTGGTCTTAAGAATTTGACGATGCTGCAAGCCCCTGATTACTCAGCTCAGGCAAGGAGCATTGAAACACACAGTTTGAATGCACCTGAAATCCAGAGAACAAAAGTTTGAAAAGTCACTAGATTAAAAAATTCCAACAAAGCTTTTTTAGACAAAATCGTGTCCTGTTTTTCAGCTGTTCCCAAATATGATGGAGTCTGGGCCTGAGGTCAGACCTGATGCCATCAAGGGGACCACAGACTGGCTGTCACAGTGATGCCAGGACTTGATGTTGGATCTGATTCACATTTACGGAGGGTCCCGTCGTGGCAGAATTTAAAGTACATGTTGAATGACTTTAATGATTTTTTATAGTGCTGGAGAGGTGTGAAGGAACTTGAGTTCATTTGGCATCTAGTGAACGCAAATGAGATCACACACAAATATCTCCCAATTTCCATGCCATAGAGAGAGGATAACAGTTCTTGTCTCCTTCACTGGATTGCTAAGAAACTTTATTCATTAGTACTTGTAAAATTGTTTGAAAAGCACAGACGAAGAATGCCATATAAAATGCGAGGCACTTTTAGCCTGCAGACTTGCAGTTCAAGTAAGTTACTCTGCATGTTTAATGGC